>NC_036452.1:6551687-6865371 GCF_002775205.1 Xiphophorus maculatus | reverse complement strand
CGGATTTATGACTTTGGAAACCTGAAAAAAAAATCTAATAAATTCTGATACTTTCATCTCAGAATTGCAACTTTTTTCATTGAATTCTGACTTTTTTGAGAATCCTAAGAAAAAAAGTCAGAATTTTGACTTTAACCTCAGAAGTGCCTTTTTTCGTTGTATTTAATGAAAAGTCAAAATGCTGAATTTAATTTTAAAACTGTCTTCAATCAATAAAAGAAGAAAGTCAGAATTTTGACCTTCTCAACGTTCTGACTTTTTAGGCAACATCTTGAAACTCTACCTTGGAATTTTGGGGGGGAAAATTTGAGAAAATTCCAGTGACTAATCAAAAACCAACTTGCTTCCATGTTTAAAATTTGCTCCAAAGATCCTTTTGTAGTATGAGTGTGCACTAAAATGCTACAAAAAATCCTTTAAAATAATTAGCCAAGGGATTAAATTAAATATAGTAGAATTTGTAATTGTAACACCAGATAGCGTAACATTTGACTTTAAAACGTATAAAATGTCGCAGCCATTTTTAAACAGGCAAATCTACAGGTTGCCCCGCAGCTAAAAAAGATTGTGATTTAAATGCTAGCAACTTGCTAACACGAGCAAACTTTAGCCTAGCAAGAAATTCTGAAATATTAAGAAAATATATCACTTTAATTTTAAATACGAGTTCATTTTAATGAAGCTTGATCCATTAATACTTGCTACATTCTTATTTAGCCAAAAATATTTTTAAATTACAATTATTTCGTTTGCTAGCAGACGGTAAAAAAAATTATTAATTAGTTAAGCTTCGAACTTTTAAAATTGATTCCTACCAAAGTGACACATTTTTTTAGAAATACAAATCTATATTTCTTTGATAACTCACCGTTTGTTCTCCGAGTCATTTGTCAGCGGTTTCTTTAGCAATTTGATTTTCCCCCCAAAGGTATTTCAGACTTTTTTTTCTTGCTCACCTTTTCCGGGCGCATCGTTGGGTTTTAACGTTTTCAACCGGCAGAAGGCAGAAAGTCCAGCAAAGCAACCGCTGATTTAAAAAAAACAAAACAAAAATCTCCGGCGAAAACAGCAGCAGCGTTGACTCCCTGCTTTTACTGCTCATTAAAATACTGAAGGACACGTAAAGAAGTTCTGCCTTACTTTTATAAACAACATCTCCTCTTCTTTCTTCCCCCGGGGAGCCGCAGAAACGCAGCACGGATGGTGCTGAAGACAAACTGACTGAAACTCCCTGTCTGGGTGAATCAAGAAAGGAGGAGTTTGACTTTCTGTGAGAGCGAGAGAAAGTCAGACATCACAGGATTGTTGTTGTTTTTTTTTTAATGGGTTTAATGCAATAAACAAAATTATCTTCCTTTTGTCTAGTTTATTCTTAATCTTCATTGTTTTAGGACTATATGGTCCAATTCTGCCAACAAAATGATTTTTTAAAATACTTATTTTTCTTTTGGCTTTTCTTGTTTATTAAGCTGAAATATGCTAAAGGCAAACTCTTAAACCATATGTGTCAAACTCAAGGCACGGGGGCCAAATTTGGCCCGCCGTAAGTTGTTATATGTCCCTCTAGACCAAGACTGTTAAACTAATTTTTATTTCGGGACACGTCAAGATCATGAATATACTTAAATAAAACTACCCATTAAAGTATTAAAATATGAATAAATATTTGATAAGTACTTCTTAAAGTTAAATAATGTTGAACTTTTTTTCTCATGAATATATTTTGACAGAATACAAATGAAAACTGCTTTAACCCTTCTAGTCTGAACGTATCGGTGACCATCCAGCCAAATTTGCAGTACTGTAATTCCACCACACGTTGCACTATCTGAAAAATTCCAACGATTTCTGAAAGGGGAGATGTTATATATCGGGTTATTACGGTAATTTCACTCCCACCGTAGTAGGAAGTGAAATTAATCTGAGGGACGCTCTTTTAGTAGATGGTAAATTGCAAAAATAACTTGCTAGATATTGAAAGTTCCAGTTGTTATGGATAAATGGGCAAATATATATTTAATCACATGACATTTAAAGAGCTGTGTACAATTACAATAAGCAAAAATATCCAGGTGGAGATTTGAAACTTAGGACTCAAATGGTTAACTTGACTAATAAAATAATATTTAGGCACACAACTGTTTATGTCTCTCTCTAAGATAATGTATTAAACTCAAGGTCTGGGGGCCAAATCTGGCCCGCCATAACTTTTAATGTGGTCCTCTCGACTAGTTATATCCACCAATGGCAGCAGATAAAGTTTTTCTGCAACAGGAAATTGTTTCTCCACCTTTAGTACATTGAGCAGCGTACCGGAGGATGATTGACGTTCTCCTCTTGGCTCTAATTGGTCATTTTTGACCAGAAGTGTTGCATTTTTTCAGATCACAACAGTGACACAGGGTGGAGCTCATTTTTCCCCAACAGATTATCAGTCTCATAACTTACCGGTACTGTCACAACATAGAATAGAACAGAATAGAATAGAATTACTTTATTCATCCCAGCAGGGAAATTATTTTGCAGTTACAGCAGCATAGAGACAAGACACACAACAACCACCACTGAGTAGCAATTGTAGACAAAATAAAAATAAAATATAACATGCTGTCAATATAAAAAGCAGCTTAGAGCAGACTTTGCAAGGATTCAAAATGCAGAACAGAATGTATATGTAAATATATGTACAGCAAGTGTGCCACAGTGCATTGTGCGAAATTGGACTGATTAGTGCAGAACAGTGATTTAGCTTTTATTGTACAGTGAGAGATGATGATGGCAGTTTTAATGAATATTGAAAACTAAAAAAAAATTCCTACTGCAGCTTTAACCTGCAGCTCTTCTCCTCACTCACACAGTTACGTCTGAATTCACAGGTTCACAAAGACGGGAGGATTTATCCCTTCATATTTGACTTCCTCAAGGACATGCTGATAAAATTCATGCATTGTATTCTTTGCAGCTGGTGACCCTCAACAGAGGAATTCCTTTCTATCTCTGCTGTTAATCTCAAGGACGTTAGATAAAATCCAGGCCAGACAGGCAACTCTTCCATCATCCTTTCCGACTGTTTGTCTCTGCCACCGTCAAAGCTAATAAGCTTGACTTTTGGCTGTCATTGTGTTCTTAAACTATCACTCGAGGAATCAAACGGGGAGGAGTGGCGGAAAACAACTCCAACTGTAATCAGCCTGATTGTGTATCGGCACGAGAGGTATTATACGTTAATTCAAAATGACCTCCTACAGGCTTGAAGCTCCCCCTAAGTGAGTTATCTTTCACCTCAGGGTGGAGTAATTGAATGGAGAAGAGTCGATGGGGTTATCCATAAAAGCAATCATCAGACAGCAATGGCAATTTAAAGCATCTCAGCAGCTAAGGGTTTCCTGCTGTATCAGCTCCTGTGTGAAAATTGAGATGGTGACACAAGCTGGAGAAGAAACTCCAATATAATTTGTCATATATTGATCACTTTTCTCTGGAGGTCAGAGTAGGTTGTAGTATGTTCTTCCTATTAAGCATTAACAAACTGTTTGATACAGTGACAGGCTCAATAAAGGGCAAATTGATCTTTATTATGCTACAAACACAAATAAATGCAAAGTACTTTATCATGATTTTAAATGATAAATCAACACATTGTAGTGCTCAAAGCTGTAGTATGTAAGTTTTATTTTTTTTAAATCAGTTTTTTTACATATTTGTTAAAACTGTCGCCATGCTGTGACAGTACAATATGAGACAGATAATCTGTGAACAGATTAATGCCCTCCACCTATTGCCTTCTGAAGAAATACACCACTCCTGACCAAAAACAACCAATCAGAGCCAAGTGGAGGGTCTTAGTGCTGTCAATCAACAACATGTACTAGCTGCTAAATATGCTAAAGGTGGAGAAACAACAACGGTTACAAGAAAACCGTTTATCCGCCGTCATCAGTAGCTATGCTAACTAGCCTGAGCATTCACAACAGGCTCTGCTAGCTGTAGCGTAGCATAAAGAGGGTGATTGGCAGCACTAAGATCCGCCTCCTGGCTCTGATTGGTTGTTTCTGGTTAGTTCTGGGAGACTGGGACAAGCCAGAAGAGCTCAATTTTTACACTGATTATCGCTCTTATGCTATACAGTTTTAACAAACATGTAAAAAATATTTTTTTATAAAACGTATATATTGCAGTAGAACAAAAATTGTAATTTTAAAAATATTTTACAAATAAAAGTCACAAAAAAATTTACCCCTTCATACATTTTCACCCCTCTTACTTTGAGTCCTTGTCCACATAACTGGGTTTTTATAACTCAAATGTCTCCATCACATCGTTTAAAAAAAATAATTGTCATACACACAGGATCGGTTTCAGAATCCGAAACCAATCCTGAACCGATACGAACCTAAAAAAATCCGCTCCTGAGCGCTGTTTTAAACATGCCAAACCCGTAGGGGGCGGTGTAGCGCACACTATCAGCCAACCAGATTGCTTCAAAACAACCACGGCTTCCCGTTTGGAATTAAACATGGCGCCAGGAAGTTTGGTTAAACTACTTTTAAATGGCGTATTAGAATATAAAGTTATTAAAACACAAGATATTGTCGATTAGGAAACATGTCAAAGCATGTAATGTGGATATATTGGCACATTGTTTGCTGCAGACCCTAAAAGTCATGAAGGCACGCAAATATGACAAATCAGATCAGAGGACTAACAAACAAATGTGAAGATCTGTGTTGTGAGATTTAAACAGAAGAGACAGAGTATTAAGAACGCTGAATCGTCAGATTACTCCTGAGACTTTTTCAGCTTCTCAAACTCACATCCTGGCATGTTTTCTATGTCATCACAGCCTTGAGCCTCTTCTGTCGAGATGTGGAGCGATGTTTCATGATCTCCATCAGCAGCGGTCATTCCACTGTGTTGTCTTGCAGAGGGCGGAAGGATACAGAAGTTAAAATCCACTTCACTGGAATATATTCGGTACTTTGGATTTGGCGCCATCTGCTGGGTTGAAAAGATTAATAGGAAGTCTAAAGCATATTCAGGGTAGATGTGGGTAGCACATGAAAAGAAATTAGGTAATTTAATGCAAGGACCGTTTTCAGTTTAGAAATAGATAAAATAATAACATTTTTTGCAACATTTAACAGGTTTTTCTTCCAGGATTGGTTTCATGAATAGTAAATAGGACTAAATACAAATTGACTGCCAGTTATTTATTGAACCATAATTTACTACTTTGTTGGTTTATTAAATAAAATCATAAAGAGCTCATTTGAATTTTGTGGTTTTGAAGTCAAGGCACTGTGGACTCTGAAATGTCTTGAGTACAAATAAAGGTCAGGATCACTTAGCAGCTTGTAATTTGTGCAAAAAATGGTCAAACGCCAACATTTGGGATTGTATTGCAGAACATTTCAGCACAACTAAATCTGGGGAGCCCTCATTGTTCCAGAATGAACTAAAGTCTCATTTTGAAGCCTTGCAGTGGTGTTATTTAGTTCAAGAGTTTAAAGATCAACCTGATCAGTTCAAATCTGTAGGTTGTTTTTCGTTTTTTTAACAGAAAATGCATTTCAGTCAAAGTCAATAAATGTAAACTCAAAAGTGTTCAGGTCAACTGTGGTTTGGTAAAGCTAGATTTATAATAGTGTTTCATTCATGTAAGTTATAGATTTTGGATTATTCAGAAATCAGGGACTTTTATTTTTTTAGTGGACAAAATGGTCAACTCTGCATTTGCAACACTGTACATCAACAGTGCAGCAGGTCCAAAATGCAACAACAAAATCCTTAGAAATGTGATTATTATTAAAATCTCAGACTTTTAATCATTTAAGTTTTTACACATTTAAAAAACATTTTGTTTATTTCTAACATGAATTCTCCTCAAAAGTTGATCTTTTTTTGGATACTCTCATTTTCATTCGGGTCATCTCCCTTTTACCTCGTCTTGACCCGCTCTTCTGCCTGGACTCTGTCCTCCAATCTTCTGTCTTCACTTTGACATCAAGCCGACTGTGGATGATCTACATGCTGACAAACTGCTTTGGATGACGCCTCTGACTTCAGGACTTTTGCAGCAATGGCAAATTGTCATCAACTTGGCCAAGACTACGTCATCGTCGTGTCCTTCAAGCTCACCGTCCTTCCCCGTAACGGCTGCCACTTCCTTTAATTTAATTGAAGACAGTCTCAGTCTGTACAACCAGTTGCTCTCACTGGATTGTTTCCTTTTGAAACAAACCAAAATATCCAAACTATTCTGAAAGCTTTTTAAACTACTTTGATAGCCTGTTAAAGAGTTAGAGCATTTCAGTTTCTAAATTACCTTCTTTTTAAATTTATCTCTGGATAAATTAAACATAATTAGTAGATAAACAATCTAAACAAAGAACTACAGAGTGCACCGTGCTTTCATTCAGATTCCGATTTTTTTGTCAAATCGTATTTTTTTTTGCTGTGGCCGTTCACACTTCCAAATCTATGCGACCTGCATGTGATCTCCAGTGTGAACTGCAAACGACCTGATAGTGTCCCGCATGCGCAGTAGAGGGCGCAATGACGTCACACATTGAGTGCTCAGTGTTTTGCCAACCGCCATAAAGAAGAAGAAGTAGTGCTCAGTGTTTGCGGAAGTAAACATGGTTGCTAACGGTGGAGCATAGCTTATGATTTTGAAGTAGTTGTCCAAAGGGAGGCAGGATATTAACTTAATCCTCATTATTGGCCACCATGGTTGTTGTTTTACTTCCCGCTTGCGCGTATCAGGACGCAGAATAATGATGTTTGTAGAGTCTCAGTGACATTCAGGTCGGATAAATGCGACCTGGCCGTTCAGGTTCAGATTTAAATCGGATACCCAAATGGCCTGGATCGCATTCGAAAAGAATCCGACCTGTGCTGTTCAGACTGTCACGAAAAGATCCGATACAGGACGAAGTAAGGCAAGAAGAATCGGGATTGGGTCACTGCAGTGTGAACGCAGCCTAAAATGACCAACTGACTCAACAGCAAGTGAATTGAAAAGCATCTCTTACACACTTCAGTCATGCTTGGGTTTGGTTTAACTGTTTGCCGTCAGAAAGGCCAAACTTGAGAGATGATCATACAACAAGGGGGAACCTGCCTGTCTAAGCAGCTATTTAAATGGGCTTTTTGTTTGCTTTTACTTAAATCAACTTACGTAAAAACAAGTATGGAGGTGAACGGATGAGTTTGAATTAATTAAAGGTTTTTGAAAGCGCAAGTGTTACAAAAATGTTCAGACTACTACAGATAAAGTAAAAATAATTACTAAGCAAATCCAACTAAATAATATATAAATTGTAAAATTGAGGAAACAAAGTATGCAATACTGTAAGTATGTATTGTAAAAAGGAAAAAAATTAGAAATATTGCAATTCTAAATTTGTAAGATTTTACTTCATTGTAAGAAAAACAAATAGGAACTGAACAAAATATCTTTGTTTTATAAAATTGTAAAGACTCAAAAATAAAAAAAAGGGCTTAGATCATATTAAAAATGCAACAAAACCAAACAAAAATAAAGCGTCAAAAAAATTATAAGTGTTCTAAAGATGAATACCATAGTCAGCATATCTAATTCAACATTTAGTTTAGGTTTTTACATGAAAGAGTCACAAAAATCCTTCTCATGTGACCTGAATCGTCATAGTCAAAGGATTTTGACTATGACTAATTAATACTTTCAAAAAGCAATTAAAGCACCTTAAAATTGGTTCAAAAATGCACCTGTCACTCCCGCAGAGACTTTAGAATCAGTGTGGTGTGAACTCACTTTTTGGTCTTAATCAGCATTATAGACAAATGTTTATAATGGTCAGGTTGCAGACCAGTGCAGCAGAATTCATTAGAGTCTCAGCACTGGACTGAGATAAAAACACATTCTACTCCAGTTAATCTCACTTTTTTACCTTGAAAGTTTTTATCTGTGAAGACTTTAAAAATTAAACCAACACACCATGAAAATAATAGTTTTGGTACTACTGTTTCACCTACCGCACATATGACGGGGTTCAGTGGTTCTGCGTGGGTCCTCAGTCGACTCTCTGGGTCTCCATCACCAGGATCCTGATTCATCTCAAGCAGGGAAGCCCTCTCCACCAGGAGACACGCCACCTGCTCACTGGGGGAGCTGTGAATCAGCTCAGTGAGACCCTGCTGGTACAACATTTTAGCAACTTCATTTATCTGGGAATCTGGAAGAAAGGAGTAGGAGAGGTGGATGTAATTTAACTCATAATCATTATATTTCTGGGGTTAAGAGTGTTTTGGTGATTTGGTGTTACATGAAGACAGATATTGATAGCAAAGGCAGCACATGTTGCATCAATAAAGCGCTAAATTTAATTAAGAACAGAAAATAGATAATAGAAAAGGGAGAAGGTGGCTCATTCCTATGCAATATCATACTGCAGTCAGAAATAAGCACTGAAAACGTGCCAGAGGTTTCGTCAACTGTCTATAATTACTCAAACTTTTACACAATGTGCAAGTAAAAGTCCTGCCTTGCAGAGAAACGAGGTGCAGCAGTTGCTTTCTGAGTTGTTCGTTCTCATCTTGTATCTCCTGAGCCAAAACGTCTTTCTGCTCTGTGAAGATTTTGATCTGCTCCAAGGACTTGCGTACCTTGCAGACAAAAAGATCGCCTTGCTCATCATTACAATCCCAGACAGCGCTGATTAACTGAGCAGTGATAATCTACCTCTGCCATCTCTGCAAAATGTTGCAAGCGTTTTGTTCCCAGATCCTTAGTCGCACTGTCCAGACAGCTTCGTGTGTGAAGGAAGGTACACCACAGAAAAGCCAGCTGAGCCTCTTTGGAGGCCTCAGGTGCAAAACCTTCCTCAGTCAGCCATGTCAAGATCTGCTCCAGCTCCTGGAAGAAGAAGCATAGGCAGGATTATGTGAAGCAATAGACAGCACTTTTATGCCTGTAAAGCTTGTATCGTTTTTAGCTTCTTGAAATGAATTAGAATCCACAAAAGAAATAAACGTCTTCCAATACTTTTAATCAAATACAATGATAAAAGCACCATTCAGTTTTCATACTTCACTAATCTGGAACACATTTATAGAGAACTGCAAAACTGATTAAACACAGTTTTTTAAATCAAGGCTAAATCCATATTGCTTACAGATGCCTTTGATTAATAATACCTGGAACATCATAAAGTCTACTTTATGATGTTCACTTTATGATGTTCATCATTGTTTATCCTTGCATTTTGTCATTGCAATGTGATTTTATTGTTTTATTTTTCCTTATGTTGCTATTTTGTTACTCTAACTGTGGTTATTGCAGAAGACTCTTGGATGCACTTGCGCTGTTTCTGAGGTTTGGGGTGAATACCATTAGAGCTGCCGTCTGTTAGACTAGTGTGTTTTTCAACCGTCAATAAAGCTGACTTCTAAAAGACAAAACTAAAGCTTGTCCATTCCACAGTCCCCATTTAAAAATCTGCTCAGGGCTAAAAAAAAAAGGCTTGGCTCAAAGGAATCTTCATGTCCAATTTCCCCATTTAAAGACAAACTCCAAGGATTTTTTGCTTTATTCATTTTTATTTCAACAGACTGAACATCCCTGTAAAGAAATCAAAATGGTCACGTAATTCCCAGGAATGAAAGGGAACCTGGATGGATGGATGAGTGGATGAATGAAGGGAACCAGGATGGGCAGAGAGAACCAGGTTGGATGGATGGATGGATGGATGAATGAATGGAGGAAACCAGGTTGGACAGAGGGAGGGAACCAGGATGGATGGATGGATGAATGAATGGAGGGAACCAGGTTGGACAGAGGGAGGGAAACCAGGATGGATAACTGAAGGGAACCAGGCATGGATGGATGAGTTAATCTGGGTCAGAAGCCAGCTTCTTATCAGGACGGTATAGTTAAATCCTCATTTTCTCTCAGATCTGCCCAGCAGGAGAAGCTTGCTGCGTCTCCTCTCTTCCAGCGTCCATCGGCTCAGTGTGACGTAGCGACTCAAAATCAACAGGTGAGGCCGTTTTTAGACCGTTTGATCTCAAATCTCCCCCACCAATGGCGCCTCAGATGAGCGAGTCGTAGCGACACACTGACGACCCGTTCGGCTCACTACTGATGGTACCGCAGTCCGATTCTATCAAGCTGCTGTGGGACACCTGATGAAACTCTCCCTGCTAAGACACAAATAAAAAGGAGAAACAGGAACTCGGACATGAATTATTTTCATCAACATTTGTAAGGTTGTTGTGATGGAAAATAAAAATCCAACTGAGAAAAAAGAAGCTACTGAGTGGAAGACCGAAGGGAAAGAGTCCTCTTCTTCTGGTCCTAACAGGAAGAAGACATTTACATTTATTTTTTACACTTAAAATGTCTTCCGGTTCTAGTATTAAGTGTTCATTAGAATTTAAAGTTTATTGATATTTGAGAATGTGTTTTTGCATCATTGTGCCATAGCCACTATATTAGTTGACAATGGTATTAAAACAATATTATCGGTTATGGCAATAACTTCTGGGACAATTTATTGTCCAGCAAAATTTATGTTGACAACCGTCACAATAAGTTTTGCTGGATGATAAATTGTCCGAGAAGTTATTGCCATAAACGATAAAACGGTAATGAGACCATTTTCAACTAATACAATGGCTAAAGCATAATAATGCAAGAACACATTCTCAAAGAAAAAACTTTAAAAACCCAACTGAGAAGAAAGAAGCTTCTGAGTGGAAGACTGAAGGGAAAAAGTCCTCTTCATTCTCAAACTTTAAATTCTAATGAACATTTAACACTGGAACTGGAAGACATTTAGAATATCCTAAATAAATGAACAGAATCTACAAAATAAAAGGAATTATAAAGTGCATGGTCTCAATTAAACCTTGTTTTAAAAGAACAATTTTGTTAAAACACCAGATTGAAGACTTTATTCATCCAGTTTTTGGTAGAAACAGAGAAACAAATCAAGCAAATGGAAATTGAGGACAGGAAGGCGACAACAGGACAGGTGTAGGTTCTAGGTCAAACCCTTTAACGACTAAGAATATAATCACCACTTTTCAAAAACTAACTTCTAAATATTACTTAAATAAACAGCAAAATACCTGCAGCATTCCTTAAGAAAGATTGCCAAGAAAGTTTCAAGTCAACAATCAGGAAGCATCACCTGGGAAAACTTTCAGGGTTTCCTACAGAAAACCTGCTGAGTCCAGTGGAAAAGCTGCTCTTACATCAGCAGTCTGCTGCGTGTTTCGGTTATAAAATGTCAAGTTACAGAAAGTCGGAGGTGCAGGATCAGGCATCAAAACTGAGAAATAACAGCATGTGAAGCCAACGGGAAACTGATGGGACGGCACAATTGATTCACAACTCCTCAGTCAGTTCAATGTCTTAACTATAAACCTTTATTTTAATCTGTCTTTACCATCACTGGTGGAGAAAATCCCCATCTAAAATAACAACCCATAGCCTGGTGGGGGGGGGAAGCCTGGTGGCCCCGCCAGGTTGATAAAACACTTGGAGAAACTGACTTCAGTCTATAGCTCTGGTGGTAAGCGGGAACCCTGTCTATATCGTCATCTCTAAATATCTGTATCTATATTTCTAAGCAATCTTTGGGCTGCTCTTGGTCCGATCCCTCACCTAGGACCGTTTGCCCCGGCAGACCCAACCCAAATAGATACATGAAGCCTCCGACAGCCCTAGGATCACTGGGACACTCAAACCCCTCCACCACGATAAGGTGGCAGCCCACGGAGGGGAAAAACAAAGACAGAAACAGTTCCATTCTCTGACCTGAACTGATCTGGAGAGAGGCCAGAAGGTGGCGCTCTTGTGTTTCTAACTAAACAACAAGTTTAGTTAGAAACTAAATCTTTTCCAACTAAAAAGTTTAGTTAGAAACTTAGCTTTTTGTTTTCTCAGTTATTTTTCTCTCCACAGAAGCTACACCTGGTCTGGTGTTCTGACTAGCTGTGGTTGCTTCCTGGAAAAGGGCATTGGCTGACATGATGCTGCCATCACCTAACATTTCTCCCTCTCCTTTTCATTTCCACGAACATGGAAAGTTCTCCTAATCAGTTGACCTGTTGTTGTGTCTCTGCCCCGTCTTCTCTCACCTCCAGTCGGTCATAGCAGATGGCTGCTGGTACTGAGCCCGGTTCTGGTTCTGCTGAAGATTTCTTCCTGGTAGAGCGGAGTTCTTCTGCTGCACTGTCGCTACATGCATGCTCTGTATTAGGGACTGCTGTAAAGTCAACAACTCAACACAAGCTATTTGCTGTCGCCCCCTGCTGGTCAGGGGGAGTGAACGCTGTAAGTAACGAATCCATACAATCCGTTGGGTTTACTTTGGTACAAACTTTTTAAACTACTTTATAATTAAGTGAACCTAATGAATTGATAACTTGGATCAATAGTAATCTGACTAAATTGAAATGACTTTTTATAAAATGCCTCAAGAACATTGTTGTGAATTAGCGTTATAATTATAAGCTTTTAATGTTTTGGTATCTATTTTGGGGGTTTTGAATGTTTTGGTATCTATTTTGGTGTTTTGAATGTTTTGTTATTTTTTTTTTTTTTTTAATGTTTTGGTATCTATTTTGGTGTTTTGAACGTTTTGTATATATTTTGGGGGTTTTGAACTTTCTTGTATTGGTTTGTTGGGGTTTTTGTTTTTTATATTGTTTATTTTTGGGGCTCATTTGTTAGTTTGAAAGTTCAATTTTATATATTGCTAATTCACAACAAATGTCATCTCAATGCACTTTGAAGTAATTTTAGTTCAATCACATGTATTCATATTGCTAATGCTATAAGCTCAGTTGATTATTAAAGTAGTCTAAAAAGTTTGTACCAAACTAAACTCAGCAAATTGTATGGAGTCGTTACTTACAGCATTCACTCCATCTGACCAGCAGGGGGCGACAGCAAATCGCTTATGTTGAGTTGTTCACTTTACAGCAGTCCCTAATACGGAGCATGCATGTAGCGACAGTGCAGCAGAATAACTCCCCTCCAACAGGAAGAAATCTTCAACAGAACCAGAACCGGGCTCAGTATCAGCAACCATCTGCCATGACCGACTGGAGCTGAGAGAAGACAGAGCAGAGACACAACAACAGGTCAACTGATCAGGAGAACTTTCCATGTTCATGGAAATGAAAAGGAGAGGGAGAAATGTTAGGTGATGACAGAATCATGTCAGCCAATTACCTTTTCCAGGAAGCAACCACAGCTAATCAGAACAGGAAACCAGGTGTAGCTCCTATGGAAAGAAAAATAACTGAGAAAACAAAAGCAGTTGAAATAAATTATGTAGAAACAGAAAATGACAAACAGCATAAATACAGACAGATCACAATAAACCAGTCTAAGCCTACTCATAATAAATGCCATAATCATGGTAACACTAAAATGATGCAAAAACACATCCTCAAACATCAATATTTACTGCTCAAAAAAATAAAGGGAACACTTAAACAACACAATATAACTCCAAGTAAATCAAACTTCTGTGAAATCAAACTGTCCACTTAGGAAGCAACACTGATTGACAATCAATTTCACCTGCTGTTGTGCAAATGGAACTTTGTACAGAACAAAGTATTCAATGAGAATATTTCTTTCATTCAGATCTAGGATGTGTTATTTGAGTGTTCCCTTTATTTTTTTGAGCAGTGTACATTAAATTCTAACATTTAACATATCTAAAATAAATAAAACTAAACAAAATTGTTCATAAAAAAAGAATGGCTAGAGAAGGCTAAAGAACCAGACTGAAGACTTATCCAGTTTTTGGTAGAAAGAAAAAAAAAAAAGATAAACTGAAGTCGTTTTGATAAGTGTTTCAAGTTCAGCTATTTCTTCTGCCTGTCGATGGTGGGGGCGATGAAGTGCAAAATCCAAGAGAGAAAAAAAAAAAAGACAATCCAGGTGGATTCCTGAACGATAACAAGACAGGTGCAGGTCAAACACTTAACTCAGAATGAAATTATCATTTTTTAAAAACACGCAAACTTTAACAGCAGCAAAATACCTGCAGTATTTCTTGAGGAAGACATCTGAGCCCGATGGTAGGGTTACTAAGGTCATCCATCAGCCAGGTGGCATTAAGGTTCTTTTCCGTTGTTGTTGGGGCAATGATCCAGGAGCGTTGCTGAAGGACAACCGGACAACAACAGGACAGGTGCAGGTTTAACTCTTCAGCAACTCAATGAATAGTCACTTTTCAAAACTCACTTGTAAATATCAAACAGCAAAATACATGCAATATTTCTTGAGGAAGACTACCGAGACTAATGATAATGTAATTAATGTCATCCATCAGCAGGGGGTTGGAGGAGGAGACGAGGGCCTTTTCTGTTGGATGATGGGGATCCGATGAAGGGCGAATCCGAGACAAAAAACTAGATTATCCAGGAGAATTTCTGAAGGACAACAGGACAAAAGGACAGCAAGACGGGTGCAAGTTTAAGGTCAAACCAGTTCTTTGAAGTCATCACTTTTCAAATACTCAAAATACCTCTCTAATAACAGCAAAATATCTGCAGCATTTCTTGAAGAAGATATCTGAGCTCGATGGCAGGGTCACTGAGGTCATCCATCAGCGGTGGGGGCGACGAAGGCCTTTTCCGTCGGCCATTGTTGGGAGCAGTCGGGGAGTGGATGGGTCACTTGAGGACTTCCCCCCCCCCCCGATCAGTAGCTGGGATTTTTGTTGTCACTGCAATAGTTATCAAGCATTTACCTGTCGGCCGGGTTCATTTTCACACAAACCCGACCGAAAGGTAACCAACCCTTTACCCGTCGGGAGAGTTCGTTTTCACACAAACCCGACCGAAAGGTAACCAACACTTTACCCGTCGGGAGAGTTCGTTTTCACACAAACCCGACCGAAAGGTAACCAACCCTTTACCCGTCGGGAGAGTTCGTTTTCACACAAACCCGACCGAAAGGTAACCAACCCTTTACCCGTCCGGAGAGTTCGTTTTCACACAAACCCGACCGAAAGGTAACCAACCCTTTACCCGTCGGGAGAGTTCGTTTTCACACAAACCCGACCGAAAGGTAACCAACCCTTTACCCTTCGGGAGAGTTCGTTTTCACACAAACCCGACCGAAAGGTAACTAACGCTTTACCCGTCTGTAGGATTTGTTTTCACACACTCGACCGAACTGTATGTGAAAAACACTGAACACACAACCTTTTGTTACCAAGGGTAACCCCTTTTGTAACCAAGATCAGAAGTTAACGTAGCCTACCGTGTTTTTCATGAGTGGAGCATTGTGCCTGGAATAGATCAACCCCTTCGTTGTACTCATTTGTAACTAAATACCTTAAACTCATCCGATGACTTCATAGCCTTGAGTACCAAACCACATTTCCTGGCGTTGTATTCACACTCCTACCTACCTTTCAGTCCGAGGCCTTCTGGCGTATTGAGTCGTCGTTCCATCTCAACAAAAACTGTTGATTGGCTTCCATATCTTCCTGGTCCATATACCATATCCTCCCGGTCCACATACCATATCCTCCCGGTCCATATACCATATCTTCCCGGTCCACATACCATATCTTCTCGGTCCACATACCATATCTTCCCGGTTCACATACCTGTGGTGCTGAGAAAGCCTTAAATTCTCAACCATGACCTCAAAACTATCATTCACCACCATAGATATTGTGGATGCATGTGGTGACATGGGAGAAAAAAATCTTCCCTTTAACAGGAAGACTACACCAAAAAGAAAAACTTCCCTTTAACAGGAAGATTTACCAAAAAACAAACTGCTGTTATCAACCATTGATTAAAAGTTATGTAAGCTGAAACAGAGACTCATACTGAAGATGTATGCTGTGATAAGAGTGGATAGGAAAAACTTCCCTTTAACAGGAAGACTTTCCAAAATAAGGTTAACGCTAAAACAATTATTTAAATTGGTTAGTAGTTAAGCTAAAGCAATGACTTGTACTGAATATCCAACTGGTGACAGTGGAGAGGAAAGACTCCCCTTGACCAGGAAGATTTTCAAAAGGAAAGACTTCCCTTTAACAGGAGGACTTTCCAAAAATAAAAACTTCCCTTTAACAGGAAGGCTTCCAGAAACACCAACACTGCACCAATTACGTAAATTAATTATAAATAAGCTTAAACAATGCCTCCTACTGAGAATCCACGTGGTAACAAGAATGGAAAAATGTCCCTATAACAGGAAGATTTTCAAAAACAAAGACTTCCCTTTAACAGGAAGACTTTTCCAAAATAATAATAATTAAACACCGCACCAATTATTTAAATTCATTAAAAGTAAAGTAAGCTTAAGCAAGGCCTCCTACTGAGGATCCAAGTGGTGACTGGAGAGGAAAAGCTTCCCTTTAACAGAAAGACTTTCCAAAATGAGGCCAGCACTGCACCAATTATTTAAATTGGTTAACAGTTAAGTAAGCCAAATCAATGCCTCATATTTAGAATGGATGTAGTGACAGTGGAGAGGATAAACTTCCCTTTAACAGGAAGAACCCTCCAGCAGAACCAGAAGTTGGCTCTGTATGAAAGCCATCTGTCACTACCCCCGGGGGATTTGAAAGAACAGAATAAAGAGAGAGACAGGAAAAAAAAGAGCTGCTTCAGGAGTACAGAATAAAGAGAGAGACAGAAGAAAAAGAGCTGCTTCAGGAGTGTTTCTATAAGAGAAAAAGAAGTTAGTTGTAGTAGAAGCTCCTGTGGTGGCTTCATCTGAGAAGAAAAAAAAAGTTATTTGCAACAAAAAGTCCACCAGTTGCTTAGTCTAGGAGGGAAAATGGGTTAAAAACAAATTTAAACACTGAACAGGTCCCAGTCGATCCTCTCCAGATGGAAAACAAAGAGCTGAAAACCTGTAAATAAGAAATGGTGGATTACAGTGTGAACATTACCTCTGTATCCTCCGGCCTGCAGCTCCAGGAGATCTCGCCGTTGTCCGCTGTTGTCCAGAAGAAATGAAGTCGCATGATGAAATTAAAAGCGGCCACGCGTTGTTTCGGCGCAAAAACTAATCGGTTTTCACGTTTAAATTTAACGTAAATTGAATTTGTTTGAATTATTAAGTTATGAAAGTATGGACCCTAAATTTCAAACTAAATTTTAAGTAGGTACAAAAAATAAAAAATAAATGTATGTTGAAATGTAAAGACCTCATCTTCACTCAAAAACTATTCATTGGAAAGATAACCATCCTAATGCAGCTATACTACTGTGAACATAGCCACAGTATATTAGTACTAATAAGTAGGTAATCAAGGTTTATTATAGTGATATTTACAAAGCCTAAGATGAATCCCTTCCTACAGCTTCTAAACTGTATTTGCCAAGTCTTTGGCAACCATTCTAGATATCAGATTCTAGTTACACCTAAACCTGCACAGGTCACAAGACCACAGCAACTAATTCAAACACTAAAACCCAAAGACAGAAGGATTTAAAACAGCAGAATCCTTCTCAGCTCATTGACTCTCAGCAGAGAATCAAACCAAACCAGCACAGTAAGAGGCCTAGCATTGGCCTTCAACAAGCGATAGCATCAGCGGCGTAGCACAGCAAAACCCGCAACAGCTCCTACCCTGAGATGTCTTCTGGACCCGCCATTGGAACAGTTCTTTGACTTAACAAACCTTTGATGGGTTGGGCGGATCCGCCAGGCACCTTGTAGCGATTCCTCAGCTTGACGGAAGCGATCCTCAGCTTGATTGAAGGGAATCCTCAGCTTGATGGAAGCGATCCTCAACTTGATTGAAGGGAATCCTCAGCTTGATTGTAGTACATCCATAATCGATCAACTGCTGGCGATCCTCAGCTTGATTGTAGTACGTCCATAATCGATCAACTGCTAGCTCCAGATGCCATTATATCTCCTCAGATGTTTCAGGGACGCCAGCAACCAAACAAACCGCCGCTGAGAGGCCATGGTCGGGTCTCTCCTTGCGTGCTGCTCTGTTTGGACACAAAAAATGACTTCACTAACCAGGCCCAGCGGCACAATCAGCTAGTCAAAGAATTTTGACTAGTCAAAATTACAATTCAAGATATCTTTAATTTAGTTTTGTCTAGTAATTATTTGCTTTTAAGATATCTATAATTTAGTTTTCACTAGTCATATCTCCTATCCAAAAATAAATCGAGCTGATGTTGTCATTCGAGATATCTTTAATTAGAATTATGACTAGTCAAAACTAAATTCGAGATATCTTGAATTTACTCTATGATTAGTCATAATTTGATTGTAGATATCTGAAATGTGTATTTCTTGAATTGAAGTCTCCATACAACTCTATGATAAATCTGACGTCATTTCGACTAGTCAGAATGTAATTAGAGATGTATCAAATAGGTATTTTATTAAGTCAAAATATAATTACGAGATATCATAAATTGCTAAAACGTCTAGTCATAAAACAATTTGAGATATCTGGAATGTAAGGGCGGCAAAACCGAATTTATGTTAAAACGGCTTGCCATAGTTTAGCCCCCCTGTTAAACTCGTCTGCAGCCGAGGCTGTCACGATGGAAAAAGACAAAAACTAAGAGTAAGGTTTCCGAAATATAACTTACCGAATAACCAACGCAGCGATTTCAAACATGGCGCTCCAGCGGCCTACTTGCCGTCACTGCAGCCTCCTCGTAGGTCAAGTGGGCCTCGATGTCCATAATCGATCAGCTGGCAGCTCCAGGCGCCATTTTATCTCCTCAGATGTTTCAGGGACGCCAACAACCAAACAAGCCGCCGCTGAGAGGCCGCGGTCGGGTCTCTCCTTGTGTGCTGCTCTGTTTAGACACAAACAATGGCGTCACCAACGTCTTCGGTGGAAAAAGACAAAAACTTAGAAGAAGGTTTCCGAAAAATAACTTACCGAATAACCAACGCAGCGATTTCAAACTTGGCACTCCAGCGGCCTACTTGGCGTCACTGCGGCCTACTGTCAAGTACAAGACGCCAAACTGGGCCTCGTCCAACACCGACACGATTTCAGTCGGATCCACAAACATCTCAGTCATTAGGCTGGCGTCCACTCGGATTCCGCGTGTTGGGAGATCAGAGAACATCATTTTAAATCCACGTCCCCAAATTCATGTCAGACTGACAGTTCCGTGTCCGTGGAGTCAAGTGCTAGCAGGATCTTTTTTTTTTTTTTTTTTTTTTAAACGCTCACGTAGAAGCTGCGTCATATTTATATCCTATATGGCGCATGCGCGTCACGCTCATTGATAACAAAAATGGCGCCATTCGCCACTGTTGCCAGATTTGAAATTTTCCAGCGCAAACACGAGGTAAAACTAAACCTATAAAACCTGCCCAACTGCAAAGAAACAGTGCAAATTAATAATGCAAACTAATAAAACTCATGTTAATAGCACTATATGTTTTACTCATAATCTATCGCTAATATATTTGTAGAATAATTTAGAGAAACAGCAAAATGTAACATTTATTTTTCATAATGTAGGACTGATTTTTTTTAAGTTTACAAAATGTACATTTTTCTAAGAACTAATACATTTTTAGAAAAAATCAGAGAAACCCTAAAACTATATGAGGGATAAATGTGCTTTTTATATTTTCAAAGCTAAATACCAAACTGCTGCTCCAGTATGTCCTGACTCTTATGGAGAGTGAAGAGTGTCAAATGATAATAAATAACTTATGTAATAATTATTTAAGTGTGCCATTAATTCATTAAAACTCTTCACTGTTCATAGATCTGTCTTTTGATCCATCTTTAAATAATATAAGTTTATTCACAAATTGCTTATTTAAAAATGTAAATAAAGTTTTGTAAAATACATTTTTCTTTATCTTTGATTATTTTTTGCAAATATAAGTCAACAGATCTTAAATGTTCAGCTTGGATTTAATTTAAATGTAAATTATGAACTTTTTGTCATCTTGATATTTCTGAACTAAATAAACTTTATTAAAAGTTTATTTTAATAAAGTCAGAATCCAGAGCTGTGCCGATTACTACCAACTTCAACTGTGATCTCTACAGAAACGAGACGCTTGGCCTTCAGTGAAACCACCTGTCAGATCAACTTTTTGTCACGAATCGGTGTGGAAAGCGGTGAGGGAGACGCAGCAGACCCAGATGAGATGAATGATGGAAGTTTAATGATGACAATATACTTAAATAAGTCCAAAAGTCCACAAAACCTGGCAGCACAGTAGAGCGGAAGGCTAGGGCTCAACACTGGTAGCAACAGGCTACACCAGACACATTGACAAGGACCCGACAACACACAGAGACACAGGTGAGACTAAATACACAGGAGGTAATTAGGGAACGAAAAACACCTGGGAGCAATCAAGGGGAAGACAGGACAACACAGAGACACAGGAAACTCAAAATAAACACACAGAGAAACACGGAACATGACACTTTTTTGTCGAAAAATAGTTTAGTTTCAACCATATTTATTATCTTTCAAGTCCCTTACTTAACTATTAACCATTTATTTAAGGAAAGTTGTGAAACTGCAAAATAAAAACAGAATTTTCCTCCACTTGTCAATTTTCTCTAATGTGTTTCGAAAAAAAAACAAACATTCAACTTAAAGTAGCAGTAAAGCTGAACTGATAATGTGCAGAGGTTGCAAAAATATCATAGCGATCAAATTGTGTATTAACAGGCAAGACAACAGTTCAGTGTGGCTACACCGCCTAAGAACTTTCTGTTATGGCAGCACAGTGCTTCCCGTACATGGAGGAGAAAAATCACAGCAGTCTCTCAGTTCATTGAGCAATACAGAATATAAGCTTTCAAATAGCTTATTTATTATATTTTTATACTACCATAAACCATAAATAGAGTTAAAATGTAAATGTTCTGTGTGTAACTGATATATTTTCTACATTATGCTAAAACAATATCTATGGTTGGGTTAAATTCTCTTTCATGCTCAGTCTTTAGTGTGAGACAGTTTAGGACGCCCCCTTGTGGATTCAAGTAATACCTTCACTCCTTCCAGAGCCTGAGATTTATTGATGGTGTGTTTTTCAGAGAAGAAAAGCAACACAAAGGAAAAACATTTAACATTTATTCCTGAAGGTGGGGTCTCTGTGTGCAGGTGAGGTTTTCTGAATCACTGACCACCTGTCTGAGCTCGGGGACGTGGGAGGGGCTCACGGCAGGCTCTGTCCTAGGATGCCCTCTTGACTTGGTGGTGGGAGACAGTAGGACTCTGGCTGCTGTAACATCACTGTCTCCCACTCCCAAGTAAGAAGCTGCTGCTGAACTGCAGAGCTCCTTCAGTGACAGATTGCGAAATCGGAGCCCAAAGGAGCATTATCGCAGCTCCAGCAGCTGTTAGACTTTGTAACATCACTGCTTCCTTCTGGTATTTGCACATTCCAGCTGATATTTGCAAAGTTTTTCTGAGTTTTGTGAATAGTCTGTAACTTTTTTCTATCTAGACATATGCACATTTTGTGCAGTTTTTTTTAAATTATTCAACTCAGTTGCACATTTTTACTAATCTGAGTATGCTATTTATAATAACTATACTGTATTATTTTCCTTATGTTGTAAATTTGCCGTTAGTGTACTACAACTGTACTTTATCATTCCTCAGCTACACTATGTGTATAACATACCTGCTATAATTAGCGTTATTTGTAATTAGCTTACATCATACCGGTATTATGATGACTATTTAAATTAACCTTACAGGAGTAGCAAGCTAAAAAAAATACATTTGATTTAAAATGCAGAGGAGTATTTAAATGTGCCCCATCATTTAAACTACACACACCACCCCCACCTTGAAACATTCTTTCTTTCAGTTTTTTTATTTAATGGTTTGTTTGTTTTTTTCATTTATCTTATCGTTTGAATGTCACTTCAATTTAACTTTAACTGGCTGCCGGTACAAAAAAACCCTCCCCTCTCTAACCTTGACAGCCCTGGTGTTTCCTGTGAGCAGAAATGTTCTTTCTTTAATTTTTTAACATAAATTTGAAGCATGTATACTTGCCTTGTGTCCCGAATACTCAGAGAAATCTTTCAATAAAAATGTTTTAATAGAAAGTATACATTTCAAATGAGTAAGCAGAAGAAAAAGTAACAAGTAATCAAATCCTGAATTTTTAACTGTAGGTTAACTGGGTAAAAAATACTAATAATTAAACACAATATCTAATTAGTAACTTTTGCAAAGATTGCTCAAGAAATTAAAAATTTTAGATTTTATAATGTGCCATTATTATGGAGGCTTTTAAATTAAGAGATTTGGTTCTTGTTTCAGGTCTTTCTTCTTTAAATCACAATGAAATGAAAGAATTTCACAAATATTTGAACCATTTTGCAGTTCTGTTCATCTCAGTTACAAAACACACAGAAGAAACAGCGTCTGATAATGAATGGCTTTATCTTCCTGTTACAATGATGCATTTACACATTGTATTACCGCCCTAGATTAAACGTGCAGCAGACAGCAAGCAGCACAATACGAAAAGGGTAGCACATTATCGGAACAGAGTGAAAACAACATATTTTATTTAGCGTGTCACTAAAACATTGCTGCACTGGACTCGATATGCTACCCTGAAAGTGTCGGGTGTCAAGTTTTTCTCCTGATTATTTCTTTGAACATCAAGTACATACAACTTAATTATTGCACAAAAGCTACAGGGAGCAGCTAAATTACTCTAAGCTGGTGATTTCTTAGGAATCGTAGCATCACACAAAGGTAAACTCGGATCTTAGGAGCATTCGTAAGATTTGATCACAAAGAATTTCAGGTTTGTTTTGTAGCTGTGATGATTTAGTCTTTATTTTATTAGTCACTAACACTTTTTAATAGTTAGATTTGCTATTGTGAGAATGCAAAAAAAACAACATTTTTATATATGAAACACGTAGTTGAAACGAGATCTTTTCATACACTATAAAAACACAATCTGTTTTCTGACTGACATTAAATGAAACGATTTCTATAGGATTATTTAAAAATGGGTTGAATTTGCTAAATGCCAGAATAATGAGAATTTTATAACTTGTTCAAAGCCAAACATGTCTTAATATTTGGCAGTCCACGATATAATGCTACCATCTCCAAACTTTCTCATTTTTCCTCTAAATGCAGCATAAAATTGTCCAAACTGAATTTTTTCATGTTCCTTTTGATGTAATGGCTTCTTCTTCTTCACTGAGCAGCCTTTTAGTCAGTGCAGAACTCGTTTCACAGTTAATAATCACAGCCAAGATCTACTAAAGGTCATGTGAGGTCACACATTTTCTCTGTGACATAAAACCTGACCTGAAACATGGCTGACATTTCCACCAACCTGTTCCTGTAAACTATTGCTTTGTTTCGTTTTTTTGTAAAGTTTAAAATTTAGCAAAAATAAATTGAATCTGAATTTCCCCTGGTGTTTTTTCCCTTGCATATCATTGTTTAAACAGTTAAAAATAGTGCTTTCCTTTCAGGCATCTGGAAATTGCAGCCAAGTATGAACCAAACTTGTTAAAGTTCAAATCTGTTTTCTTGATTTTATTTTTATTTTGGGGGAAATTTTCCCATGATGTCGCAGCAGTTTAAACGCATAGTTTCTTACAGAGTGTCGACAGCTGACTTTAATGAAAAATATAAATAAAATAAATTTATTTTCTCATTAATTTGGCATTTTGCAAATAGAAATTGTTTCGGTAAGCCCGAATGAAAATAAATGTGTAAAAAATGTTTTTAAATTTTTACACTGCATGTAAAAATCTGTTTTCAACTCTGTTATTATTATCATCTTTGCTTATTTTCTGTCTCTTCTCCCTGAGAAACTGAACACATTAAAGGACATTTCTAATACTTTTTTTAAGGCTACAAACCAATCAGGCATAAGATTATGACTACCGATCAGCAAAATATCACTGAATGCATTTGAGCTGGGATATTTGAATCCTCTCATTTAGATCAATGTTGATCTGTAGGAATCAGTTTCGATCAGTAAAGACCATTTATTGATCATAATGTTGTGGCTGATCAGTGATAATATTTTCATAGTTTAATAGTTTTTTTCAAATCAGCACACAAATATTCCACTGCATGGCATCAAATGACAGTTGTATGATATGGAAAGTAATAAGTTAACATCAACCAACCACCCTGTTATTTATTTAATCTAAAACCTGATGGGATTTGAAAGAACCAACCTTCTGCAATACTGTTTTAAATGAGGGAAAAAAAATATGTTAAAAAGGCCTCCTTTTGTCTGATTTCAAACATATTAAAATACTAAAAACTGATCTATTCTATTAGTATTTTTAATCGATTTTCTTGCTAATCAAGGAGATTGATTGGGTTATTTGTTGAGGAAATGAAACAAATATTGTAAAAAAACAAACAAACAAAAAAAACACTCCAACACTATTCATATCCAAAAGCTTTTGGCACCCCTGTTAGAGATGTGTAAAAAGCCTTTGAATGTGTTTTAAGGAAATTTTAGCTTTTAAACAAAATCCCTAGTGCAATGATACTCATTTCAGTTCACTCCACAGTTTTTAAATGTTAGTTTTTTAGGATTTAGGTCTGAATTCCTATGATTACCATTTAAAAGGCTCATTTTGTGTCTGGTGAACCATGTATATTGACCTGATTTCTAATTAAAAATGTAAATTAGATTCTAAAACATGCATTTTGTCATGCACTCTAATAAGGTAGCCTTGGTGTTTAGGTGAGAAACAGGCCCACAGCATGATTATTCTCCACCTTACTCAACATCAGATCCAAAAAGACAGAAGGTGAAATTGTTTAATGGTTGCCATAGAGACCTGGCGACTCCATGACGACACCCTTGGGTATAGTTTTTTTTTTTTTTTTTTTTTTACTTTAAGCTATGGAGATTTTTTTCCCACACCAGACCCATCTGGAAGGTTTTTCCCCCTCAAACAGCTTGAGAAAAAGGCCCATCTATTCATCTTTAAATTTGTGGGACAGAAACTGAATTTTCCCATCCAGTGGTTGAGATTTGATGACGTCAAGAAGCCACTCTTTACAGTTTTCTAAACAGCAGGATTTGCACATTTTGTTCTTCCTTTGCCTTCCTCCTTCCTGCATGTTGTGCCAAGACTCCTCATCCAGCACTGATGCCGTCGGCTTGTTTTCAGTCCCTTCGCCGCCCCAGCTTTGCATTTAAATTCATACTGTTGGTCATGTGTGTAATTTTCTATTTAAGATCATGTGTATTTGCTGCTATTGTTGTTTTTTTCTTGTGTATTGAATGAGATTAGTTTAACTTTAATACTTGCTTTACCAGTTTCCAACAATATCCAGAAAGGAAGTCTACTCTTTTTCTGATAAGAGTGTCAAAATAAGATGAACTCATGATTCGCTGGCATAATAAAAGACGCTCATCACCTAATGACATGCTGAGAGACAGAGATTAGTGATAAAGTTAGAGACAACCCTGTTCTATAATTTGTTATTAATGGTTGCCATAGAGACAACCATCTTTTCCATTTCGAAAGATACAAATTATATTGCGGCTATATTCTCGTGATTTAAAAAAACTTCTTGAACAAAACATATGATGGGAATAAAAGCCTCTTTTTGAAAATATCTTATGTCATTTGTAATTTGTTTTGCAGAAAAAAAGAGATTTTATGAGCTTTTATTTTTAAGCAATAGTTGCCTTTCCCTACTTAAAATGAAAGTTTTTTATTTTAAAGTTTCAGTGTGATATTATGCCTCTCTTACAATAGATTAATTCAATTTCAGGATTTTTTAAATAATAATTTGAATTATTATTTAAATATATGTTTAAAAAATAATTTAACCTTATTGTTTACTTTAAAAATAAAAAAGCATTTTTTTACATCCCTACAGGGGTTCCAATATTTGTGTAGGCTTTATATCAGGGGTCTCAAACTCCAGTCCTGGAGGGCCACAGTCCTGCAACTTTTGGATGTGCCTCTGTTGCACCACACCTGAACAGAATAATTAGGTCATTAGCAGGACTATGGAGAGCCGATCTACACAAGCAGGAGGCAATTAAGCCATTTCATTCCAGTGTTTTGTACCTGTGGCGCATCTAAAAACTGTAGGTCTGCGGCCCTCCAGGACTGGAGTTTGAGACCCCTGATTTATATAATACCAGGAAATAGACCAATATATCTAAACTTTGTACTTTGCCCTATATTGTTTCATGGGGGCGAATAGAGGGAGTGAATTTCTTCAGCGTTCCTGTTGTGTTTCACGCTGGTATAGATTACTGCTGTAAAAATCAATCCCCAGATTAAGTTTCAGGTACCGCGCCTGAGTATCTGCAACGTTATCCCTGCTGTGTCCCTGCCTGATGAAACCGCCAGTCTTTTGTCCCTCGCTACATCCGACGTGTGTAACTATTGTCAAACCTTCAACAAGGCGTTGAAGCTGGATAAACCTCACCTGCTGTCGGAAATTCAATATTTTTCATAAAAAACTGCTTTTACTCTTGAGGTTATTAAAGCTGCAGTATGTAACCTTTACAAAAATATGTTTTTTCCATATTTATTAAAGCTGTCACCACATCGTGATGAGACTGATAATCCTCCCTGAGCTGCTATTGCGGTCTGCAAAAACAACCAATCAGAGCCAGGAGGTGGGTCCTAGCGCTGTCAATCAATCTCATGTAGGCTGCTCAACATGCTAATGGTGGAAGTCACCATTTATCTGTCATTGGTGGCTATGCTGACTAGCTTTAGCATTGGTGGAAAGTTATATTAACCAGCTATAGCTTAGCAAAGAGAAACCACTTCCTTATCACAAGAGTGATTGACAGCGATAAGAGCCTCCTCCAATTTCTGATTGGTTGTTTCTTACTTCTGTAGTTAGTACAGGGAGAAGGCAAAAGAGCTAAATTTTTCACTTGTCTATATTATATTATATTGTCCCGACATGATAATTTTAACAAATATGTAGAAAACAAATTTCTTTCCTAAATGTTACACACTGTAGCTTTAAATCGGGAGCTTTACATTCTGTTCAAAAGCACATCTGGTTTCCCTTTATTCTAAAATTTTTTAAAAGTACTTTCAAAAGCTAAAACAAAAGGTAAAAAGTGAATTTTTTGATTACTGATCATGTGAATTTTAAATACCAAGAAACTTTCTGTTGATTTCATCTAAATTTGCTGCAAATTGCAAATGTTTTCTCACCTTTCCTGTTTTCCCTAACACTTAAAAAGAAAAAAAAACCCAGAGAAAGTCATCTCTCCTTCATTATGTTTCCTAGATAGTCCTCTATATCCGCGCCGGTGACCCAGGGAACAACGTTTGCTTTTATCTTGGTGGACTCTGACTGCTGCATCTCCATCATCAGCTTATGCATGGGGTAGTCCCTCCTGGCGAAGGCGGTATCCTGGGGTCCCAGGGCCCGAGTGGGGCACACGTCGTTGGACCCGTCGCCGACATAAAACACCCTCTGGAAGCCGACGCCGCCTCGCTCCTTCTCCCGGCCCGCCACGTACTCGTGAAGGATCGCCTGCTTGCACATGTTGTCGGGGCAACGCGGGCAGGAGTGCGAGTGGAACGGGTGGAGCACGAGTCGGCCGCTGTCGTCAAAGTGGGAGGGGTTTGTGAAGACCCTCCGGAAAAGGTGACCCAGCCTGTTGTGCTCCAGCCACGTCTCAATGAATTTGGTGTTGGCGTCGGAGACCACCACCAGCTCAAAGTCCTGCTGGTGGCTCTGCAGGAAGCAGAAGAGGTCCAGCATGCCCGGATTGGGCGGGATCTTCTTCACTGCTGACAGCAGGGCGTCCTTGGTAACGCCCTGATCTGCCAAGTAGGCCGTTATCTTTCCTGAGAACTCATGGTAGTGCCCCTCCCGGTAGCTGTCTAGGAGCCAACTGGGAAGCTGCTGGTTTGGCAAGAGATTCACCACAGTGTCGTCGCTGTTCTCGCTGATGATCGTCTCATCGAAGTCGAAGAACATCAGAAAGCGAGCGTTGTTCGTTGTTGATGAAGATGACATCTTTGGTGGTCCTTCCCTGGGAAACAAAGATAGTTTGTTTTTGTTTCTTGTCATGTCTTTACTAATGACACAAAATGCAAACCAGCCTTTTGAATCACACTCTACCAAAAATACTAAATAATTAGGCCACAAACGGCATGGGATGTTTTCTACTGGGTATTTATTCATTAGAAATGTTCATTCCGTTTTTTTTTAACAAAATCCATCTTAATTAAATTAGTCAGCTTAATTCTGGCGCTCCTTTCAGAATAGGGCCTCTGTCACTTTAAATCCACAAATTTCCCCGCCCCGACTCGTTTACCCTCACAAGTGAAAATGGCTGCAAACACATGCGCAATTATACAACCTTCCATCTTTGAAAAGGCTTAATGGAGCCTCTTGTGCCACCAACAAGAATGCAGCAAGTGGTTTCTGAACGGTAAGTCAACAGCAACACAGTTGTCTTTTCCATTATGGAGTGCATAAAGCGGTAAAACCAACTGACCAGACGTTCTGGAACTCTCTGCTGAGGTTGCTAGGTAACGGGGCAGGGCTTGGCTGGGGTTGCTAGGTAACGACGCAGTGCCCATCCAATTTGACAAGAATTGGTAAGTTTTTGAAACGGCTCAAAAAACATTAACTAATTGCCAAAAAACAACTGTTATTTTTATTTTAAGCACTTGGGATGTTTTTAGAAGCAGTAAAATTTAAACGTGGAAAATAAACATTTAATTCATGATTTTTCAAGGCTGGCGATTTTTTTTTTCCCCCACACAGGGGCAGGTTGGTTTGGAAAGTTTTTTTTTTCCCACTGGAGACATGAACTCATAAATTTAAAATTGCTTTTGTAATTCCTATCTTTGTCCGATACCAAAAATTGTTTAATTCAAAACATTTGTCACCAAAATTTCTAGAGAATTTCCACATGAGGAATAAAGTCAAATAGTGAAAGTGTCTACACAAACTTTACCTTTGTTGTGTCTTTATCCATGTTTCTGTGTAAAAGAAATACAACTGCTTCATTTTATTTTAAATTTTTTTTCTCCAAAGAGTTTTTGCAGCGCTAATGGCTCGTATTTTTTTAATTTTTTTAGACAGTAGGCAGACAGGAAGGAGGGTGAGGAGAGGGGGAAGACATGCGGTAAAGGTCGTCGGGACCGGGAGTCAAACCCGCAACGTCCGCGTCGAGGACTAAGGCCTCCAAACGTGGGGCGTGCTAACCCCCTGCGCCACCACAGCACGCCCCTGCTTCATTTTATTTTAAACTACAATGTAGTTTCAGGACCTGAATTGTGTATTCAGGACACAAAGGTGTGAGACCTGTAAGATCGTCACACCTTTGTGTAAGTGAGGTCTTGTTAATGTATTTTAATGTATTTTATTGCACAAACATGACTGCAGGCCAGAACTCTTATCTGATATTGTAAAACATCTGCTCTTTATTGTGTTTATCCTGTCAAATATCAATGAATTACAATGTCCTGTTGCTGTGTGTAAAACCATGTAACTTTTAGGATAATCTCTCCTGTGTGTGGCGCTATGCCCTTATTAAGCAGCAAGGATGGCAGGAAGGATAAAAAGAACAAAAAGACGAAAGAAAGGAGGAAGGGACACATAGAAGTATGTCAGCAAGGGAAGAAAAATACAAAGAAGAAACAATATTAAGGACACAGAACAAAAGAGAGGACAGCAAAAAGTTATAAGGATAAAATAAAAAGGGATGACAAATATTGTAGAGGAGAGAAATGAGTGGAAGACAAACAAGACGTAGGCATTTATTGTATCACTTATCATGAAAAATTTCTTATAATACAAATTCTGATTTATTGTTTTCTCTATAAATTTCAGTTAACAGCAAATAAAAACAGACTAAAATGGTATTTTTACTATTTCTTCCACAAAAACATCAATAAATATTCAAAAACATGATTAAACATTGTGTCTTTAACTAAGTGGCATCCTGCGGAAGCTCATTTTCCAAATGGGAACGTCACAGAGATACAGTTCCTTAAAAAAGACGTGATAACTAGTTCTTATCGTCACATTTGTCGTGATCACGAAGGCATCGCAAAATATTGTGATAAAATTCCAAATCAGTATTGCGAGGAAGAAAGAAAGAAACAAAGAAAAAGGAAAGAAAATGAAAAGAAAACAAAAACAAATTAAGAAAAAAGAAAAAGGTGGAAAAAGGAAAGAAAAAGAAACAAAGGAAGGAAGAAAAATGAAAGGAAAGAAAAGTGAGAAAAAGAAAGAATCAAGGAATGAAAGAAAAAGTAAAACGAATATAGAAAGGAAAGAAAGAAGAAAATACAACACAGCATGAAGGAATGATATGAGAAAGAAAGTGATGGATGGATAGAGGGAGGAAAGAAAAAAGGAATTACACTTTCAATTTAAGTTTTAAATGAAGGTCTTGTTCATTTCTACAGTCACAGAAAAGGCCCACTCTTTCCACCACATATTTCTACATGTCATTTCAGGCAACCGCTGAATAATGACTGCATTCCCCTGTAATGAGATGGATTTGAGCAATTACTTCCTCTGCTTTGACACATCAAAAATGCCTGGAAAAATACCACAAACTACAAGAGTTTACAAAACAAACAAATGTAATGCTTTAACTTAATATGTATTTTATTTGTTTTCATAAAAACAAAAATCGGGTTGCCGAGTCAAGTTTAATAGTATCCACCTGCCAGACGTATAGAAGCAAGAAATCATTTAAATGGAACCAGTTTGACAGCATTAAATGTTCTCAAGAATTAATAATGTGTCCTAAAGAAAATATGAGAAGCAGAGGAATTATGTTGGAGAAAACTTAAAAACACATTTCCTGCAATCTTTCTAAAATTACTACAAAAGTTTCAATAACTTCACAAAACAACAAATTGCTTAATTTACTCTGCTAAAGCTCACTATTCACCAATAAAAGAGACAAAAAAATGTAATAAAAATCACATCCATTGGGGAGAGCCGAGGCTGAAAGCCCTGCTGATCACAAAGAACACAAAGTACCGTCTCAGATTTCCCCCAGAAAACCCAGACACCTTCAGGATGTCTTAGACGTTTTGGAAAATATTTTGTGGACTGAAGAGACTTTTTAAAATGGTATAAAACTGGAAATAACATCGTACCGACAGTCAAACACGGTGGTGTTAGTGTGATCACACCAGCAAGTCCGCCTCCGAATGCTAAAAATTTTTAAAAAAATCTAAAATAAATAAATAAAAGGAACTTTCAAAGTGGCCTACTCAAAGCCCAAATTTATATCCAATTAGGATGGCCAATACAACCTCCAATGTAGCAGAACTGAAACAATTCTGCAAAAAAAAAATTAAAACTTGCTCCAAGACTTATCCCCAGTTATCAGAAACAGTCTCAGTGATAGTTACTTTTTGATCCTACTTCATGTTGTCAGACAGGTCCAACAGATCCAGCATTAATCAGGTTTGCAACTAATCAAACTGATCTTGTGTGGTTAATCACAGTTAAACATTGTGTTCTTTTTACTTCGCAGCGCTGTCATGATAAATTTTGCTAGTAATTATTACGATAAATCATAATATTTTTATTTTGAGACCATTTATATGTAATATATTGATAATGACATAACAACACAAGTTTGCGTTTTCAAAGACCAATAAACTATTTGAGAACATTTAACACTGGGAGAAATTTTAAATATTCAAAATAAACCTTTTTTTGAAGGACAATGTTGTAATTCATAATCCATTTTATTTGCTGTTTCTGTTGTTTTGTTTATTTATTTTGGATATTTAAAATGTCTTCCAGTTCCAGTGTTAAATGTTCATTAGAATTTAAAGTTTATTAATCTGTGAGAATGTGTTCTCTCTTAATTATATCACTTCCATTAAATTACTTGAAAATGGTCTCAAAATGACAATATTATCATTTATCGCAATAACTACAAGGACAATTTGTTGTCCAGAAAAATTTGCTATTGTTGCCGGTCTGTGGTTTCATCCAGAAGACGTTACTGTGAAATATCGTCTAATTTAGCTGTTAGCATGTCATGACAGTCAAACAACCACAGTCTTCAGTCAGAGGCTGCCTCAGATTCAGTGTAAGACTGACTGCTACTGTAAACCAACAAATCTTGGAAGATACTTTTATGATAAAGTATTTTTGAACTGAATTTTGACTTCTTTAAATCATACCGGCTTAAAAATGTTCTAGAGTACCAAAGTTAAGCAAGCAGATTTATAATAATAGAATTATAAATCTGTAGACTTCTGCACTGCAACCACTGAACATCCAACAGGTATGGCTGTTGGGTTTATAAACTGGACTGATAACATAAAGCAGTTGAAGGCCGGAGCAGGTTGTAGCTACTGCAATGGCTCAGGTCAAGTCTTGGAGTTCAGGGGCCGCGCCTGAGGCCCTTCAATGACTCTGTTGTGGCATCAGCCATCTTTTCTGGCGTGGTCTGCGGGGGGCAGGAAGAGACTGAAAAGGCGGATCCGGATGGCCAGCTCTGTTCTGGAATGCCATCTGGACCCAGCGGAGGTGGTGCGTGAAAGAAAAATGGCCGCTAAGCCGTCACATATATTGATATTTTTGTATTTGTATTGTGTTTTCTCTACACTGTAATGTTATTTTTTATTTGCGTTACTCTTGTTCTGTCCGCTTTAACACTTTAGATTATCTTGTCTGTTAGATGAGAGGTGTCCAAACTGTGGCCCGAGACCCATTTGTGACCACTGGATTCATTTGGTGAGGTCCTTGACTGCAACTCAAGAATAGCACAAATGTGGCCCTCCGACACTTTCTGCAAATTTTTTAGGATGATGTTTTCCTTAGCAGGTTCACATCTTCTTAAACTGAAAAGGATAACTAAAACATAATTTTTTAAGTTAGCCTTTTTTCCCCCCATTTTATTTTTATCTTATAAGTCATGTTACAAATATCTCAAACACAGACTTGGGCACACCCATCTGTTATATTTAGATAAATACAGCAAAGTTTGGAGAGGAAAAGTCTTATCTTCTTTCCTGGGAATAAACTATAAACTGTAAAGTAATAAGCCCAGAAAGTTAAACAATTGTAAACCTCAAGGGAAATGTAAAATATTACATGTTTTAAGTATTGTTGTGTAAAGAATTCACAATAATATTTGGGGGTTTTTAATTGTGGAGGGTGGAAAATACAATTTTGGTCCCTGAATATTTTCAACTTGGGGATTTTGGCCCTTTGATCTCATTTACTTTAATTCACTTTAATCTGATGTTTTTAAAGCAACCAGCAACCCATTTTGGCTTCTGCAGTAAAAGTTTCTCATCATGGAGGAGGCCAAATCCCTTCAGGATAGTAATGTTACATCAGCTGATTGAATAACTGACCCTCCACATCTTCTCACAGTGGGGGTCAAAGTTCAGCCTTTTTCTATAATTTGCACCTAAAACTCAAATAATACCTGATAAGCGAAACAATAACTGATAAGAAACATGGACTTCAGACCACTTTGGAGATTAGGATTTTGACTAATTCAAAAGCGAGAGCCTAGTTTATATCAGTCTAATCAGTTATATCATTGATTAGATTGCCTTCACATAAAGGAAATTAGCTCCGCACCAAATGATCAAACTGATCAAAGTCACACACACGTTTCCCCCCCCCCCCCCCCCCCACACACACACGGTGCATGCAGCTCGCCAGCGCGGTGTAATTACATCAGAGCTGCTCACTAACCCAGAATGCCGGGTAATCTGCAACAAGATGTGCCAACTGCTGCGGCTCCATTATTAACGCAACCAATTCAAACTCTCCAACTAAGCCGGCTAAATTTAAACCCCCAGCGCTATTCCTGAATAACAGACTGAAAGTCAACTGCGCTGCTCCGCCAGGAGTCATGTCACTCCCGTTACAGTGCGCATTTCCAAGTGATACACAATTCAAATACTGTTTTTTAAAAAATAACAAATCACAGAAATTGGACGTACCGGTGAATTTGGTGGTGAATAGCAGGTTTAGCAGCCGGGCTCCCGCAACTGCATCCCGGTGACGCGGCGAGATTTTTTTTTAAAAAAAGGAGACTCCCGCAGCAGAGGAGGAGGATTTACCTATTTAAAGCTGCCGGTATCAAGTAAGATGGCGTGAATGCTACTTCCGGTGGTGGTTTCAAAATAAAAGCAACTCTGTGATCGTTTTGCTCAGAACCTAGCTTCTTTTTTTTTATCAAAATACACGAATTAATTGACATTACTTGAACAGCTGGAAAAACCCGTCAAAGAGGAAGTATTATAAAACCATACAAGACGTGTAAATGTGTTTTATTAAACAATTAAATATTTTAATTTGTAGTATTGAATAGCCAGTGTTGCTTCATCCGGTATAAGTTTAGACATTTCGGATTCCTTCACAGGGTACACCGTGTACAGATAGGAGTTATTGCAAATATTACACAAATATATATTTCTGTTGTAGGGGAACGACCCACCATGACATTCTCAAGGTTTAAGAACGTAAAAGTTGTATTCACTGCATCATAATATTTATTTAAATATATAAATATAAATAATCTGTTTGCTTTTACTTCAACAGAAAAGCAACAGTTATTCACTGAATGAATCAGCATATTAAATATTTTTTAAAGAAATGTTATTTTAATGATTTCTATAACATTAGTTTTTCTAGTGTATCACTTTATTGATTTTTAATTGTTATTAGAGTGATATAGACTTATGCAAAACACTTGCTAAATTTCATGGTTTTCAAGTGATCTATTTTACGGTTTATAAAATATAATTCACATAAACATTAAAAATTTTTCTTGCTGTTTTAAAACTCTCTTAAATATAGATTTTTTTACAGCAGGAGTTGGTTTGCAGTTGTTTACGCACTGCAAAAACTGAAATCTATGTAAGATAAAATAGAGGGGATTGAGGGGATTTACGTTTGATTCCTTTCTGGCAAATTATTTTTTCTCACTAAGCGTGTCTATGTTAGAATATTTTTCTTATTTTAAGTGTTTTTGTATTTAATTATCACAGTGATATATTAAAGCTTGATATTAAGAAAATATTACCTATGAGTAAATATATAGAAACTACTATATCGATAGCTACCCAGCAAATGTCAAGTCTAGAACTTATTTTTCAAAGTAAAAAATTCTTATTTCAAGCACAAAAAAAGAAAAAATAACTTACTTAACTGCATCTCTTCAGATAATTAACACAGACATTATCCAGATGGAATCCCTCGTGTTATTTTCAATGAAACATCAGAAAATATGATTTTATACACTTGTACAGTTGACAGAGTGTACTGTAAATTGACATTTAATATTTAAACAGTAGACATGTAACTCTTATAGCAATTTCAGAGACAAAAATAGTTAATTATTACACATCCAGATAACTCCTGGTATGTTTCCATCTACTATGGACCTTAATTAATTTAATCTTCCATGGTCAGATGACTAAATCAAAAGTCAATAAATCTATAAAATCTGGGTAATGAACCATGCATTATTTTTCCACTCCATTGCTTATTCATTTCATTTCATTTTTATTTATTTTATTTATTTTTTTAGGTTTGCAACACAGTTTTGCTCAATATGCGCATTTTAAATATACAATTGAATTACAATAAAGTCTGTCTATTTCTATGTCTTGCCCTGACTTTTGAAGGAATACATCATGGGAGTTTTAAATGCTAGTTTTCTAACTTCTCGCAGCTTGTGGCTGTGCTGCAGTCTCAGCATTGCTTTCTTTTCTACTTCCATTCGTTTTCAAGCTGCTTATGCAAAAGTTTGCAGAGAGATATTAGATACACCCTTCAATCAAAATTTAAGACAGGTAATGAATATGAATATGAAAGTAGGGGGAAGGAGAAAAGGGGGATTAGGGAGGGTTTATATGTTAATGAATTTCACACCTCTGACAGCGATGTCATGAGATAGAGCAGATGTTAATGACTTATTGTAATTGTTTATCACTGCTCTGTACTGTTCTTGGTGAGTTTGAAAGACACCCCCTACTGTTCTTTAGCAGGATGAACAATCTGCTTCCTCTCCTCCCATTCTTGGTACAGTACTTGGTCTAAAAGATGGCTGTGCTAGTGGTCTGAACAACTTGCTACCTTAGCTCCCTTTGTCTGTACTCATCCAGAAAGATACCTAAGTCCTGCTCTTTGGTGGGATAATTAGACTTGCTACCTTAGCTCCGATTGTTTGTACTCAGTCTGAAAGACAATGTTTTAGTTGCAGAGTTAATTTAATCTTATATAAGGATTTTTTAAAAATTGTCCTTTCAGATTTAACTTTAAACTTAAAAATCAAACACAAAAGTATAACTTTATTTGTACCCTAAAATATAAAAGCAGAGTTAGTTCCCACAGTTTGTACTGGCAGTATGTATTAAAATATTTACAATTAGTATTATTTATTTAGATTTTATGTTTTGATGTGTGCACTTGGATTTTTATAGATTTATTGAATGATGGCCAGTGTAAATATTTATCAAATTGAATGACCATTTGGGTTTTAGGTTTTCTTTTTTGTTTTGATGTTTGTTGCACAAGTTTAAATATATGCTACATATCAACCAACAATTCAATCAGTGAATCTGTATGTTTTTCTTAAATACCCCCTCTCATGGAGACTTACATACATCTTCTGACAACTAGCCCAACTTATAATAACATTGGCTAAGTTTGCTATTGGTACACTTTACCTAAAAATAAAAGAAGAAGAAAAGAACATACTCACTACACAACCATGCTCCAAGAGTTGCTCACAACATGATGAATTGTTTTGTTACCTTTAAAATTATCTGCAGCTTTTGCTCCTTGGTCCTATTGATGCTGACTGTTCACTAATGTTCACTAACAAATACAACACACCTCTAGTTGCTCATAGGCGTTCCATTACTAAAGCTTATAAATGACCAATGCGAATCATCCGTATGCGCTAAAAAAGATCATCTCAGTCAGATTAAGTAAAATATCATCAATCTCAAAGCAAACAAAAACATTATCTTCTCTAACAGGTAATTTCTCCTTTTCAGGGACCCTAAACTGTATGAATGGAATGATTGAAATATACTATGAAAATATTTAATTTGCAGAATCCTGATAACAAACTTAATCTGTGAACGGAATGATTAGATTGACTCTAGAAATAAAATGATTGATAGTTAATTAGTAATCATACTATGGAAATGACTAACAAGATCTGAACAAACAAGAAAACTTGACTACCTCAGGGGATTTCTCACATCGGAGAATAAACTGTCTGACTTTCTTTAGCTGACTAAATTTAACCGTACCAAATTTTTGCGTGGGTCAGATGCCTTCAGCCATCTGCTAAACCTAGACTCTGGCCTTCCTCACTGTGAAACAAAACATTCTGCTTAAAAAAGAGTTCCAGTGAAACAGCAGGAGATAGGTGTCTTTCAGACTGAGTACAAGCAATTGGAGCAAAGGTGGCAAGTCTAATTATCCCACGGAAGAGCAGGAGATAGGTGTCTTTCTGGTTGAATACAGACAAAGGGAGCTAAGGTAGCAAGTCGTTCAGACCACTAGCACAGCCATTTTTTAGACCAAGTACAAACAATCAGAGCGGGGGAAGAGGACCCAGATTGTTCATCCTGCGAAAGAACAGTACAGAGCAGTGATAAAGAATTACAATAAGTCATTAAAGTCTGCTCTATCTCATGACATCAATAGCTACGACCTGTCAGAGGTGCGAAATTCATTGACATATAAACATATAAACGCCCCTTCCAAGTACGATCCAGATGCAAGAAAGGGTCTGAAATCGCCCTTTATTTAAGTTTCACAAATCAGATAAAGGTTTTACAAATCACAAACATGGTTTTAAATATTCTGCTATTAGTTGAGACTAATCTAGTTCGGGTTTTAAGTGTCTAGGTATTGTAGTTTATTTTTATTTTTTAAACAAGAGTAGATTAAATATTCTGGAGGTGATGAAAAATTAGGTGGAATGGCGCCTTTTCCCGAATCGGAAGCTGGAATCTTCCGGTCACCTTCGTTTACTCCTCAGTGACCAAAAGGTCACACGAGGTTTCCGTCTGGACCGGAAGCTGAACCGCGACGATTACTCAAGATATGAACACATGCAGGAGTCAGATGTGAATGGAATCAGAAAAATTATGGATCTGCTCCTATAAAACACCCAAATCACGCGCGAACAACAAAAACACGCATGTCCTTAGTAAATAAAGCTCAAATAAAGACAGCGATCCAAGAGGAAAATAGTATTTTTACATTTAAAGCAGCCATCACGTTTGTTTGGACATGAGGACACCTGCTGGTGGCAGGAAGGTACAACATGGATGTTTGCTTTTATTATCATTATTATTTTTCACTTTTCACTTTGGATGTATTTATCAGAAAACTGTTAGATATTCAAGATTCATATTTGAACATACCGTAAATAAACTGCGTGGCTATGAGTTTTGAAAACCTACCTCACTTAGAGACAATCTTTACATTGTCTCGACAGAAGCGGCCGGCCTTCGTTGCTATGGAAACTAAACGTGTTTATGTTTAACATTAACTTTGTTTATACGTAAGTTACGTATTTGAACAAAATGCCAGATTTTAGATCAACGTGTTGATTTCCATCTGCAGTTCGACAGACATAAAAACACCTAAATGTGCAATTATAAAATAAAAGTTTAAATATAAAAACATTAAAAGATAATTAAATAAGTAACATCGGAGCCTCCTCTTACTAAAATGCACTGTTCGTACATCCCAGAATATGTCCCTGGTGTCACAAAACCTGACTTTTATTCCTTGATATTGCTGTTTATTTGACAACCAACAGGTTATTTGTAAATGATTTACCTGCTTCACGTCTAAACTACAATGATGTTTTCCTGATTAATGAGGTTCAGCGAAAGTTCAGCGCTGATGTAGGATTGTTTGAAAAAGCCAGCGTCATATTTCTGGGCTCCATAAACTCCAAGCTGTGTAGAAATGCCTTTAAAGGCGTTTTATAACTGATGACTGTGATATGTCTCTCGCTTCAGTGGATTGTTTTTTTTAAGAAATGTAAATTATTTACATGAGTTTGACCCCAAGTCTTCTGATTAGTTTTATGGTGTTAGTCCCTAAAATGTTTTAATGGGTCTAAATATTGTTTTAAATTTCCAGATACAGTCGCTTTTGCTCTAAAAAACACAATGGTTTATGGCTGAAATGGTTGGAAATTAGGAATGTTTTTCTTTTTTCTTGGTGCACTAGTCGCTTCACAGAGTCGTTCAAATTATTCCAGATAACAGAAGTTATGACACAGCCTTGGGAAATTTGGGTCACATTATTACTAACAACAAAGTTGAGTTGGGTTTTTTATTATCAGCCACCCATAATTACCAAAATTACAAGAAGTATGTGTCATGAATCTATATAATACATGAGTTTCACTTTCTGAAATGAACCTTTTCACAATATTAAAATTATTATTACTTCTATTTTCTCTAACTTTTAAATAAAAGTGTGGAATAACCCATTTTACTCCAATTTTAATGAGAATAAAGTACAGTAAAGAGCATGTAAGGCCTGCCTGTTTGAACTCCACACTATTATTTTGAACTTTCTGTTAAAGATCAACTTACTTTACCTTTCTCTCACAGAAATAGCAACATTATTTAACTGTTGGTCCTGCTACTACTCCAACTGGTGAAATATTTGTCATGTAGAAACAAAATTTCCACCCTAAAAATGATTAATGCTAGAGGATTTTTGATTTTCTATCCTTTTTGAACAAACCTGTAGTTCCTCCAGCTACCACCAGGGGGAGTTCATGCAACAGAAAGCTTCTACTGTATTTAGAAAGTAAACAATAATTTATTTAAACAAATAATTACACAAATGCCCTGGATACAAACATCCCTATTCATTTGTAAGTCAATTTAGTCATTTACAGGGTGAAAAATTGAGAATCCGCTCATTTATTACAGTTTTTGATGCCAGTAGTAAAACAGAGAATATTAAAAAACTTGTAATAACTCGGAGATTGACAATAAAAGATCAAATCTCACGCAAGAAATAAATGAAATTATTGCAAATGTGTAATAAATGAAGCTACTTGCGAGTCACTGAAATATATATTTCAATACATTTGTTCATTTCCAACCAAAAAAATTGATTAATTTACAAAATAGAGGAGTTTATCATCATACAGTAAGAAGTACAAAGAAGTATTAGGGATAAAAAATTTAAATAATAATAATAATATTAAAAGAATAGTGGTCATAATAATAGAAGAATAAGGTAATATTTCAAAAATAAAATCGTAGAGTCATAATATTACGAGAATAAAGTCTAATAAATACAAGGAGAAAGTTAAGCATGAGAAAGTAAAATAGTAATAAGGAGAATAAAGTCATAATACGAAGATAAAGTAATATTAGAATAAAGTCGAAATAATGAGGCAAAAAGTCGTATTACAAGAATAAAAAGTCATAATATTAAAACCTTATGCTCATATTATTTCAACTTTAATCTCGTAATTTTATCTGGCCTTAATTCTCTGTCGTAATGCCCAATTCTGAGTAATTTAAATCTAATTTTCTCTGCACAGTTATATAAATTATTTATAGATTTACTTATCTGCACGTGCATGCTTGTTATTTTATTTGTTTACTTATATACAGTCATATTTGAAATTAATCTCTCTCAAGTATAATTTTATGTGTATTTTTCCCCGTTTATGGTTATATTTGCATTACTAATATGTAACACCTTGGATTGAGTAGCTTGTCAACTAGTAAACAATTTCCTCTTGAGGATCAATAAAATATTTATTATTCTGCTCTAAGAAAAAAAAAAAAAGGATTAATGATGAAGAAACAGAGGAATGTGCTCCGGTTCCAGTTGAGAATCCACACCAGGTCTTCGTTCCGACTGGGAGAAGCAACAGCTGGCCAAACTTAACAATTCTTAGTTGCCAAAATAACAAAATGTCACCAATGTAAACAACATAAAGCAGCATCTGTGGACCTTTGTTGTGAGTTGGCAGAGCAGCAGCAGAAGATCAGATGAAGAGGAGAGAGAAGAGAGCAGCTCTGAGCGGGTGGAGAGAGGAATGAGGGGCTGGGCCGGCCTGGACGGAGGAAGGAGACTCTTTGGACTGCAGCAGCAATGAATTACAGCCACAGCTGGACAAAACATCTGAGTTACGTCATGCAGGCGGAGAAACAGGCACCAAATGTTAAATATTTGGAAGTAATCACTCACTCCTTGACTGAAACACCACAAGCATCACGTTATCCCCCCTTCCCCTCATTATCTACACACGGTTCATATAAGCAGGATAAAAATTAAAGTTAAAATAAAAGAATACAAAACAAGCAGAAACTTTCGTGCAGCTTGTTTTTCTGTCAGTTTCAGCTTCGGTTCAGGGAAGGAAGCCCAGGAGCGATTGTGGAGCAGGAAAGTCCCTCTAATTGTTATCCACAGGAGGGCTGTGGTGAAAACAGGCCTCCAATTTGGCACAAATAAGTGAGGAAAGTATATCAGCTGCAATAACACTTGGGCTGTCCTTGTGAAGCACGTTTTGAAGACAAAAGCTGCAGTTTAAGTGGAAAACAGGAAGAAAAAAAAAAAGAAAAGAAAATGCCCTGACCTGAGTGAGTTGACCTGAGTGAGTTTATTTTTTATGAGATTTATTAATTATCTGTTAGTGAGATTCATGTTTGCTAGTGCAAACATCAATGAAGCAAGAATATATAGATTTTTAATATGTAAACCTGTGAATTTCCGTTTCCAGAATATATAAATATCTGCTGAACAAGATTTAAATAAATGCTTTGGTTTGCTCAATGTTAAAAGTAAACTTTTAAGTTAATTTGCTTTTAAAAAGTGTTAAAAAATAGTTTACTACCATCTGAGTAACAGAAAATGTTACTTTACCTCAGATAAAAATATGTAAAAAGATGCAAAGTAACCTTTACTTCAAGTATTTGTTAAATTGGGGAAAACAATGAATTATGTAATTGTCTATAAAAAAAGAAGAAAAAGACAAGAATGGTGATAAAGTCAGACTAACTGAAGCATTTAAACTTAAACTTTATTAACTTGATCAAAGTTTTCAGCATCTTGGGGAATAAACGACAAGATATAGAAGTCTAGTTCTCCCAGAAACTATTCAAAATGGAAAAGAGAGGAGAACATGTTCAATTAAGAGATTTTTTTGTTGTACAGTTTTTATATTATCCTACTCGGTTCTGCATTTCTCTTTTGATAATAGTAGAGTATTTTAGAGATAGGGTGAGAAGCTCAGTCATCCGGGAGGGACTCAGAGTAGAGCCGCTGCTCCTTCACATCGAGAGGAGCCAGTTGAGGTGGCTCGGGCATCTGGTTAGGATGCCTCCTGGACGCCTCCCTGGTGAGGTGTTCCGGGCACGTCCCACCGGGAGGAGGCCCCGGGGAAGACCCAGGACACGCTGGAGGGACTATGTCTCTCGGCTGGCCTGGGAACGCCTCGGGATTCCCCCGGAGGAGCTAGAAGAAGTGGCTGGGGAGAGGGAAGTCTGGGCCTCCCTTCTGAAGCTGTTACCCCCGCGACCCGACCTCGGATAAGCGGAAGAAGATGGATGGATGGATGGATGGATGGATAGAGTATTTTCCCTATGTTGTAACTTCGCCCTTACTTTACAGTCTCTTATTCTTCATATGTTTTTTTAAACTATAGTGTGAATATGAATTTATGCTGTCGCACATGAATTTCCCTAAAATGAGACAATTAATCCAATATTGTTCCCTAAGTTGCAAAATAAAACTGAATTCAAGAAAAAAAGTAAAAACTATAATTAAAAAAAATATTGCAGAACAGAATCACACAATAACAGAAAATACTTAAAAGATTTTTAAGTGTTCTTTGTTTCCTGAATATTTCGGAACTCGGCTTGGGTTGCTAGGTGACGGGCCGGGCTTGGCTGCCGTTGCTAGGTAACGAGCAGTGCCCACGGAATGTGACTCAACGGCAGAAAAGAATATACTTTTGCTTTATCCCCAAGGGAAAATGGCTTATTTGTTGACAAACTTCTCCGTCCAACGTGTAAAAATATTAGCAAATACAAATAAGTGATATAAAATGTATAAAAAATAATATTCACATTAGTATATGTATTTTAAATATGACAGTCACCTATATAAAATAAATAAAATAACAGCAAGTACACACATGAAAATAAGTGAGTCTACTAATAAACCTACAGATGAGTCCAGAGTTACCTTGAAGTTAAAGACACTAAGAGTTGGGATTTATATTTAATATTTCTATTACATATTTTAAACTGCCATTGTTACTCTGGAAACTTACTTTCCCATTTTTATGATATTTTATGGAATTGTAAGAGGTATTTTCTTTGAATTATTTTTCCTCTTTTAGCTGCATTCTTTCTTTGTTTCCTGAACATTTCTTGGATCTTACAGGTTTTTAGTTGGATTTGCGGTGGTGATGTGAAGTTTCCAAGCAGTTTTCAGTATTAGTTGTTGATTCGGTGGATAAACATGACCGTGGCCTGCCGTCAGCACAGCCAGACACAGTCCTTCAGTTTGTTTATGTGAAGCTCTTCAGCTTGAGCATCTTAGTCATTCGTCAAAGTTCAGTTTCATGCAAATGGCACCAACGTTGGTTTGTTTCAGAGCTGCTTCTCCGCGCCGTCTGTTTATACAATAAATGATTCTTCAGCTATGCATCAGAATAAAGTGAACTTTTATTTCCAAAAAAACAAGGGTTCCCAACCAGACAACATTATTGACATATTGCACAACAAAAACAAACAGCTGAATACTGACAGAAATCACAGAATTCAAGAAAATTTTTCTTGTTTTTTTCTCCTTAAAAAAAATTGGACAGATTTGTGAAGGAAGTGCTGGAAACGCCACCAAGAGGAGCTCTCTTACTCAATCCTTTCCTGCTTCAACTTCTTCTGCAGCATCCTCTTTCTTCTCGCTGACGGCAGTTTCCGCTTTTTCCAAGTTTTCCGCTGCCTCTGCGTTGGATTCGGGCTTCTCTTCACTCTTCTTGGGCTCGGGAAGGAGGATGACTTTCCCGATATTCTGACGATCGTGCATGCGCTTCATGGCGTCAGCCACCTGGGAATGAAGAAAAGGACATGACCATGATTAAAATGTATTATTAAAAAAATACATTTAAAAAAAATCCAACATTCACTCTTTTGGATCCTCTTAGAGCAAAGCAATGTTTCCAATATGTTCAGCATATTTATGCCATTATTGTGTTTTTAATGCTGCTAAGAATTCAGCACAGATGCATTTAGAGGTGATAGGTAAAAACTACAGAAGATATTAGGAAAAAACCAAACAAAAATAAAAGAACTTGGGAAGATTTGATCCCAATTACTTGACATATTATTGGTGCCACATTCTGCTAAAGCTCAGCATCCCCAGATAATATGAGGTTCTGTTCCTAGAGTACTGTATTTTCTTTAATCCAAGGTCTAAGAGCAAATTTTAAATGAATAATTCCTTAAGGTTGATTAAAAAGTACTAGATTATTTCACTAAAACAAATTTTCCTTTGTTATAGTGGAAAATAATTTTCTATACTTTTAATTATCAATACTAGGGATTATTCACTTAAAACAAGCTCCTATTTTGCTGAAAAGCTAAGTTAGTTTTGTGTTATTTCAAGCTCACCAAGATATTTGCATTAGAAACTGGATCAAAATTACTGGGTAAGATTTTGTGTTTTTGCAGCATGTATATACTGTATATTCTTCAGAAGAAATATATATATATTTTAAATTACAGTTTACAGACAAATTTAAAAGTCCTCCGGTTATTTCTTCAGCTTACAATTTTTAAGTTCTTGCTAATCTAACCATAATGGTCAAAACCTGGAATTATCATTAGTAAAGGCGACCCATTATGCTTCCTAGAGCAGGTTAGCATTGAGTCTATTGACTATTACAATTTTTTAACAAAGTCATTCAACCAACAACAAAGAAAATATTTTCTTTCCCATCTGCCACTGAATAGCGCATACAGCAGTAAAACTAGTTGACCAAACCTAGCGGAACTCTGCTTGGGTTGCTAGGTGACGGGCTGGGCTTGGCTGCCGTTGCTAGGTAACGGGCAGTGCCCATGGAATGTGACTCAACAACAGAATAGAATATACTTTATTTTTATACCCAAGGAAAAATTGTTTATTTGTTGACCAACTACTCCATCCAAAGTGTAAAAATATTAGCAAATACAAATAAGCGATATAAAAATGTATAAAATATATACACATTAGTTGTTATATGCAATTTAAATTACATATAATGACCCATATATAAAATAAATAAAATAACAGTAAGTATGTACATGGAAATGTGTTAATCTTTTAATAAATCTACAGATGAGTCCAGAGTAAACTCAAAGTTAAAGAGTTGGGGTAGTTTATTCTGATAGCTAGAGGCAGGAATGATTTCCTGTGGCGCTCTGCGATGCATTTTTTTTTTTTTATGTAATCAGTAATCGTGAGGCTTTTGAAATGGCTCATTTCCAGAAACCAAAGAAATAAGTAACTTATTGCCGAAAAACAACTGGATTTTTTTTTTTTTAAACACTTGGGCTGTTTTAAGAACACAGCTAATCCATTTAAAACTTGATCTTCATTTATTTATTTATTTGTTCGTTTTAACATCCCCGTTGTTCCGTGTTCCTACTATATTTTATATTTACTGAGATGTTCTCATTTATTCTTATTTTATTAAATTTTATTCAATTATTTGACTTGCCTTCGAGAGTTGCTATTTTGTAACTTTTGTTGTGCACAATGACAATAAAAGGAAATCTGATTCTGATTCAGCTGAGGCCCAAATGGAAGAACAAAAACTTGCAAAATGTGAATTTCGCATGATAGTGACAGTTAACAGTGATAATTCAACAGCAACAAATAAAAATAAGTTTAGCGTTACCTGTGCATTCAAATGTTGACATGCCAAACATTCCTGCATGAATATTTCTTCACACTAACCTCTTCAAAGTGGTAGCAGGAGTCAATATGGGGCTTGATCTTCCCCTGCTGGTACAGCTCCAGCAGCTTAACGAGAGTTTCCTCGAACAGCTCCTCGTCCCGGATGTAGCCCAGGTGGAAGCCAGAGATGGCCTTGTTGGTCTGCATCAGCTTCAGCGTGTTGAGGGTGAGCTGGTTGTACCAGGTCTTCGCCATGGCCAGCAGGTTCTTCTTCTGGCCCGTCACACAGTTGGCTGCTCCTGGATCCACAGAGAGACGAAATCAAAATCTTAACGGCCATTTAAATGTTGGCACTCTGAATCCAAAATTCAGAGAAAGCAGCTGAGCGACCTGGAGGTTTTAACACAGGCTGTTCGTTTACATTAATGGTACTTTGCGGCTCTTTGAGGGAAACCAAACATTCAGGATTATTTCACTTTAAAAATCCGTTCAAAAGATCCATTTTGAACCATGAGTGAAATTCACAGACAGGTAGAATCATCTGTGTAAGTAAAATTAATGTGCAAAAGCCAACAGAGTAATTACTTCTGTTTATTGTAAATCCTGTTAAAGTTCTACACTTTTATTTTGGTGACTTTCTAGTTAAGGTCGCTATGGTAACAGAACCCAGTTCTACCAGAGAAAGTCAACAGCGATAAATGAAAAGGTTAACAGAAAAATGGATAAAAAGCAACTCAACTTAAACTTCAGTCATTAAGGGAACAAGGTCAGTGACGGCGATTAAAGTTTATTTAAGTATCTTAAAATGTTTATGAAAATTCTGTGATTGTTTGCATTAATGAAAGGAATTGTAGCACTTAAACAGTGAAAATGATTGTAATTTTTCATTTTTCTTGCTTGGCTCTTACGGTGGTTGACGGCTTTAACATATCTTCATTTAACCATCAGTTCCAGTCATTATATTTGTTCAAACTTTGCAAAATAAAACCACAGTATGTTCTTAAGGAAAACAACTGGTTGTGTTATTAAATACAACATTTTGAAATGTAAATATCAAATACATAGTATGTTGTTCTTCAATAAAAGCAGTGTGTGCATTAATAACATTTAATAAAACAAAACTGGACTTGAGTTGCTTTGACGCCATTAAATATAAGAATAATCCACTCATTTCTTATATTGTATTTACTTCCAGATTAAATAATTAAACTTAAATAAAAATAGTAATAGCTGTTGTGTGCAGAGCATTGTTAAAAACAAACGACTAAACTAAAAATATTTAATTTCACAGAAATTAGGCTACATGACAATCAAATAATACATTTTTCCTTCTTCAGATGTGATGACTTACCAAAGACGATAAGCATGCCCAGAGGTTTTAGCAAACCGAAACCTTTTTGAGTGTCGGAGCCACCAAGAGGGTCCAGAACAATATCCACTCCTGCAGATAAAAGAGAGAAGAAAGGAAGCCGTCAACAGAAAATAGTAATGTTCTGTTTCAGAGCAGTAAAACTGTTTTGTTTTCTCACCCTTTGGGCTGATTTTACGGATTTCAGTCACATAGTCTTTGGTGCGGTAGTCGATGGGGTGAGTGACGCCACCTTGGCTGATGGTCTCGTGTTTGGAAGCAGACGCGGTGCCAAAAATCGTCACATCCTTCACGGTCTGACACAGTTGGGTAGCAGCGATACCCACGCCGCCTACAGATGTGCACACACAGATGAGACTGGCACCATCAGGAAGGCGGTTTGGTTTTTAGTTAAGGTGCAGTTTCAAACGCTCTGCACTGTGATTACAAAACAGCATCTGTTGTGGTTTCATGTGCACTCTGCTGATCAGACACTTTTATAAAACTCCTTCCTGACTCACTGCAGCCGGTTTGAATTTAAAAACCTGCATACAAACCAAGAGTATGACTTTATATCAATCAATCAGGTTTGTCTGTGAAGCACATTTCAGCAACAAGTCAGTGGAAACCCATCATGTAGTCAAAAATTATGAAAACCAGTAACAGATGTTACATTTTGTCAATTGCCATTGTTAAAATTATCAATACAGATCAAATATGTTGGTCAATGGCCCATTTATTATGACCCAAAACCAACTCTAATTGGTTTTTAGTCTACATTTAAAGGAACTCTGTGTTTCTGTTGAGTTCTGTTTCTGGAAGTATGATCCAGATCTATGGTGCATAAATGCTAAATGTTACTTCTCCGTGTTTGGTTCTAGTTCTGGGGATGCAGAGTGGACCAGAACGAAAGATAAACACATGGATGAAGTTCTCTAGATCCTGCCGAGACAATAATCCTAATCCTCGAAGTGTTCCTCAGGTGGTAGTAGGCCGACTTTGTAACTGTCTTTATGTGACTCTGAGGGTTCAAGTCTGAGAATATTAGTTCAGATTATTTCACTTATAACATGGAAAACGTGTTTATAAATGAAGTAATCTACCAATGGAGCTACCACCTTTTCATCAATATTAAGGAATTACTGACTTAAATAAGCTCCTATATCTCGCTGAAAAGTTGCTTGTAAGTTAGTTTTGTCTTATTTCAAGTGAACTAAGATATTTACACCAGAAAGTAGACCAAAATTACTTGGTAAGATTTTGTATTTTTGCAGACTAACTGTAATAAGTAAAGCCATACGCTAACTCTAGGTTGTTCCTATTTCCGTTTCTGTTCAGCTGGAGAAAGTTATAGCACATTTGTTGCTTATATATTATTTTTGGAAAGGTTTTCTGAATAATACACCTTCTAACTTGTCATATCTCTAGTTTACAAGTTTAAAACCAAAACTCAAGAGATTCTCTAACACCTATGGAAAATGGGAAATAGCTTTGTAAACAAATTAACAAAAAGAATCTGGTTATACATTAATATAATGCATATAAAGATCAATAAAAGTTTTATTTAAATGACATCCAGCTCTATTTGGGTTGGATGTGTGATTTTTCCATCTGCTAAAAGCTTGGATAATGAATAAACTGATGCTGAACCCGAAGTGTGTGCTCTTCGGTTTCAGCATCAGTTTATTCGGTTTCCATGGTAACGTAGCCTTCAACAGGTCACCTGGGTGTCCAGGTGACCTGTTGTCCCTCTTGGCCTTTTGCAGATGAATTTGTACAGGTCAGTTACCAAACATCTAGTTGCTCAGCACCGGCAGGCGACAGGCGGCCTTCGAGAGCGAAGATGTTGAAGGTCAGGTGACATGAAGGCAGAGAGATGAGCAAAACCGACCCATACTTCGTCTCCGATGGGGTTTACTGGCACTTTGATATTATGGTAAATGCTGAGCTTCATGAATCAAAAAGCTACATCCGAGAATTGTATTTCTGAAAAGGTTTGTACTTCTTGAAAAGGTCCTAAACTATTCCAAGAATAAATCACTCGCATTAAATAAACAATTTGGTGAATAATTATTCTGTATTATCTTCTGTCCTGACTCATTAGATAAAGTTATTCATGGAAGTCTAAAAGAAAGATGAGCAACAAGCTAAGATGTAGCACAGAAGGGTAAGTTAAACAGTAACCCGAAGATTAGACAAAACAAGCTAAGGCTAATTTAAATATAAGTTAAAGAAGCTAAACTAAAGCTAAGCTAGGGGTGCAAATTAAGCTAACGGTCAGTTATTATAGCAAAAACACATAAATTAAGCTAAGATCTGCTAAGATCTAATGGAGAATACTACTCCAATAAAATCCCCCAGAAACTGAGTTTTGTTTTTAAAAATATCTATCTGATGAAAGGAAAATTACTTGTTCAGATAGTATATAAAAAATGTGGAAGATATATTTCATCATTATTTTTATACAACATACTGTGATCTATCACAGGCATCAGTTTAACATATTCTGCACACATTTGGACCGATGAGAATATTAATATCTGGTTGCTTTAAATGTCACATGCTGCCAAAGGAACCAAGTCTGATAACAATCCAGGCTGCCCTTTTATGAATAACACACACACACACACACACACACACACACACACACACACACACACACACACACACACACACACACACACACACACACACACACACACACACACACACACACACACACTACAGCCTCAGTTCTGACCACGACTGATGACTTTTCACTGCAGTAATGAAATTCAAAGTAGTTTTTTTTGAGTGATTGGTGACTCAAATTATTTTGCCTTGGAGATTGGAGGAAATGTTCATCTAGAATATTATTAATTTTTATATAATTAAGAACTTCAACTAGGGCGAAAGTTAAAATATTTTGCCAGCTAAGCGACAAATCATTAGGGATTTTATCAAAAACATAATCACGATTTGTAAGCCAATTCTTCAGATGACAGAGAAAAACAATGTTGACAAAAAATGTGAAATTAATAGAGTAATTTTTTTGATGGCCACCTTTCACTTTTACTCAAGTAAAAGTATGTTGAAGTAGTGCTACTCTTACTTTAATACACTTTTTGGATACTCCCTCACCTCTGCATACCACACAGGAAAATAAAGCTTTAGAAAATATAAAATAAGGTCAATAACTGGAATATTTAAACTGCATAAAACACATTTTCTTACCGGCAGCCATGTGAATGAGGACGCTTTTCCCTGGCCTGAGGTTGGCCATCTCGAACAGCATCATGTAGGCCGTCATGTAGTTGATGGGCAGAGCAGCGGCTTCCTCAAAGCTCATTCCGTCTGGAATGGGGAAGGTGCAGTTAGCGGGAACGACCGCCAGTTCCTGCCACATGCCGTGGCGGTTCATGGCCATGACGCGATCTCCTACCTGAGGAAACCGAGCGAAAGACGAGAGAAAAAGGAAAATGGTAACTTCTGGTAATGTGTGGCTGTCAGGCTTATATTTCACAAGGTTTTGTAGGGGACATATTGTGCAACATTCACATTTTTACATGTTTTTGTTCTTCCATTTGCATTTTTACTGCTTCTAGAAACAACGTAAATGATGACGAAAATACTCAACCAATTTTTTGGCAATAAGTTCATGATTTTGGTTCAGTTCCAAAAAACTCAGCAATGGAAAGTCACAAATGAGCTTTTACTGCCAATCACCTATTGACCCCAGGGAAGGTCAAGCAAAGACTTTTTTGTTTTTTAAATACAAGAATAAAGTTATAATACTACAAGGATATAGTCGTAAACATACAGGAATATAGCTTTATGACAATAAAGTCGAAATAATGAGAATAAAGTCAAAATAATTTGAATAAAGTCGTAATATTAGGAGAATTAAGTTGTCATTTTATGAGAATTTCAACACTAAAAAAATTTTTTCTCATAATTTTAAAACATTCTTAAGGTAAAATTGTGTTTTTAATGCTAATATTATGACTACCTTCTTGTAATTAAATAACAATTATTGTAATCTTGCCCTAATACTCTTTTTTACAACTCACAAAAAGGAGTAATTGAAAATAACACATATATTTTTAAATATTTTTCAAAAAATATAAAAAATATATTGTTAAAATATTTAAAAAATATATTTTAAGGTATTTTTAAAATATGTACAATTATATTTTTAAAAACATTGTTTAAAATATTTTCTATCATTTGTAAATTATTTTTTTAGCAGAAAAAAATCTGATTAAAATCAGAAATTGGATCTGGTCTTAAAGACAATCAGATTTTAATTTTGAGCTATTTCACTCAGCTTGATGAAATTAATTTTCACTTTTTGACTTGTCAGTTAACGCAATATTTTCCTAAAAGTCTTTAGGATAATCAGAAAGTCGGTTGGAAAATTTAACTGCAAGTTCAGTAACAAATATTTAACTTTTAACCAAATTCTGCACAGTTGGACATAAATTGAAACAGTGCTTTGAGAAAACATTTGTTGGATCCTTTTCTTGCTTCTGGAAAATATTTATGCTCTGCATTTTTTCAAAATGGAAAAAAAAAGCATCATTATGGTTAAGAAAAGGGGCCAAAACAGCAAAGGACACAGGAAAACTGTGATCTGATTGCGAACGCTACTATGCTTCCTCCCCAACAGTTTTAGTAGCCGAGTGACACACCCACTTCCTGCAGAGAACAACTCATGACATTAGAAATCTCTTCCACAGACATAAACAGAGCTTTCATATGTGGAAACTCTTCTTTAGTAACCGCAAATGTCTTTTTCACTTTCACCTCAGAAGACTCCCCTGTTTTTGACCTGATCCAGAATCTAGACACTGAAATTTGTGACAGATTTTCGCCTGGCGGTTGATCTCCAAACTGCATGGTCGTCACTTTAAGAAAGGGGAAAGATCAGTTCCTGAAAAGATGGCTTGAACTTAAGTGACTGCAGGCGACGCTGGAGTCAGGGCTGTAAAAACATGTTTTGACAGAGTTTTTTACACGGCTAGGCGTGCCCAGACATTTAACAATCGCCCCAACAAACCGGACAAACTTCTTCTAAATAACGGAGGAAGAGGTCAAGCCTCGACGTACTCAATGAAAGAAGTGGTTAGATGTCTTATACAAACACTAGAACTGGACAGTATGGGGAGAACAAGACAGCTTTATCTGGGTAGTGTTGCAGTTAGACTAATAATATTACCATGACAGTGATGAACTGTGACATTAACATTCAGAGCCACATAAAGACGGTTACAAAGTCGGCCTTCTAACCCCTAAAGAGTATTACTGATGTCTCGGCAGGATCTAAAGAAACTCATCCATGCGTTTATCTTTAGTTGCATCGATTACTGCAACAGCGTCTTCACAGGTCTGCCTAAAAAAAAAAAAATCAATCTTCCAGCTGCAGCTGATTCAGAACGCTGCTGCTGGTTTTCTGACTAAAACCAGGAAGTTAGAGCACATCACCCCAGTTCTAAAGTCCCTACACTGGCTCTGAGGATAGACTTTAAAAAATTGTTGTTAGTTTATAAATTACTTTGCAAAACGCTTTTTGCACCACAATACATTAAAGATCTGCTGTTGTCATAGCAACCTTCCAGACCTCTCAGGTCTTCTGGTTCTGCTCTGCATCCAGAACCAAACATGGAGAAGTGGCATTCAGCTTCTATGCACCACAAATCTGGAACCAACTTCCAGAAAACTGCAAAATAACTGAAACACTGAGTGCATTTAAATCTAGACTAAAAACCCACCTGCTTGGAGTTGCTTTTGAAACATAACAAATGAAACATTAATCAACAGTCTGATATGCAACGGCGGCAAAATGTAATGTTTCAATTGCTGACTGTGTTTCTATGACTTTCCATTTTGTGTTTTTATGATGTAAAGAACTCTGAAATGCTTTGTTGCTGTGCTATACAAATAAAACTTTATTTGATTTGGTTTGATTTGGCCAGGCCTGCATGGAAGGATGTGAGGCCATGGGCTGGAGCCAGTTTGGTGCCCCATTTATTACGGAAAAATTACTAAATACTAATGCAAATTACACAACATTAATAGGTGATCCTATTAATGTAGTCATAACAGCGAGTACAAACTGATGCATGGTAGGTTTAATACGTCCTGTAGTTAACAACTCCATGTTATTCCCAGAAAAACTTCACTATAGCTTCATAATTTCCAGATACTTGAATATTATTTACAGTCATAAAAATCCAAAAATAAAGTACAACTCACTTAATTTGGGCAAAAGTACAATGTGCCAAACACGCAATTGTTAAAAATCAAAAAATTATTTTAAAAAGTCTTTGGGGCTCCCCTGAAAAACGCTGCCCTGGGGTACTGCCCCCTTTTTACAAAAAAAACCCAACAATCAAATAAACAAAAAAAAAAAAAATCCGATTAAAAAATTGTTATTCATCCTTGATTAATAATTTTTTTTTTACTATTTGATAAAATCTTTCTTTGGAGAACCAGAGGACTTTAATGATCCTTCATGCTGTTTGTGTATGTGGTAACAACAGAGCGACGGCAGAAAGAAGAAAACTTATGGAAAAGGATTAAGACAACTGAAGAAGAAAAAATCTGTCTTTTTTCCCCATTATTCTGATTGAAAGTCAGAATAATGGAAAAATAAAAAAATTCTGAAAAAAAAAAATCCAAGAAAAAAAGTCAGTTGTAATTATGACACAAAAAGGTCAGAATTACAAGACAAAAAGTTGAAAAAGTTTTAATTCACAGAAAAAAATAATCATTTTTGGAAAAAAGAAATTCAAGAAAAAGTCAGTCGGAATTAAAAAAGGTCCGAATTCAGAGCCAAAAACCACTGAAAGTTGGACGTCATCTACATTTATATTTTCACATGGAATAAGCGGTTTAAGTTGCTCTGAGGTGGACTAAGTAAGCAACAAAGATGTCCGTAAGTAACCTTTCTCCAAGTCAAGTCACAAGTCCATCGCCTCCAGATAAATTTGTTTTGATGGAAAATTGATTATTCAACTTTTTTCCCCCCATTCTATTTAAGTTTGTATTAAAAAGTAAAGGCAAAGTAAATTTTACTGTAAAATGCTTAATCTTACCTTCTCCACAATGAACTAAAAAGAAAAAAAACTCATCTGATTTTTGCATTAAAAAGTTTTATAAATATCACAGATTTGAAAAACATTTTTTTTTAAAAAGAAATTCATACAACACCAAAAATGTGAAAATTTAAAATTGATTATCTTACACTGTTATGGTCTACATATTTTTTGTAAACAACAGGATTTGTCACTCGAATATACTTGCTTTATTTCACAACAGTTACTAAATGTTCTGCATTTTTAATAAGTCACTACTTTATTAACATTTAGTGACCTGGAGACTCAGCACAAGTCAAAGTCCTGACATCTGCGATACTTGGATGAACCTGAAGTCATCAAGTTGGTTTCATGGTGTCGAAACGCTTATTATGAATATGAACAAAACAGAGGAGGTAATTTTAGTTTTTAACAGAAACAGGGTCAGAGTTTGTTGTGGAGAATGTAATCTCTTCTGATACCATTGGTTGGGAAAGCAGCACCAGAACCAGGCACTTAAAAACGGCCTGACAATCTGATGAATGCTGGGTCTGTTCTGATGAAAACTGTAAAACATCCTAGCCTGAAACTGCTGCTGCGCAAGTTACTCAACAGGCCGTTGCTAGGTAACCAAAAGAAGGAGTGGGTTGGTAGGTAACCAGAGTGAGTGAGTTAGTTGACGCCATCAAACTTGCTTAGTTGGCCGTGAGAGATTGAGTGACTAAAGCCTTTCCTCTGCCTACATCTCCCAGAATGCTGTGCGGTTCTGGATTGTGAGTTCAGTGAATATTTTATAAGTGATCCGCGCCATCTTAGTAGGCGAGCGCATGAGCAATGCATAGCGGACAAATGGCTTCGAGACCAACAAAAAGAAGACATGTGGAAACCCTTGACCAATGCGTGAGAGAAAGACACATGAGCAAAATGGCTGCTGATCGATCGATCGATCCATATGAAATGGAGGAGGAAAATATGTTGTGGACAAGCTGCCTCCATTCTAGTGAACATGAAGAGTGCATACAACAATAAACTTTTAAACGGATTTGCACAAACTCTTTGTGTGAACTACAAGCTCCTGGTAACTGGCAGAGTAAGTAAACGTGGTAACAAACACGTAGACTACATGTCCATTTTAGCTAGTAGATAAAAGCTACATTATCTAAGCCAGTGGGGCCCAAAGTCGGTCCTCGAGGGCCGGCATCCTGCATGTTCTAGTTCTCTCCCTGGTTTAAACGCACCTGGATCAAATGATGGGTCGTTAGAAGGCCTAAGAAGAACATTGACATGCTGAAAAGGTTATTACCACCAGGGAGAGAACTAAAACAGGCAGGATGCCGGCCCTCGACCGACTTTGGGCACCCTGATCTAAACTAATTTTGCTAGTTCGGTAGTGAATGCTACAGTAAATACCACTGATATTTATCTGAGTATTATGTAGAGCAATCAAGTAGTTGTAAAGTACTTGTTTACAGGTTAGGAACGAGGCGAGAGCTAGTTCTAAGCTGGTGGCTTGTTTATTGTTGTCAGAGCAACTCCACAGCACCTGCCTGCCAAGATGGCTGCCAGCTATAAAGTTCACTGAAGTGTGACGTCACATGAGACCTATGTATAGATACTGATCACACGTCTGTTGTGATATATGTATCGTTACTGATTTACTGTCCAGCCTGACTGTAACAGAATAATAATCGATAATGAGTTTTAAAGGGATCAGTACTCCAGTCTGTCCTGTTCCCAAATGTTTTATGAAACAGCCACACCCTCCAGTCCTTATCTGGAGACACTGACCTGGTCCGCCTCACTCCAAAAACACTTTGGCATCCTTTTATGTTATTGTCTGCAGCTCTTTGCTCTCACACTGCAAGGCCCACCCAAATTCTTACACAAAACAAAGCCAAACAACCCACGGCAGCGGCGGACTTCATTTTTCTTCAAATCTTCACATCTTCAGGGTGAATACGTTTCAGATTTTTAGCTCCAAACTCTGCTGGGATTTCCGACTGCTTCCTGTACTTCCTTTTTGAGGTTTTTGCCCTAAATCGCACTGCAGTGTTTATAGGAATCCTGATCTAAGAAAGCGGAGGGGAAACACGGCAACAGGAATGAGAGGGAGAGTAGAAAGAGGAGGGGGAGGGACATTCTTTGCAGGCAGCGAGGGATAATGAGCAGCTTTGGTAAAACTTAGATAACAAACATGTCAACCATGTATGATAGCACAACCAAACCCAGTACAGAACATTTCAAACTTATTTCTACACTGACAAATCGCTACAAAAAGGTGGGAGTCTTCTAACAGACAAACGACATTGCTTTTTTGTAAAGAGCAAAGATATGTTATTATTTTTAAAGCATAACAATGATTTGAAAACAATCAATAGGGTCAGGTTGGTTGTTCTGAAGGAGGATTAAGCGAAGTTGTTTCTGCCAGTCGGACTCGTTGTTGACAATGTACGCCTCTCCCTTCGTTTTAAACCTACCAGAACAAACTATTCTATTCATTTCAATGAAGTGATTATGATGAGCTGCATTTGAATTCCAGTTTTAGCATTACCGTGCAGAGCCTGCTGCAGGCAGGGAGTAAGTGTAGCACAGACATGCAGCTGCAACTTTTCTGTCCAATAACTGGAGACGTAAATATAGATTACATAACAGCTCAGAGACATAGTTTAAATAACTGCTTCCATTACAAATGCATGCAAAACTTTGTCAATACTCTGTTAATGTTGAAAAAATAACATTTTGCAATTGCAGTGTTTCCGTTATTTAAGAAATGCGATTAAAATCACACATGAATGCGTTTGTTCACGTGATACGTCATTAAAAATCATGCTGAGAAATAATCTTTTGCAAATCAGTTTCTTTCAATAAAAAAACTTACTAAATTTTATCAAAAACTGCAGGTGTGTGTCTGTGTTTGTTTTTCTTCTAGTGGGTAGAAAACCCAGAAATTTTACTCGTCTAAGAGTAGAGATACTTCATAATAAAATTACTCAAATAAAAGTAAAAATGTGCAATGTAGTTCAAATACTGTAAAAAGTATTTTTACTACATATGTATCAATTTAATTGAGTAATTATAACTAGTTCCTGCCAAATTCTGACTTTGGGTTTCTGTAGTTTTTCTACAGAGACCTATAACAGTTTATATAGATTCTTGCAACTTTGGAAAAGAAGGAAGAGACTTAATAAAACCAACACCTTGAACTTTTAACTTTTAGTATTTTATTTGTCTGTTAAGACAGTGGAAGTTTGCGGTATGCCATCTCTATAATGGATTTCATCAAAAAGTCTAGGTTCTTGAAACTGTTTTAAAGACATCACTAAAATTGCCACTGCTGATCTTCAGATCAGGCTTCAAAAATGTTTCAGAGTTTCTCAGCAAGAATAAGTATAAATTTGGCCTCAAAACAAGAAGTGAAATCTCGCTCTGAGACACATTTCATGTATTGACACATTACAAAGTGCATCAACTCTGCATTTCTGCAAAAAGTTGACATTTACAATTAAGTGTCAACAGTTTGATGGCTTTAAATAGAATTTTTATTTTACAGTTGCAGTCTAATGGCAGCAAAAGGTACAGACTCAGGGAAGCTTAATGAAAATGCATGACAATTTTTTTATTTTTATGTGTAGAAAAAGTGTTATTTTTCTTCCATTGCACAATTGCGCGCCACTCTTTGTTGCTTTATCACATAAAAACCTTATAAAGTTCACCGAAGCTTGTGGTTGTAGCATGAGAACAGGTCAGGGATGTATTTAATAGCTGCAACAAATTCTGTCCCTTGTAAATGCAAAAACATCCAGAAAACCTCAAAGAATAGATAGAAAGAAAGCAGGATACTCCTAGACGTCTCACTTTAAGGCGCCTACTCTTAAAGCTTTTTATAAAAAGGAGAAAAACAAAATAATAAACGTTTCACTCATTCAAATGTGAACATTTTGTGTTTTCTATGTGCTTAAAATTAACTTAGCTAAGATAAGTTAAGCTAATTTTATGGACAATCCTGACGAAAATTGAGCAAATTGTAATTACAAAAATAAATTTGCTTTATGGGAAAACAGCAATTTCAAAATAATTCAAGTTTTCCATTAAACGGTTTTTCCGATAGGAAGATGTCGGGGTTTTTTTGGCTGTGTATTTTGCAAAACGGCAATGGAAACACTTTTTTTGCATCTCACGAGTCATGTGATCAACAACCGGATGGCGAAAAAGACCAAAAAAACCTGACAGGAAGTAGTTGGAGGAAGATGTTTCTGAATAAACTTATTCAGATGTGATTTAAATTTTTTTCAATTATTTAATGGAAACACAGCAATTGCGAAATTGTGTTTCTCCAACTCTCCCGGAAAATCAACAAAGTTTTGCGTCTTCTATCAGAGGCTTCTTCAGATTAACTGCGACACAGACAGCTACAGGAAATGCTTCCTTCTAGGGCTGAAACGATTCATCGAGTAACTCGAGTAACTCGATTACAAAAAATCCTCGAGGAAATTTATCTGCCTCGAAGCTTCGCTAAATTTATTGTATTGTAATAAGCAATGCTGTTAAATACGCAGGACACTGGTCTAGCCGGAGGGTTTTTGTGTTGCACAACGCTACCACTTCCGTTAGCGCCTGGAGCACATGTGCTAAGTTTGTAGCTATGGAGGGAACCGAAGAATGCTCAGAAGGAGAACCCCGAAAGCGACAAAAAATGTCAAAAGTTTGGGAACATTTTAGGCTAAACAGAAAGGACAACACAGCGCAATGCATCCACTGCAAAGCAGAATTGGCGTACCACAACAGCACGACATCAATGTTGCAGCATCTGAAGAGAAAACACCCGCTACATGCATCCAACTCGTACACGGTTGCCAACAGGTAACGTTTATGTTCTCTTTGCTAACTACGTTGTGTGATAATCTGCCATGTTATAGATGTAAATTGAGGCACATTATTTTGCTAACTTTACATCTAAACATAGCAGTTACTTAACCGGGTGTAGTGTAAATTGTATGTGAGGGTGGAACTGAGAGAAATTATGCAGGACTTAATGTAAGTTTGTTAATAAAAATACGCAGCAACAGATTACAGGCATAAGCTGAAAAGCATTTATTTATTGGTGTCTTTCCATCCTGAAAAGTTACAGTCTTTTCTTCTCGCTACTGTTATGTATGAATTAGAAATTTTTGATTAATATTTTTGTAGTAATTCTATATTTGTTTATACCTAAGCAATCAAGAATAAATAATAGCATCGTTTTAATAAAAATAGCAACATTTTTGCATTTTATCATGACTAGTTAAGGCTGCAGAACTCTGTACAAACTCAAACCTTTACATTTTGAGTAAGTTTATTTTTTTCCTAACATATAGATTACATTCTGTTTTCCAATACATAAAAAAACATTTCACTGCATCTAGATTTTTCTGTGATGGTTAAAAATAATGCTTTTAATTAAAGCATCCTCAGAATTGCGTTATTATCAATAAAATGTTAGAGTTAAATGAGTTGTTTACTTAGTTCTTTTACGTGTATGTGTATTACTCACTGAAGATAAATACATAAACTAAAAGCTGGAGTATAGACATTTTTATAAGCATATTTGTGAGCCTGCCACTTTATTATTTGAATATAATTTAATATCTTAGTATAACTTTTCTTCAGGTTAAAGCAAACTACTGTTACAAGTAAACTTTCTAAACTACAAACATTTAACTGTTAGGGATGCTCAGAAAGGAGATATTGGACTGATCTGGACTAACTGGTGTTATTGCAGATTTGCCAATAGTTTATTTTATAATTTTTTTTATCCGATTACTCGATTAATCGTAAGAATAATCGATAGATTACTCGATTACTAAAATATTCGTTTACAACAGCCCTACTTCCTTACCACAGCTAGTGAGGAATTATTTGTTTGTAAACACAGTGGATGGGCGAGCAAGTCACTGGTTGCCATAGTTACCCACATTTATCTTGCTGTTGTAACATTAGCCATGCTAAAAATAAAACCTCTGACATCATTTTCACTCATTTTTATTTTGGGCCAAATCAAAAATCTTAATGCTCTTAAAGGGCCGGTTGTGCCAGAATGCATTGATAAAATCCATAAAACTGCTAAAATATCAGTAAATAGCCATTTGCATTTAATAAGTGTTTCTTAAAATGAAATATTGAACTGCTCAGTCCATCCAGGATTTTGTGATTGTTTTTGTGTTTTAAAAAAAATCCAAATCATAGATATTGTGGTGGTAATTTGGAAATATTTGTAAGAAATTTTGACGATATTTGAGCTAATGTATGACATTAAAGGTGGCTTTTTATTAATAGCCGTATCGATCACAGATATAACTTGACATCCAGTGAGGCTGAGGCAGCCGTCACTTAAATCCAAAGTTTTTTTTGCCAATTTTGGAAAGAAATTTGCAGTAAAAATCAGAAAGAATGTGGGGATTTGTTGATTTTGTGTGAATTTTTAAGATTTGTGAAAAACTGGAGGGACTTATTGATGTTATCTGGAGTCTAAAGGGCCACATAAAAATCTATGGCGGGCCAGATTTGGCCCCCGGCCCTCGAGTTTGACATGTGCTCTATAAGCATCTACAACTCTTTGAAGAAACCTGAACAACATGATCTAAAAAAACATTTAAACTTCCATTTGGGATCAATAAAGTATATATATTTTTCATATAATTAGAGAGATGCATTGTAAGGAGGTTTGATTTGCTCCTTATAGTCTGAGCCAGCAGAGGAAGTAGCTGAACTTTTAGCAAAAGTTGCAAGGTTTGCTGCCATGACTCGCTCTGCTTTTATCTTCAATAAGATGCCATAAAATAAAAATAAAAAACCCAGCATGCACGTGGAAGCCGACAACCCACTGACCTGTGGATCAGTATAAATGAACACTTCAAGAGAAGGTGCCTCAAATAACAAATAATATGTCCCGACACTTTTAATACTCTCTGATCTGTGCAAAAGCTTCTATTAGAGGAACATAGAGCAGCCATAATCGATCTGCTTGTTAAGAATTGATTTATTTGTTTACATGTCAGCCCTGGCAGTAATTTAGATGAATATGAGGAAAGTTCTTATGAAGAAAGGTGGGAAATGAGGCGCTCCTGCTGTGAGTGAGGGGAAGAAAAGGCCTCAAGGCCATGCTGTAAACCAGACAGTGGCAGCTTTCATAAGACCAGAGTGGAACATAATGCAGGAAAAGAGCTTCATCCCACACAGCTTTCAGAAGAAAAAGCCCTGCATTACATGAACGGCTCACAATTATTCAAAAAGCAAACCATCAACTCTTTTTTATAACCCAAAAAGCATATTTTAAAGGTTTTGTCAGACTTAAAACCCACCTGTTTGAATGTTTCATTCAATGTTTGAATGAAACATTTTGATGTGTAATGACAGCACTTGATGAAATATAATGTTTTCTGGTTTACTGTGGTGTCTTTTGTGACTTTGTATTTTTTATGATTTGAACTGCCTTGTTGCTGAAATGTGTTATATAAATAATCTTGATTTATTTACTGATTGATTTCGATCAAGCTAGTTAGCATATCCACCAATGACAGCAAGTTGTTTCTCCGTAGTGGGCACATTTAGCAGCTACTACATGAGCTTGATTGACTGTGCTAAATTCCACCTCCTGGCTCTGATTGGTTATTTTATGTTGGGAGTGATAATAAATTTTGTAGGACGATAAATTGTCCCATAATTTATCACGATAAATGACACTATTGTTGGCTTAAGACCATTTTCAAGTAATATTATGGTAATGGTACAATAATGCTAGAACACATTCTCAAAGATTAATAAACTTCACATTCTAATGAACATTTAACAATGGAGCCAGAAGACATTTTAAATATACAAAATAAATAAGCAAAACAACAGAAACAACAAATTAAATGAATTATTAGAATTAGACTCTTTGAATAAAGTTGATCCTCACAAACTAAGACTAAAGACTTTTGTCATCCAGTTTTGGGTAGAGAGAAAAGAGAAAAATGATAAATCATGCTAATGGAAATCAATGAGCTCATTTCAGTTTATCCTGTGATTAATTAATTTATTGCTTATTGGGACAGGACTGGTGCTTCTTTTTCATATGGCAGTAGTAGCTCAGGAAGGAGATGCATCTTTTCACAGATTATCTGTCTTAATCTGTCACAACATGGTGATGGTTTTAACAAATATGTAAAAAAACAAAACAAAAACAACAACAAAACAACACATACATTTAAAAAAATAAAAGTTACATACCTCAGTTTTAAAACCCAAACGTGATTAAAAATGATCAATAACAGGAATTTCAGTGCTGATATAGAGGCTGTTGGGCCCCCAACCTGAATCCTGCCCTGGACCCCAAAACTCCTCTGACCGGCCGTGCGTGTGGGCGCGTGAACGCGTTCAGTTACTCACCTTTCTGTCCGTCACGTCCTCCGCCACCGCCTCGATGACCCCGGAGCCCTCCATGCCCAGCGTGACGGGCGGGGCCGGCAGCAGCTCGTACAGCCCCTGCTTCCCCAGCAGCTCGGCGAAGTTCAGCCCGCACGCCTTGACCCGAACCAGAACCTCCCCGGCCTTCAGCGACGCCTTCTTCATGCTCTTCACCTGCAGCTTGATCTTATCGCAGCCTCCGTATCCCGTCAGCACCAGAGCCCGGTAGGTGATGGGCTTCTCCTCCTCGGCGGCTGCGGGGCTGCCACTGCCTGACGCCAGCTTGGCTAGTTTTTCTTCTTCTTCTTCTTCTTTTTCGGCGGCGGCGGCCGGTGGAGGTTCGTCGGTCTTCTTCACCTGCTCCGGTTCTTGCTGCGGAGTTGGAGCCTCTTCTTCGCCAGACATCATCTTCACCACTTTTAGGAAGCTTTCACAAGATTTTCAGTTCGTGTCCGTTTGCTGGAGTCCGGAGGCTCAAGAAGCGGAAACGGGAAAATTAAAGAAAGATGTTTCCGATTCAAACGGCTGTCATAAATAAGAGGCTCCTTATAAAGACACCCGCGTTGTTTGCAAGCCAGATTGCCTCTCTCCGGTTGCCCGTGTGCGCTCCACTCAACAAGTGGTTAAAATGAGGCGTGACACAATAGCCACAGGATTTCCGGTGGGTAATTTCACAATAAAACTCATAAAGGGCAGCTGGATTGTTTAGGCAAGCAGCACAACAAAAACATATTTTAAAGACGGTTGTTAACAATATATAAATACATTTATAATAATAATAATAATAATAATCAGGGTCGGATTTACTAGAAAAAAAATATGTTGCTTTTGTAAATTAAAGTACATTAATAGGTAGTTTTACACATAGTTAGGTATGAACTGATGATGGTAGGATTAATAAATCCTTTGGCCAGTAACTCCTTGTTGTCCCCAAAATAAATTACTTTAATTTATATTTTTCAAGTTCTCGAGTACCGTTTATATTTTTAAAAATACCAAATTATTATTACAACTCACATGGTATTGACTCTTATATAAACAATAGTGTCTGCAAAACATGCATTCATTAAGAAAAATAAATTAAAAAACAATATTTCTGGGCGCCCCTGAAAAATTGGAGACCTGGGCTATTGCCTTTGAAGCCCTTTGAAGTCTGGTTAAGATGGATGTGGGTTTAATTTTAGATTAAGTAATTAGCATCTAGATCAAGTTATGTCTTTTTAAAAATAAAATTGCATTGGGAAAAAAAATCTTTCATATCTATTTTGTATTATTTAATTAATTGAATTTAAATTCTCTCCAAATGCTTATTATTTAATGTTACTATTTAATGCTAAATGTTGTCATATAAGTGAATATCAGTGAAGCTGACAAGCTGTTTAAAAGCATATTTAAACCACTGCCCCTCATATACATATTTTAAAACAAGATTCAAAAACATAAATACATAAATCAGTACGAAATATGAAAGCAGGTTTCCTTTTATTAGCGTGATTTACTTGTTTAGTGTCAGATTTGAAATGTCAAGTTTCAAATATGGATAAATTATCACGGTAGGAAAAAAAAATAAAGAAATATTTTATTGTGATAGGTGAACTTGACTTCCGGTGTTGTTCTTCCTGTCTCTGACTAACTTGACGGAGGTTTGAAAAACTGGCAGATCTGTTATGTTGGCATAAAAAACTTCAGCGATGTGAGGCGGAGAGACAGAAAACCCGGACACTGGAATCCCGTTGAGGAAAGACTGGATTTTCTCCAATTTACAGCTGAAAGAAATATAATTTCTCACTTACATTCTTTGAGAAATAAAGCAGATTGGACTAAATGTGTTTTCTAGTTGTTTATCACTAATTAAAGCAATTTTTAGTGCATTTTTGCATTATTTTGTTGTCTCTTTGGAACAGCTGTTAAACAGTGAACTTAGACTTCTTGCTCTGACTAGCTGAACTATAAAACAAACCCACAGATTTTTGTACACACACACACACACACACGCACACACACACACACACACACACACACACACACACACACACACACACACACACACACACGCACACACACACACACACACACACACACACACGCTTGCATCCTGCATGCAGAGCTGCTGCTGTTACATTTCTTACTGCTGACTGAATGAGGCTGACAGGAAGTGGTGACAAACACAGAGCTGATTTTTTCTTTGTGTTTTTTTTTAGCGGGTTTGAGTCTGAAATTTCCACACCACCATTTCTTATTTCGTAATAAAGTTCAGATGGAGTTGTTAGAGAAGTATTACCGATCCAGTGGTCTGACGTTTCCATTTAAATTTGCTCTGAAAAGTTTGCACACCCCTGTTAAATTGTGTTGCTGTAAACTAACTAAACTTTCCTCTCAGGAAGTCACTCTTCTGTTTATTTAGATGCACGAAGACTCACTGAGGTACTGAAAAATAAAAATACATCTTCATCGTCTGCTTTTTTCAGACGGTAGTTTTAGATGTGAAACAAATGGGCAGTCGCCCAGGGCGGTATCAGAAAAGGAGTAATAGGGAGGCATGAACATCTATTAAAGCCATATCAAAAATCTGAATTGTCTTAAAGGGTCGGTTGTGCCAGAATGTATTGAGAAACCAATTAAACTGTTAAAAATGTCAATAAAAAGCAATTTGCTTCTTAAAATTAAATAATATTGTTCATCTTTTCACCAGGATTTTGTGATTGTTTTTGTGTTTTTTGTTTTATTTTTGCAATTAAAATCATAGATTTTGTGGAGCTAATTTAGAAATATGTGTACAAATTCTTTTTAGATTTGTGCTAATGTATGATGTTAAATGTAACTTTTCATTAATCGCCGTATCGATCACGGACTATAACTTGACATCAAGTAAGGTTGAAGCAGCAGTCAATTAAACCCAACGTTTTTCGCCAATTTTGAAAAACATTTGCAGTAAAAATATGAAAAAAATTGGGGATTTGTTGATTTTGTGTGTATTTTAGTGAGTTTTGCAGATTTGTTGTAAAACTGAAGGGACTTATTCATGTAATTTGGAGTCTAAAAGCATAAAACATAAAAAGCTACGACGGGCCACATTTGGCCCCCGGACCTTGAGTTTGACAACTGTATTAAAGAGACAGTAGTATGTTTTTTCCAGGCACAATAAAGTCATATGTTACCTTCAGTTGTTGTAAAAAATGCTGCACATATCAAATATGATTTAAAAGAAATTTGACGTTGTAATTTAAGGCCTTGAATTTGGCCCTCTGTCTCTTTAAGAAACTCCTGCTCTTTCAGGAAGTCATCACAACACGGCTCCTCTATTAACCCTTTAACAACGTTTTTACCAGCGCTGAGCTAAGAAGCAGTTTGTATATAATGAGCTCATCAGATCAGTTCCACCAAGTGTTTGCTAATTTCTGCTGGCTAGTCTGAAGGAGCTGAGTGGGTGAGTGGGGTGTGGAAGCTCAGAAGCTTGGAAACTGCAGCTACAAGGAGGAGCTGCGTCTCGAAGGCGGGTCTAGGACCAGTTTGCACATCTGCATGGTTGCCATGGAAATGAAAGGATTTCTCAAACATGCATGAAGAATTACAGCAACACTCCAGGTTTGGTTTTGATGAGGGGATTACATTATAACATGATGTAAAGCATTTTTAAAAAAGTCAATTTAAAACAATTTAAAATTAAAAATTTGTAACACTGACCTGATATTTAGGTTTTTAATCATATTATTAACTTATGTGGTGTAATTAGCAACAAAACTCCAACTATAAATAGAAAAAAATGACTCTCCAGGTGCATTTTTTCCATGATACCAAGATTTAAAACAATAAACAAAATGGTGTGTCTTTATATGTCACTTAAAAACTGAAGTTGCTGCTATCCATTTTTACTTTTTTGGCCAGAAGATGGCGCTAAAAACTAATCAACAGAAGAGATTTCCTGAGTAAAACAAAATCTGACATTATCAGTGACAAAAAGCTCACAGTATTTCACAGAGCAGCTAAATTACATCCTGTCATTACACAAAAATGTCAACAATCTGCATTTTGTGCAATTTAATCAACCAGATTCACCAGATTAAAAGTATCGCTTTAACGCCCCATTCTTATTTTCAGTTATATGTCCGAGAATATTTTGTTTTTGACTTCTTTATTTATTCCGTTTATTTTTTCCCATTTATTCACTTAAATTTGCAAACAGAATAGTTGTGTAAACTGATGGAAAGCGTGGAAACGCATCAAGTGAACTATAAATAGTCAGAGAAGAAGAGGAAGTGCTGAAACTCAGCCTTCAAATTAAATTACATTTTTGTTGTCTCATCTAGTTTTTTTTCTTTTTACAATTTCTTTGAATTGCAAAGAAATTTAACAATCTGTTTAATATTAGACATACTTAAAAGGGAGAAAAATAGAAAGAACAATCAAATATAATAACAATGTTATGCTTTATATTTTTTCATGCACTTTGTACTGCTTTGCAGACTTTTGTTTAACCTAAATGTTTTTCTACCTTCTCCTCACAGCTAGCTGTGCTGCACTGCTCACACTAATTTGTGTATAAACAGGACCAGCCACTGGAGCTTCTGTTTCTATTTGCTTTTTCTTTCCTTATTTATGAAAGAATCTCTCAGATGTACAATAAACTAATATTCACTCTTTTCAAAGAAAAAGAAACAGAATTTTTTAGCTTGAAATGTACAAGCTGTCCTTTAAGGTTTTTTCTTTTTTAATTATTTTTGTTTCTGTTTTTTTGGGGGGGTGGAAATTAGCAAAAATTTTATGTATGGATTTTGAAAATTTTCTCGAATAAAAATATTGTCTGTAAAACTTTGTGTTTCTCATTTAACAATTTATATATATAAAAAAATAAACCATACAAAGCTAACTTAACATAGAAATTAGTTAAAAAGTAAAAGAAAAAACCCATAAAATGTTAAGTTAAGTGAACTCGATGTAATAATGTAAAAACTTAAATAAGTTGGGACAACTTAAAAAAAATCTAATAGTTTTGAGCTAATTGCTAAAGACAGTTAAGTCAACTTAATTAAAGTTGCAGCAATCAAGTGTTTTGAACTTAATTTACGTTGATAGGACTTAACTGAGTCAAAACAAAGAAACTAGATTGAGTCAAGTTGAGTCATAAAATGTTTTTTACAGTGTAGTCAAAATGTCAAAACCTAATTATTTTTGTGTTTAACTTAGATTCAATTCAATTGAAAAAATACTTACATTTAATTTGCAGATGGATACATTTAATCTTTGAAGGTGATTTCAAACTATTGCAGAAACGTTTTGCGCTTTTATTGCGATAGAGCTGAAACGGAAGCAGATCTTTATGTGCGTCACCTTTACGTCCAGGTACGATCCCAGAACTCCTCGCCTGTTGGAGCAGAGCAGCGCAGCGCAGCGCGGAGTATGGTGCCGCCGAACCCGACCGGGACCGTGTGGGACTGAACTGTTCCCCCGCCGCTTCATTTCTCAGGAGGAATCCTCCGGAACCACCAGAACCTCTGCTCCGCGACCCGCAGACAGGGATCTAAATGACAAGCAGAACCATCCAGTGATGGAGAGCAAGGCTTTACTTCGCTGTAAGATCGTGGTGGTCGGGGACTCTCAGTGTGGGAAGACGGCTCTCCTCCACGTTTTTGCCAAAGACTCGTATTCAGAGGTAAAAACACATTTATTATTTTCACAAAACAAAACGCATCCGTGGATATTTCATCAGCCTCATAAAACGGCGCTGAGACGGTTTAATTTATTTACCGTTTTGGCATAAAACTTGAAAAGTCAGCTTTTGTTTATTAGCTGTCAGTGTTAAAGTTATGACGTAATAAAAATTTATTTTGATATACGTTTATTTAAACCTGCGTGTGATTGGAACGGACATTTTTAAGATGCAGTCTCTAGTTTAGTTCAAATACCCATAAAAGATAACATTTAAACAAACTTTTGTGATCATTTTACTTTTTATACTTATTCTTTTTTTAAAAAAAGAAGAAAAATCAATAAATGAATCAGTCTCCTGGTAACAGTTAATGTCACTTCATCAGGTCTTCCTACTCAACAAAACATTAAAGGCTTTTATGTTGATTAAGATTGTAATAAAATTGCTAAACAAACAATTCAAGTAATGATTTTACTTTTAACATAGTTTAAAATATAAGAATTTGTTGCTTGGATGTAAATACCGTCCAAATAATTAAGCATAGTGAAGTGTAATCCATGTAAAATCGATAAAATACGTAATAAATTAATAAATAAGTCAACCTCTGCCTAAAATATGTAAAGTTGTACTTATCTTTATTCAAATGTGGCTGAAATCTATTTCAAAATTTGTCCAAAATTTCTTATTCACCTTCATTGGCATGTGCCTCTTGTGACGTCATCAACCCAAACACACTCAAAAGCACGATTGGCGGGGATTTCCCTCTTACCGTACCTTTAAAAAAAATTCAATTTAAAGAAAGAAAATCGATATTATAATTACCCAGTTGTGTGTGTGTGTGTTTTTTTAAAATCACAACTAAATGGAATCTCTAAATAAATTGGTATCAATTTAGAAGCTAGAAACTGATTTATTTACTATAAGTTTGTATCTTTATTTACATAATCAAAGCTAATGGACATAAACAGTCAAAGCTGTGAAATGCTTTATTTTCCATCTAATTCCTCTTGACATTCAGTGCTGGTTTTTCTCTGCAGCACTGCAATTTATGTTAGAAATATAAATCTGACTGCTCTACGGAAGGAAACACCTGCCCAAATTTCTCTGACCTCATGCCGTCTCGTTGCAGAACTACGTTCCCACCGTGTTTGAGAACTACACAGCCAGTTTCGAAATCGACAAGCAGAGGATTGAGCTGAACATGTGGGACACTTCAGGTAGGATTCACGACAAAAGCTGCCGCCTCAAAAAGACATTTCCTGAGCGTTTCACGGCTTTCTGCCGAGCATGTATTCATTTATTCATGTACCGTTTTCACACTGTCGTCACATCTTTATGTGTCATTAATTATGAACTGTCATCAGCACGTGACAGAGCCAGTTTCACAGGCTCGTTCTACTGACATGCAAAGTGTTGATGTCTTCATGTTGAGCTTTTACTCAACATGAATAAACTGATGTTTATTTTATTCTTGCAATCACACTGAGCTGGAAAATGTTCGCACCCAGTGAGCTTCATTTCATCAGGTACGAACTTCAACTGGGATTTTATGTGATTCAGGACAAAGTAGCACAAAATTGTGAAGTGGAAGAAAAATAATGGCAAAAATGTTTTCACATTTTTTTCATATAAAAATCTGAAAAGTGTGGCCTGCACTTGCAGATGCAAGGCTCAGTTACTTTTAGGTCTAGGCATCGGTGAACAAATTGAATAAAAAATGAAAGTGATTTTTCTGTCTTTTTTTATGTTTTATTTTTACCTGTTCAACATTTGGACAGAGTACTAAGGAGAAAAATAATAACATTAAGAGAATAAACTTGTAAGAGAATAAAGTTGTAATATTTCAAGAATAAACTCTTTATATAAAGTCGTAATATTAACTTTATTTTTATTCTGATTTTATTATCGCACAGCTTCACTCTTGTAAATTTATGACTTTATTCTCGTAATTTTATTATTTTATTTTCTTAGCGTGGCCTTAATACTCTGTCATATGATAATAAACAAACTTTTTTAATGAAATCTATAAATCATTAAAGATCTAAAACATAAAAACGACTTTGAATTGTTTCCTTATTAAAAGAAAAACAGAAAATTAAAAATTTTAGGGTTTGGGGGGGGATTGTTTATTGTTTTCTATTTGGTTTTACCATTCTTGACTTAAGCTCAGGGGCCGAATAAGATAATTTCAAGGGCCACAAACGGCCCTCGTGCCACGAGTTGGACACTTCTGTTCTAAGTCATTGATGCGACTTGCATCATGTCTCTTTTCAGGGTAACTTTGACTTTTTTTAAATTAATTTATTATCTTAATTTTTTAATGATAATTTTGATTTTTAATTTCTTTTAAAAAATCATTGTTTTACATTTTCATTTATTTATTTTTTCATACTGATGTTTAATAATCTCTAATGCTGTCACAGAACAGTTGCAGATGCTGTGATTAAATTAAAAACAGATGGACTCAAGTGAGAGTATAGTTTACTTTTTAAGGTATTTAGTTGTATTTATCAAAGTACATACAGTTAAACAAACACACACCACACTTTTAAGAGTTTTATATACAAACTTATTTGATAACAATGTTTCTTTTTCCTTCCACTTTACAACCAGAAGAAATTTTGGCCTTGTTTCTAATATATTTCTCTCAAACTGTTCAAATAGTTACCAAGGTTAAAATATAATTACTGTATAAACTAAAGAACCAGAGTTGTATTTCAAAATTGGGGTTTTAGATCAACTAAATTAAACTTTTACAATAAGAATATCCACCACACTTCAACAAAACTCCTGCCTCAATTTGTCAAAATGCTGTAAAATCCTCGTTTTTATGATAAAAAAACTCTCATTCATCTATTTTGAGTTTATGTTCACTATCACTAAAATCACTAACAATTGGTTTGATGAAAGAGAAAGAAACTCATGCAACAGAAAGAAGAAAAGTATATTTTTTTTGCCTGCAGACATTGAGTCACATAATATCTAAATAAAATGCTTTGATGTTTATAACGTCAAGGGTTATAAATGTTATAAATGTCTTTCAACGGCAACATGAGTCAGACTTTCAGACTTGGATATTTTTCCTCTGTAGATATAAACGAGTTTTTTTTCTCTCTTGCACTTTTCAACCTCTTTCACTTTCCTTCACGTTTATGTGGCAACACTCGAACAAAACTTCACATGCAGCGCCGAGAGGAGCTTTAATGCACATCGGTGCAGCAACCGCCGCCCATCAGACCAGCTAAACAAGCTGGAGATTAAGAGCTGCAGCTGCTGTGGGTGAGGCCACCATGTTTCATAAAAAAAACGCCTTCTGAAACTGCTGCCTCGTTCAAACACACCTCTTTCCTCACCGAGTTGTTTTGTGAATAACAATTACTCCAGCGGGACACTTAAACAGTAATTTTCTCCTCTTTAGTTAAGAATGAAGCTCCTCTTTCAGCATGTGGCACCGTACCATAGTGCTGAAAATGTGATCAAACCTGATGAACAGCCTATTGGGTCGGGTTTAATATCACAAGGAATGCTCCTCTTCTGCATTTTAAATGCTCCCGTCAGCCTCCGCTCGATCTAAATATATGTCTGTGTCTAAATCTGTATGGCAAAAAACAAAACAAACTTCCTCATATCAAGGGAGGCCCGAAACCGTTGACAGCTTGGACACTTAAAGGGGATTTATTACACAAAATTCACATTTTGCAGGTTTTAGTGCTTCCATTTGGGTCTCAACTGCTTCCAAAAACAAACACCCACCTGCTTATTGTGGCAATAAGTTTTTAGGTGTTTGGAATATCTCTTTGCTTTTGTTTTAAATTTATTTTATTTTATTACACTACGATCAATAAAGTCAAACTCAAACTCAAAACCCCTCCTGAATGCAAGCCCAGCCCGTTACCTAGCAACCCCAGCGGAATTCCGCCCGTCACCTAGCAACCCGAACTGAGTTCCAGCACGTTTGGTCAGCTGGTTTTATGTGCTGTAAAATGGCTGCTTGTTTGGATTTGAAGTGTTAAACTGACTCACATTCATACAGAGAGAGAGTTAAAAAAAAAAAAAAAACTTTTTTCGAGAGCAATAAAATAGAAAAACATTCAAATATAGAGTTAATAAACTGCAGTATTTTGCTTTTTGTTAAGGCAAACATCTGAGAACCTTTTTCAGACCTACCATATATTGGTTTTATTGAAATACCACATGTTTAATGTATTGCTGAGTGGCTAAAATGAAAGGAGCTAACAATTAAAACAGTGTTTTTAATTGAAAACCGACTCCTGATTACTTTCAACTCATCAGTTTTGGCCACTGACCGTCATGGATCTCTACAGCCATATTAAATTGTGGCTTCTTGCGACTAAAGGAAGCGGTTTAAGCCTTTCTGGAGTCTGTATTTCTGCCAATACCAACGACTCACCTGGCCAATGGTAACCAGACCTGTGGGAAATAAGAGGCAGCTAATTATATATTTAACAAGGTTGCTATCAGAGAGTCTGCGGTCGCTGCTTTGGCTCCAATCGCTGGGTTTGTGTTTACACAATGGGCTGCGCCATCCCTTCAAAAACAGCTATATGTTTGCTGTCGAGGGTTTCTGTTTCAAGTACATCATTCATTATTTATTTTCTCCTTCCTGTTGGTGGCGTAGCTGGAGCACAGCTTTGGTTCGGCAAATCTGGGTCTGATTTGACTCAGTTTACACTTGAAGATGACGAGATTCACCAAAATGAACCTGATTTGCGTAAATATCCCTTGTAAATTCTTAAATTCTTGTTTTAAAGGCTGAAGAAATGCAGTATTACTAACAAATCTTTGAAACTTGATTGTTCTGCTCCTGTTTTGTCACTTTTCAGGCAGTTTACTGCTGAGTTTCAGGCATTTGGAGACAGTTTTGCTGATGTGTGTGTACGGGAATGTGCAGGCATGCGTTAAACGTGGCTGACGTAGTGAAGCTTTCAGGATGGCGGCGTGAGTTTGGCGTTCATTGTCCGTCTCTCTGCGGATGAAAGTCAGAAACTAATCCAGCATTTCAAACAAGATCTGCTGTTTGAAGATGAAATTTGAAACACATTTAGGGGCATATCTGTAAATTAAAATACAATTGAGAAGTTAATTTACTTCAGATATTCAGAAGCATTTATGTTTGCAAATTTCTCAGAAGATTCTTCTTCTTTCGTTCAGTTAGTTTTAATTAGTTTTAAGAGTGTGCTTGCTAGTTTTTATTAGCTAATTATTGTTTGGTTCCAGCTTAGTTTTTATTAGTTATCCTCTGTGTTTATCTCCGTTTATTGTGCACTCTTTTCTGCCACCGTTTTTCCTTCCACTCAACTTTCTGCAACTTTTACATTACCTACCTGTATTACGAATCTGAGAATCTCAATTAGTTTGTGTTTTTTTCTTGCAATTTTTCTTAATATTATTGAAACAACAACAAAAAAGTTCAACAAAAGTATAAAGAACAACATACAAAACTAATTTAGTTTGAATTACCTCATAACGTTTATAATAATTGTGTTGTAGTTTCCTTCTTTTGTATTTTCCATTTGCATTGACTAAATGTGTTAAGTCATATTAGCCTTATTTGTATTTTTTTTTTTTTTTGCTTTAGCAAGAGAAATTACTCATTGTCCAGAGAAAAAGTAGCATTTTGTCTAATTGTGGCACATTTACAAAAATGTTAACTGATGTGCCTTGTCCCTTCCAGATAAATGTAATGAAATTAAAGTCCATTAAAGTCAGGAGTCATTAGCATCAAACAAAGTGGAACAAATTATGTTTTGGATGCCTTGAGTTGTTTGGATCTAGACTGAAATTCCTTCTCTGTTTTCAGTCTCTCTGCTTAATATTTTTTTTATTTTTAATTCTCACAGAAAGAGAAAAGAAAACCTAAACAAAAGAAGGTTGTCAAAGGGAAATTTTTCATATCTTCCAGATGCAGCACTTTGGATTTCTATGGTCTCATCTTTCATCGAGTGACGACGAGGCCCTCCCACCTTCCAGAGGTCATGAAAGGTCAACCGGACCTCTGCCTTCTTCAAATCAGGCAAAATTGGTGTCAATAAACTCGACTATGTCTGTGCTGCTTTGGTTTTGAAGATATTAATGAAAGTGTAAAGGTCAAAAGGTCAACCAGGCTCCCCCACTTTTACAAAATCAAATTAAAATGTCATTAATATCTTAAAAGTCGATGCAGCACAAACAAAAAAACATTTGCTGCACAAACCAGCAGCCAACGTAGTCGAGTTGATTGACACCAATTTTATCTGATTTAAAGAAGGTTGTGGATGCTGGTTGACCTTTCATGACCTCTGGAAACATTTCTTAATATCTTTAAAATTATAGCGGCACAAACAGAAATGTTGCTGCACAAATGTTTGACATCAATTTTGTCTGATTTTAAGGATCAAACAAAACTGGGGGAGGCAGCTTCACTCAGGTTTCATCTGCACTTCAAGTTTAATTGCTTTTCTTGCATTTTCCAAACAAATATTTAGTTTCAATATTTACAGCAGTTGGTTGTATGAACCAAAACATAAGCTGTTTCCAGTTAAATATAAAGTATTTTCCAAATAATCTGTGAAAATCTGCTTCCAGAAAGTAACTATTTCTTCCAACAGTGGGGAAAACTTGTTTGGTAACTTTACTGAACTGGTGTCAGTTTTTATTCTTATTCAAATTAACACTTGAATAAGCAAATAATACAATATTCCAAATTAGTGAGATGAGTTGGTAAAATCTGAAAACTGGATTCAAGTACTGGATGTTTTGTCAAAGCAGCGAAGGATTCGTTACCATATTAAGATGTCGGTGTGAGGCTGTGGAGGTCAGAGGAAGACACATTATTATTAAAACAGCGAACGAGGAAGGCTGCGTTGTGTCTCAGAGAAATGAGACGGCGTTAGGCGAAGTGCCAGACGAGCCGCTGAGCTGCACACACAAACCCAGGATTTAATTAATCAGCCGCTGCCTGTGTGACCAAACGCTTGGCCCCCTGTCGCCTCCATTCTTCATCTCCTTTCACCGCCCGCTGCCTGCTCCGTCTCACGCCGTCCTCCATTACATGCGACCACGAGTGGGTTCAAACTTGCTGCCATTAAACCAAACTCCATTTTTCCAGCTTCCCGACAAAACGGATGTCCTCTGCTAGATCTCACACAACCTTCAATGTCTGCCTGGATTTTTTTGCTTATTTTAATTGTACAAAGTTCTTTAAATGTCCTGTGAGTTAATATTTTTGCCCATTTATCCATAACAACTGGAACTTTCAATATCTAGCCAGTTATTTTTGCAATTTACCGTCTATTAAAAGAGCGTCCCTCAGATTAATTTCACTCCCTGCTACGGCGGGAGTGAAATTACCGTAATAACTCGTTGTTGGCTGGAAAGCGCAACATCTCCTCTTTCAGAAACCGTTGGAATTTTTCAGATAGCGCCAAATGTCGAGGAATTATGGTACTGCAAATTTGGTTGGATCGCCGGAGATACGTTTGTTCTAGAAGGGGTTTTGGAAGGCTGTTTGAGCTGTACAACGGCTGCTGGAAAAGACAAATGTTTTGTTGTTGAATCATCAGCCCGAGAGCACTTGCTGCATTCTTGTTGGTTGTGCAGGAGGCTCCACTTCTGCTTTTCAAACATGTACGATTTTTAAAATTACGCATTTGTTTGCAGCCACTTTGACGTTGGCACTCATCAAAATATAATGTCTGTTCATTTATTTACTCTATAGTGTTTTCTTTGTAACTTTCTGTTTTTATTATGTAAAGCACCTTGAACCGCTCTGCTGCTGAAATGTGCGACACAAATAAACTTGACTTGCTTTGAGTTAAAGGGCCAGCAGCAGCTCATTTGGATTTAAAGTGACAAGACGCCTTAAAATGGCTCATTCTGAAAATACTTTGTTTTCTTGATCAGGGAAGCACAATAGGTCACCTTTAACATTTAAATTTCCATGCATTTCTGATTTTACTCAATTCCTTCAGTTAGAATAACAAGCAAAGAGACCAGAGAAGAAAGTTCAGCACTCCAAAAAGCGCAGAGGTTTTCCTCCGACCCAAAAGGTCAATTTGCTCTGAAGATGCTGGAAAAGGTCAAAAGAAACGAAACAGCTGCAACATTCACCATTTATTTCTTCCAATTTCATGGACAGCGAATTAAACCGAGTTCTGCATTGAAGCTCTTCCGCATTAAGACTTATTTCTTTAATAAAAACAAAAAGTGTTGCTTTAAGCAGGACTGTAGTTAGACCTCAATACTGTTCTTTGAGATAATATTCAGAAAAAAAATGTCTTAACTCTCTTCTCTTGTTCCCTTTATGTAACGTAAGAAAAGCGAGACGCTGGATTTGTAATGTTTCTGTTATTGTTCAGTACAAGGAGAGTTTCATCTAAAAGGCAGTTTACCTGCGAGGTAACATTAGTGCAAGAAAAATTTGCTTTACATGAAAAGAACACAAAGATTGTTGTAAAATAATTCATCTGAATGATGTAAATTTACTCGCATTTTCTACCTGGAACCCTTTATACTTAAAATAAATTAATCTATTACTGCAAAAGCACAACCTGACACTGTAAAAAAATGATCTGAGGAATAAAATCCTTTAATCTTAAATAACTGTTGATAGTTTGTACTGCTCCACTTTTTCAGTATAAAACTCAGTATTTTCAAACATTTGTGAATATTTTATCATGCGATTTGGATCAAAATCATGCAGAAAACCCTCAGAAATAACCAGTTTTTAAACATTTTTAAATTTAAAAACATCAAGGTTTACGATGTTTGTGATGAGTTTAGCAGAAAGCGGGTTTTTGAAGCCGGTGTGAACGTAGGTAAAAATCGTTCGATGGTTGTTATTCAGCCGTTTGAAGGCGAAGCTCACACACTTTATTCAGTTTTATTGTTAAAATCAAATACAAAAAATTGCCATAATCTCACTAAATTTGACATTTATTACTTATTGTTTGTTTCTGCACTACCGTAATATTCAAATTACATTTGTTATGGTAGGACAGAAAAGGATTTGTCCAACGAGATCCAAGGAATAAAACTATATAATAGAAAAGTGACGCAACAAAAATTCATTCTTAAGAAATAAATTGGAACAATAAATTTCTTCTGACTGTTTTTTATTTTTATCTGCTCAATAATGCAGTAAAGATGCAACATTTTAAATGAACAAAGTAGTTTTATTTAAATATGTGAATTATTTCTGATGCAAAACCTAAAAGGATTCTCGTAAAACTGTATTACTAAGACACATTGACAGTTTTTTGTTGTTCAGCCGTTTTTGTCAACGATTTGCAGCCACAGTGGAACATGGATCACCGCTTCCTGTGTCTGGATTTGTTTCTTTTTACCACAAATTTTAAATAAAACAAGAAATATGTTTAATAAAAGAGAAACATGCATGCAGGCGTCAGGAATATACAGCCTCAGCTGCAATTAATCATTTGGTTCATGTATCAGAACAGTCTAGTCAAAGCCCAGATCTAAATTCAATTGAGAATCTGTGGCAAAACTGTAAAATAGATGATACAGACTCTCTGACTGAGGTTGAGCTGCTTTGAGAACAAAATATCTAAAGAAATAAAGGAAATTAAACTATTTACTAAAAAGCACTGAACACAATCTTCAGATTTTTGTTTGTTAAAAAAATATAAAACATTCATTTTGTTCCATTTACTTGAGTATTAAGCATTTTTTGTGCTTGTGATTAAAAACCCCAATAAAATGCATAGATGTTTGCCATATTAATGCCTTAAAATGTAAAAATTTGCTACGAATATGTTTTTAAGTGACGTCAGAGTCAGTCTACAGCAGCACAGTGATTCTTAACCTGAATGGGATTAAATTTGTTTTCATATTTTTACTGAATCTTTGTTTTTGTTTTTCTTATTAATTCAAAGCAACTCAAATCAGCAGAAGTCCGTTTGTTGCGCCGTTAAACCTGGAGGACTTGCGATGACGCAGCAGTTTTTCCCGTAGGAGCTGCTACTCTTCAAATATACATAAAAGGAAACGACACTTTAAAATCTGATCTGACCTGAGAGCCATAACGCGGTTTATGTGTCTGGATCTGCTTCTCTCTGCAGTTTCCTGTTTAATTTGATCCATTCCTTCTAATATTCTCCTGCTGTCAGCCTCTCTGCAGCTCCTTTCCGTTTCTGTGTTTCCAACGAGTCAAGGTCAGGAGACCCGCGGTGACGGGCCGCGTCCCCTCAGCACTCTGCCACCCGATTAGCTTAGCTTGCTCTTTCTTTGTATCTATCTTCACGTCTCTCTCTCTCTCTCTCTTTCTTTTTTCACCTCATTTTCTCTGGTAATCCCAAAACTCCTGCAGTTCTGAGGCTGCAATCGGACTTTCTGAGCTGCGATAAGAAGGAAAAAGTTTCTGCTTTCCTGAAATTGATTGCTCCAGCAGTATTTTAGCTTCGCTGGATCTGTGGAGAAATTAAACACTTAGAAAGGTTATGATTTAGAACAGCATTGACTATGTACAAACTCCTTCCAATGTGTTTACAAAAGCGATTTGAGACTAAAGAAACAAACTGTGAGTTACGATACAATTTATTTAAAAATAAAGCAGCTTTCACATAATGGATACATTTCTTGAGACTGGTTCACTTAAAACAAAACCGGAAGATACTGGTGGAAAGAAAACAACTACTACTTACATCAGGGGTGCCGAACTCAGTTTCATTTTGGGCCAAATCAAAAATCCGAATGTTCTTAAAGGGCCAGTTGTGCCAGAATATATTGATAAAACCATTAAAATATCAATAAACAGCTGTTTGTTTCAGCATTCAGTAAGCGTTTCTTAAAATGAAACAATACTGAGCATCTTTTCACACTGATCAGTCCAGCCAGGATTTTGTGATTTTTAAATTTTTTTATTGCATTCAAAATTACTGATTTCCATTTTAGAAATATTTGTAAGGAATTGTTATGATATTTGCGCTAATGTGTGACGTAAAAGGTGACTTTTTGTTATCGATCACTGACCATAACTTGGCACTAAGTAAGGCTGAGGAAGGCAGTCACTTAAACTCAATGTTCCTGAGAAAGATTTGCAGTAAAAGTCAGAAGAATTGTGGGAATTTGTAGATTTTGTGTGAATTTTATATGAACTTTGAGTTTTGCAGATTTGTTGAAAAACTGGTGGGACTTATTCATGTAATTTGGAGTCCAGAGGGCCACATAAAAAGCTGCGGCGGGCCACATTTGGCCCCCGAACCTTGAGTTTGACGCATGTAACTTATCTGATTGGAGGAATTTATTTTTCAGTTTCTCAAGGTGAGTTGCAGATGTTTTATTTTTAGATTTGCGATCACAATAGTGATCTAAAAACAAAAGTTCTGCAACTAGCCTGATCGCAGAGCGTTGAGCAGCGCTGCGCCCCCTGCTGACTAGCTGCATCTGTAACACCGAAAATAAAATTACTGTTTACATCTGGCTTTCTTCAGGCTGAAAGAAAATGTTTGTTTCTGCCAACGCAACTCAAGTCTGTTTTTCTTTTAAATTACAAATAGCTGTGAAGTTATAATATTATTATTAGTGTTGTTGTTGTAACAAACAACTTTGGTTTTGATTTCCGTCGTGACCAGTCACATTTACAAAGCACCGCCACTTTTCTAAACAGGATGAACAAAGAAAACAACAGAAAGTGAGTTAATAAATATTTTCATTCTAGATGGTTTGTATTAAGATGTTGTGTTATTGCGAGAGAAATTTCATGTTAAGTGGTCTGTGAGTGTTAAACGTGTTAAGTGGATCTCAGCCTGAGAAAGTTTGAGAAACACTGAAAATTGTGTTTTTTACTCCTTAAATTACAGAAAATGTGTAGAAATCCTGTGCAAACAAATACATAAATATGTTTTCTTCTATGAATTTGCCTACAGACTCGGCTACATTTTAGAAAAACTTACCAAAAATCTTCTGCTGCGTTGATTTGATGTTTTGTTTATAACAAAGTGAATGTTTAAGGTCTACACTGAGTCTCGCTATTGACATAATTCCACTGCTGTAGTCAAAAATCAGCCAATTTTCCAATGTGAGGTTTGAAAAAGGTCACATATTAGATTATAGCAGGTGACCTTTACATCGCCTGGTGCTAATTATGACAACGCTTTCCAGAATCTAATTATAAATAATCATGTAACAGCATTCAAATTAGACTTTTACCTGGTTAATTTAATAACTTTATAAGTAAACCTGTACATTTTGCAGTTGTTTTCTGCACCAAAAGCTGCAGTTTTAGAGATAATTGTCTCCTTTTGTTTCTGCTTTTAGAAAAGTTTATTCCTAAACTTTATTTCTTGTTTGAAAAACCTTGCGTCCATATAAATCTTGCTCAAAAGATTTTACTAACTGTTTTAATAATCGGACTCTGAAACTTTTACAGTTAAATATCAACTTTAGAGCTGAAAATATTTCATGACCTTTTGGAAAAAAACGACAACTGATAATATTTGATAAGTATCTGCTATAAGAAATGTGTTGTAATATCTAAAGAACCACCATTTTGTTTAATAAAAAAAAAACAAAAGAGGAAGGATGCATGTGTTTTTCTGAAGAATCGGGATTCTGGCAGAAAATTATGCAATAAAAAGGAACATAGTTTTGAACTTACTGCCAAGAAAAGTAGATCTAAAAAAGGAACGACCACACACCAAAAAAAAACAACAACAAAAAAGGACTACAGGAAAAAATTGGAATTGAGATTCAAGATCTGGAAAAAAAACAGATAAAAAATGTAATTTTATTTATATTTAAAATCATTAGTAGGGTCCGATTTTTGCACTTAATCATTTCTGACATGAAGAAAATCCTGAGCATGTAAAAAATTAAATGAGACAGAAAAAATAAACTATAGAGGGGCAAGTAGTTTTCCACAGCACTGTGTAATTGCTATAATCAGCGTCGTTTAGTTTATAAGAGGAGATAATTTCACTCGGCTTAGTTTATTCCCTCAGAGATTTAAACTGTTTTTTAGCTCAATGTTTTGATTTCATTCGCTTTAGGCAGCTGTTTTCAGGACAAAATGTCTCTCAAACGCCTCGTCCACTTATTTAAAAGACTCAATTAGTGGCATGTTGGTAAATACGGGAGGAGAAATTAGCATCTTAAGAGCTAAATGCGTCTCCACAGCTGAATCAAGAGAGGAAATTTGACCGAAACCCAGAAACATGAGTCCAAACAAGCAGATGTTTGCAAAATGAGCTGTAACTGCAATGAATAATTTTAATCCATCTTGTTCTTTATGCACAAATCCTACATTGAAATAAGTAACCAGCTACAAAAAATATACATTTATCTGAAAAGTGAGTTGAGAAAAGAGCTTGACCAACCAGTCGAGTCTGAAAAATCGAGTATTTAGGCGAACATAGATGTTTGCTCACGCTGTGCAAACATCTCTGGCACCGCCTGCCCTTTTAAGTACCACTTGGACGTGTTTATCCATGCAGGTCAGCAGCATCTACAGCACAGACTGCCTCCAGAACCCATCACTCATTCATGAGCGGCTTTCATGACCCCACTTACGTGCCGGCTCCTTGAAAACGCAGCCCAGACGTGACAGAAAGCAGCCGTCGTGCTCAACCTTTACCAAGAAGCTGCTGTTGTGAATTTAATTGTGGCGAAACAGATGAAGTTTCGGAGTAATCAGGAGAGAAAGAGGAGTGAATAAGGATCGGGGGGGATTTCATGGTGCGACTCCGAGCCGGGGTCAGATCGTCTTCTGCTCAGGCAGCCCATTAGAAGAACAAGAGTACATTGAAAATCAATGGTCCAGATGCGACTCCACTCGGGTTCCCCAGAGGAACCCGAGTGGAGTCGGGTTTATGTTGGTAAACCTCATCACTACCAACATATTGTTACTAACATTGTTCTTTGCTTTTAAACTCAAACATATCACCAGAGTTTCAAATTTTCTCCTAAAATTGCTTCACAAATAAAAATGCTATTAACTTTTTCTCTATATTTGTTCTTTTTTTTAGAATTTGATAACTCAAAATAGCATAAACCTAAATGTGTAAAATGTTCCAGTGGCAGTCAGTACTTAAAGGTGACCTATTATGGTTCCATGAACAGGTTAGGATACGTCCATTTAAAGCATTTTCATTACATGTTTTGAACAAAATCATTTTTAGATAATAGGATTTTAGTCTGGTCAGTTCCTCTTGTTACTTTAAATCCAAGCAAGCTGCTGCTGGCCAAAACTCCAACTCAACGTTTACACTCGCATGTGAAAATGGCTGCAAACAGATGCACAATTATACAATCATACATCTTCGAAAAGCAGAAGTAGAGACTCCTGCACATTCAACAAGAAAGCAGCAAGTGGTTTTAAATGGTAAGCCAACAACAAAGCATTTCAAATTCATACAGCAGTTAAACCAGCTAACCAAAAGTACTGGAGCTGAGCTGGGGTTGCTAGGTAACAGGCTAGACTTTGCTGGGGTTTCTAGGTAACGGGCAATGCCTTCTGATGTTTACTTTACGTTCCAGAGGTTTTTGAAACGCCTCATTTTCCAGATACCAAAAACATTAATCTACTGCCAAAAATCAACTTAGTGGGGTTATTTTGAGCGCTTGGGCTGTTTGTAGAAACAGTAGAAATGGAAATGGAAGTACAAAAACGTGAAAAATGTTAATTTTTGCAGAAAAAAGTATGAATATTAAACTACAAATAGGCAAAAGCTCCACTGTATGGAGGGTAGACCCATAAACTTACAGAAAGTGATCTTTTCTACATAATATATTTTTGAAACTTAAAATGACTTAAAGTATAAATATCCCTAATATGAAAGTATAATTCCTCCCCAGACAAATTTTGGAAAATTTCAGGGAAAGTGGGCGTGGCCAACTTTTGGGATGATTGGAGGGGCTAAGAGAAGCACTGTGGCTTACTTATAAACTTTGTTCCTATAGTTGGCAACTTTTCAAACCCCTCTAGCTACTTTTTATCAAAAAACCAACAATTGACAAATCTAGACATTTTTACACAAAATAATGCGGAACTAAACAAATGCAAATTTGCACAGAAATGTAAAGATAGAGAGCCCTAAATAATCTATTAAGACAGCTTGCCAGCCAAAAATAAGTAGATTTGGGGATTACTTACACTTTAAATATCTAGATGTGCCTTTTAACTTTGGTATTTTAAAGTTCTGATGGTATAAAATGTATAAACTGATGAGAGAAACAACAGTTTATTACTAATTTTATCATATAATGATTCCAAGCAGACAGTTGGTTCATTACTAGCATAGAGAACGAGACAGTGCACATTGTTTTGATTAATACACAGAGAACCTAAGGGTTTTTCCCACCACTTAAGACTCAATCATTTCCTTATTTATAATCCAAGCCTGTGAACAATCAGTTCAGCCTTCAACGTCTGTTTTTCTGATGCGGCAGCCCGTTTTTCTGCTTATGCAGACATTCATAAGCAGTCTGATTTCCATGTATGAGGAGAACATGAGGCAGCGTTGGAGCTGCAGAGAGGAGCCAGGAGGTTTAATGTGAAGAGGAGATGCCCAGATGCAGTCTGTTCCCTCGGTTATTAGTTTTAGGGATTCCTGCTGATTTCAGGCTAAGCGAAGCTCAGTCTCCTTCTGCGCCTACTGAGCAAGAAATGTAGCATCACAAAGAGATTTTCTGCCAAATCCAGATGGTTTGTAGCAAAATGGAAAAAAAATCTGATATTAGTCTCTTTGAAGATTTCACTTTGTGATCTCATTCTTTTCTTAAAGTGACTATTTCAATTTCAGACCTGCATATTTCCCATAATAAATCTTAAATTACTTAAGTTGTTTTTAACTGTGGATCTTTTCAGCCCTTTTTTATTTTATTTATTAATTTATTTTTAAAAAATGTACTGGTGATTTTAGGATTTACTGGACTGTAACAAAATCACAGAGGTCCAAACACTCACTTCCCTTGAAAACTCTTGCCATTTCTTATAGGAAATAAAATCTAAATTAAATTCTTGTTTTGCTAAAGTCATGCGTAAAAATCATTCAATCCACACAGCAAATTAGGTTTATTGGGAAAATTGTTACACAAGAACAGCTCAAAACAATTAAAAATAAGACTAATATTTAAAGTGACCCATTATGCAAAATTTAAATTTTCCATGTTTTTGTATTTCCATTTGGGTCTCTACTTCTAAAGACAAAACAAGAATTAAAAAATTTAAAAAAACAGTCAACCACTTACTGACAATAAATTAATTAATTAATAAATAAATTAACGTTTTTTGGCGTCTGGAAAATGACTCGTTTGAAAAACCTTTGGAAAATAACGTTACAAATCAGGAGGCACTGCTCCTCACCTAGCAACCCCAGCAAATCCCAGCCCGTTACCTAGCAACTCCCGTGGAATTCTGTCCGTCACCTAGCAACCCATGCAGATCGGAGCTGGGTTTTATTGCAAACAGCTACTATTGTCTATTTCACAAAAAAAAAACTAATTTTCAGTGGGGTAAGTGATAAGTTGCATATTACCTAGCTAAATTATTAATAATTAGTTACCTAATTCAAATAAATGTTAATTAAATGGCTCTAAAAACGGATCTAAACTAGTTTACACTGTTAAAACGGATTTATGGTACAAGTTTCTAATTGTGCTGCTAATCGAGTTTAGAATACCCAAATGATCTTACAGCAAAACTATGTTGATCCTGTTATGACTACAAGGATTAAAAGCTTAAGGTTTGTTCTGGATCATTTTTAAGCTAATCGTTGGGTGGAGGCAAATATTTTCTGCCTCTACCTGTAATTCTCGACGACGTTAATCCTACAGTTCCCACGACGGCTGTGTTTACCTGGAAGCTCAGCTGTCATGGCCGTCTTGGTTCAAGAGCTTGTGATTCCTGTTAAATGACTCTCTGGCCCCGCCCACTTTGAGATAATCCAGATGATGATGTCATCTGAGGTCGTTGACGGGACATGAGACAGAAAGAAAGAATGTGTTTTGTTGTTTTGACAGTTTTACTGAGCGAAACTTTGTTTCATGAGGAAAAACATCCAGATGCTTCAGCAGGGAGTGTCTGGATCCTTTGGTAAGAAATAATTCAACACAAATTAATAGTTTTTTCTTTCACAATAGCAAGAAAAGTTAAAGAACTGAAGAAAATCATTTGAATTGGATTGATTCCAGCAAAATAACCGGTACTGAGCTGAACTGATCATCAGAAGATTATTTACAGAACATTTTAGTTTTTAACATTCAGAGGAACTGGGAAGTTAAACTGGATTGTATGGCTAATTTTAAGGCTTTTATGGATCTTTTACCAGTTTTGGTAATAATTGTTGAGGGCACTGTACTGATATGTTTTAAACTTAAAAGTTACAAGAGCATCATTTAACTATTTCTCACTTGAAAATCTAAAAATCTTCTCAAAAAGAAGAATAAACTTTCAGATTTAGAATTTGTTTTGAAAAACAAAAGTAGCACAGAGAAAAAAAACGGAATTTATTCAGATTCCCCCTTAAATTTAAATTTTAGTTAAATTATATTCTATCTGTAAATTTTTAAAAATTACCTAAAAATATGTTTATTATATGGCAACAATTTAATTATGTAAATTTTTTATTTTTATAAATTAGTAAATCTATTCTGTACGATCACTCTTAGATTATCGATGATCCTTGTGTTTAGATTACATTTTATGAAAAAACAAAATTCACATAAGTTACAAAAAAAATTGCTAATAAAAAATAAATCAGTGTTTTACTATTTTTAATTAATTAAATTAAAAAAAAAATGTTTGCCGTATTAAAGCTGCTATAAAAAATGGTCTCACAGCATTTAAAAAAGTTGCTAATACAAATTAAATCAAGCTGTTTTACAATTTTTTTTGACATATTAAAGCTGCTATAAAAACAGTCTCTTATTTAAAAAAAAAATATATATATATATTGCTAATAGTGATGTGTAACTGTGAGAAGTTATGTAAAAGTCTGTACAAAATGTGACTTGAATATAAAACCAGGATTACATGAAGGATTCCTCTAGTAAAGGAGCAGTTTTGTGAAATAATAATATTTTATTTCTCTCTAAAGCAAAGCGTACAGAGGGAAATACGACCCTCCTGGAAACGACATAAAGTCTTTCTGTATCTCTTACAGATCGGTCTAAAAGCAGCAAACTGTCCCTCAAACTTCCCCATCAGAACCTTTAATTTGTTTCCTGCTTCCTCCAAAAAGGAAGAAACAAACAAACATTCATCAAGCTGGTTGTTTTCCAGCTGACTGTCATTTTGCTTATGGCTCAGTTGCTGAGGCTTTTTCACAAAAAGCATTCTTGTTCTCAGATTCCTGTTGTGGCTCTCATTTTATCCACTGATATCCCCAACACTTCAAGCTTTTAAACAATTTTCCTTACAGAACTCGCTCTCGGTTTTTACTCCCAGCTATTTGCATTCAGAAAAAGCAGAATAAACCCCTGATGCTTTTAGCTCTTCAGAGTTAATTATATGAGATGATATGATAAGTGGTAGTTTCATCCACTCATCTTCTTCCTGGTTCAGGAAATCCGCCGTTTTTTGTTGTCTCTTACTTTTAAGCACTCGCAAAAACCTGCAGCTTCTGCACAAATGAATCTGGTTTCACCAGCATGAAATATGAGACTAAACTCAAAAATTATTTCACCCTCTACAAGGATCTAATAAAAAACACCGTACCAAGTGTTTTGTCCACTTTCTTGTGCAAATATCGTTGTTCTCTTGAAATAAGGCAAAACTAACTTATAAGTAACTTTTCAGCAGCTTTTATAAAGTCAATCATTTCTGAATATTTATTTTAAAAAAGTACAAGTTCCAGTGTCAGATTTGTCCACAAATGTTATAAGTGGAAGTAATAGTTTTAAAAAATAAATAATAAGGAATTATTAGCTTAAAATAAGCTCCTATATCTTGCTTAAAAGTTATTTGTACATAAGTTTTGTTTTATTTCAAATGTACTAAGATATTTGCACTAGAAACCAGACAAACATTTAATTGGTATCACTGCAAAATCACAAAATCTAACTTTTCAGCACAGGCAGCTGATACAAACTGACCCTTTAATTCTTCTGAGCAAAATTTTTACAGACAAAATGTAGTTTTATATAAATGTAAAATGCTTAAAGTATTGATTTTTAAGCAACTTTTACTCAAAAGCAGAGTTAAGCAAACCTATTTTTAAAATTTTGTTTAAAACAGAAAGCGTTTTTCAAGAAAAAATGAGACATTTTCCATTTTGCTTTCTGCTAACAGATATAATTTTTGATCCAAACACAGAAAATAATTGATGCAAAAAAATTCAAATTACAAAAGAAAAGCTAATTTGTTGTTTAGCAAGAAAAACATTCAACTATTTTCCTGACCTATTAATACTTCAGTCTGACGTGTTTGTGGATCAGAAGACCAAACTTTACACGGGAATCAGACATTTTTATGTTCTCCACTTGTATTTCTCTGATTTACAAACCAATTTGTGACTTCAGGAAACACAAGTAGATGCTCGTTTATCGACACATTTTGACCCCTGAGACAAACCCGGCCCCCAGCTCTCGGGTGTTTTTATGAATCGGATCAGAGCGTTTTGGACGCAGACAGATGGGCCGGTCCTGCTGCTGCAGCAGGAATCGTCCCTGGAGAGGCTGCAGGATTTCAGAAAGGATTCCCGATCGATACACATTAACGACGAGGAGGATTAGCAGACATCATGGAACCGCGAGGCACTCAGTCCGGCTCCGTTTGTGTGTCGGCATGAATTCATTCATTCATCATCAGAGCTTATATTCAATCAGTTATAAACTCTTACAATGTCATTATTTACTTTGTCTCCTGCAACTAATTTGTGGGATAGGACTATTTATTAAAATATATTCATACATTAATATGAAATTTTTTTCCCCAGATTTAATGTCAAGAAAATTAAATTCACTTTCCTAATTGGCTGTGCTTTGCAGGGTTATAATAGTTGTTTTTTTCTTTTTCATTGTGACTTTTGAGTAATTCAGTTAATTTTTAGAGTGTATTTTCTAAATTTTATTAGTTCAATATTGTTTTGAGTTTTAGATTTTACATCTTTTGGTTTATTTTTAGGTGCAGAATTCACAAAGGTCAAAGTATGATATTGTGATTATGAATAAAAAATATACTCAAATGTTTTTGAACAACCAAAGAAGTGACGTAATTTACTGACAGTGTGAACAAAAAAAAAATCTCTGACATTAGCTCAAAAGGTGGATAAATAAATTCAGAAATACAAAAACAAATTATATTATACCTATAATTTCAGTATGTTTTAGTTAACTTTAGAAACAGATAATGTGTTTCTAAGAATTTCCCCCATTTAATTACCGTTTTCATATATTTCAGTTTAACAAAAATGTTTCTCAATTTCAGTTTTTATTATTCCATAAGTTTTACAGAATTGAAAAAGCATTTTTGATTCGCAGCTTGGCTTTTTTCACGTTGCAGTCCAAATATACGCCTCTTTGGTAAATAAGTTACTCTAAAAACTATTCTCTCTGTCCTCATTAAAATCTTACTTTAAGAAAGTTTCTCTTTGTGAGCAGAAAAAAGTTTCACTCGTGGATTTTACATAGTGAAAGAGGAAATATTGGTCTCAAATTGTTTTTAATTTTAGATAAAATGCAACACATGACATTGTGGATATTCATGAGGTATTATATGTATTTATGATTAATTTTTGTGTGTTTTTGCTGCACTGTAAAAAACAGCAGACATTATATTGCCAAGCACGGGCAGTTTAATTGTTGATTTTAATTGTTGATTTTATGATGCTGGAATCAATGTTTCACTGTAAAACAAAATGTTTTAACTTAAGGAAAAATTATTTCCCTAAAATCAACATAAGAACAACATATAAAATTAATATACACTTGCAAAATATACAAATGACTCTTTTCACTGATTAATTTATTTACAGCAATTTCCCATCAAATCAATAATTTAAATTGTTTTATAGTTTATACTGTTTAACAATGTTAAATATACAAATATTTTTTGTGTATTTTGTTTTAATTTTTACTCATTAACAGATACGATTTCAGATTTGAGTAAATTACTCAAAATAAGCTCACAATAAAGCAAAGGTCGAGGCTTTACAAAAATCCTACCTACTTACAGCAATGAGAGTAAATGTAAGTCGTTTCTTTCCGCCCCCGCTCGCTGGTAGTTCTGGAAAAACGTACATTTTTCAGACAATCCTTAAACTTTCTGCACCTTGTGGAATATTTCTAAACCTATCCCTGTTTACAGCTTTTTACATTTCTGGTGAAAAAGCGACGAGGTGTGGCGTGTGAACCAGCTGGAATATTCCTGTCAGCGATTGATACTGGAGAGGCCAGACAATGCTGCAGCTGACAGGCGAGACAAAACACTTCGCCTTACTGTTGTGCTTTCAGGATCTGTCCTCAAAGGAAAGCAAGTTTGCACATGTGATTTGCTCTACCTTGTTTAAAGGAGTTGTATTATGTGTTTCCCAGGCACAAAGTGCCATTTTATAGCACAATAAAGTAACTATGTTACATTCACTTGGTATAAAATTCTGATATATAATGAATATGACTAAAAAGAAATGTGACTTCCATATTTAGCGTCTTGAAATTGTCCGTCTGTCTCTTTAAAAAACTCCTACTCTTTCCGAAACTCACTCCGCAACATTTTTACCGGCATTTCACTAAGAAGTAGATCCTGTAATGAGCTCGGCTGATGCACAGCTCCACCAGGTGTTTGCCAATTGCTGCTGGCTAGTCTGAAGGAACTGAGTGGGAAACTGCAGCTCAGAGGAGGAGCTGCGCCTCGGAGGCGGAAATTATGCAGCTTTAGAAAAAATTAAGAGCCCACTGGACTGAACCCCCGTTGAAAACTTCCTGGTTATTCCACCAAATATTAATTTCTGAACTCTTCCTGAGTTGAATCATTATATGAACTAACATTATTAGTTCATATTCATACATAAATCAGAACTTTATTTGAGTTCTGAAAGCACAGAATATTTTTTGATATTTTGACCATTTCTCAATACTAAATTTTTGCTTGGGATTTTAGTTATAGAATAAAAGACATAACATAAAGCTATAAAGAGTACAATCAGAGAAACTGATCATTTTAAGTGGTCTCTTAATTTTTTCCAGAGCTGTGGTTCTGAACATTTCTGGTTAATCAACCTCGAGCAACATTAAACCCTCTGAAATAAGGTAACGCATGCTGCAGCTCATTCATTTGACATAATTCTTATTTTATTTATTCTCTTCTTCATGTAAGGACTGTAAACTCACACATTATAAAATATCCACCCTGAACCGTTGAACTGACTCTCCTGTGATGAATCCGATGTAAGTTAGATCTCTGTCTGTGTCATAATCTACCTGTGAGGACTAAAGCGGGCCGATCATGTGTTGCTATATTCTGCTCAAGCCGTTACGGTGAGAATAGAAAACATTACTCTTCTCAGCCGTAGCCTACATAGATGTGGACTTCTTGGAAAAGTACTAACTCAGCAGCTCTGCAGATGACTTCTTTTACTGTGTCCAAGGCTTCTGCCCAGATGAGTGTATCCCATAATAAATTGAAGATCGCACCGGTTGGATCTCTTGTTTTATTGCATACTATTTTTATTTTCTGTTTGACCCACAAGTGTGGCACTGGCAAATTGCTGCAGATGAAAAAGGCCTAGAAAACACTCAGGAATATTTAGAGAGAAATTTTAAAAGCTCAAAGGACGAGGAGTGAAACTTTATATGCCTCTGATTAAAGTTGATGCTGAGCTACAGCTGTCGGAGTGTGTGTGTGTGTGTGTGTGTGTGTGTGTGTGTGTGTGTGTGTGTGTGTGTGTGTGTGTGTGTGTGTGTGTGTGTGTGTGTGTGCGTGCGTGCGTGCGTGTGTGTTTAAGGGACTCTGAGGAGACCTTTGCATTTTATGACACTGTCACAAACACTTCCACTTCCTGCATCTATTAGATACTAAAACATGGCTAAAAAATGGCTGTTTGCTTAGTCAGAGACGAGAAAGAATATAATAACACTATATCCTTCAGTTTATAGGGGATCAATTATACAAAATTCATAATTTGCATGTTTTTTTTCTTTCATTTGTGTCTCAATTGTGTAACAAAAACACCCAGACGTTTTTTTTTTGTGGCAATAAATTAATGTTTATTGGTGTCTGGGAAACGAGTCGTTTCAAAAACAAGATTTAAATGTAGAGCAGATGTCTAATTTAGTCACAAACAACTGAATAATAATAAAATTAAAGTTTCTGAAAGTAATTTTTTTCTTCTTTTCCCAAATTACCCCCCTGTAGAAAAGTCCAGAAGCACAAATGTATAAATTGCGCCAATTAGTTTATTGGTCAACATATGAAACCAAACCCAAATATTGAAATGTCTGTTACCATAAATCAATCTGTCGCTTTAAGAGAACATTGAAACTCACATTTTTGTGTAGGAGTTTTTTTTTCCAGTTGGGTTCCAATGGAATATACTGCTGAACAGGTTTTTGTTAACTTTACAAAGCTCTGTGTTTGGTAACAAAGGCACTTAGTGCGGACAATTGGGGAAAAATGCAAAGGGAACGTTGTTGTCTCCGGATCGGAATGTGTCCCCTGCCCTGGTCACAATACCCAACTCAGTTTGGGCCAGCGCCAAAAAAAAGTGCCACTCTGAAATACCAGGTGACACATTGTTCAAGCTGCTCATTATGTCCCTGTCACATGTCTGCTTCAAAAGCAATAAATCACATCCACTTATAGTCCCGTCACAGGATCCCGCCCCCATTTCCCTGATGTTGGGCAAAAAGCTGATGGATGACGATGACTACCTTTGGTTTTAGCTGTTACCTTATCAATATAACTGGCTAAAACTTAAATATAAGCCTGATGTACAAAGGAAAAGGAGACGTATGCTTTGATACTAATAGTCAACACTGCAAGATAACAAGGTCAGAAAAAAGTTTTAATAAAGATAAAAATAGCATCACATCTACATGTTATGGCTTCACCTTGACAACCGTAACATGTAGAGATGATGTGGAATATGGTGTTCAGTTAAAAAATACCAACTCGGATCATCAGTAGAGCAGGTGTTTACATCAGCTAATCAACCACAGCTGTGCTAGATTAGCTAATAGCAGGGGCTAGCTAATCAACCACAGCTGTGCTAGATTAGCTAATAGCAGGGGCTAGCTAATCAACCACAGCTGTGCTAGATTAGCTAATAGCAGGGGCTAGCTAATCAACCACAGCTGTGCTAGATTAGCTAATAGCAGGGGCTAGCTAATCAACCACAGCTGTGCTAGATTAGCTAATAGCAGGGGCTAGCTAATCAACCACAGCTGTGCTAGATTAGCTAATAGCAGCGGCTAGCTAATCAACCACAGCGATCACTTATTATTAATCACAAAAGTAACATTAAGCCTAAAAACATAATACTGTAAAAAACTGAATGTTCTGTTCTTTGTGAGAGAAAAGTTTGAGTAGTTTCTTTTGGCGTTAAATCCTGATGCATGTAGTGGCGTTGTTGCCAGTTGCTACGACAACGGGTGTGTTTGTAGCGGACACAGAGAGCGAGGGGGAAAAATGGGTTTATTTTTCATCAGTTTTCCCGCGTTATTTTTCCCTTTGCTGAGGAGCATGGCACTAAATTAATAATACCTCATTTAGTGCCTAAATTAAACCTAAATGAAACTTAAGGTTTCATTTAGTTAACGGGATTCTTCTACCGCGACAATGAGAGCGTGGTAGCAGCCCTCCGGTGTTGTGCGCATGCGCGAAATTTCCGGATGTAAACAAGGTTCCAAGTTCAACTAATCATATCTGTTACTTCTGAATGAGTTCCTCTGTTAGAGTCTTTGCCGGACTAACAAATCAAACCAAAACTCATGTGAGGAAATATCTGTGTGTGTTTTTGGACCCGTAGGTTCGGCCTACTATGACAACGTTCGGCCGTTGGCGTATCCCGACTCGGACGCTGTGCTCATCTGCTTTGACATCAGCCGTCCGGAAACCCTGGACAGCGTGGTGAAAAAGGTCAGTGCATCACATTCACAGAAGCGTAAATGAGTCATCTTTTACCCTACTAACGCTAAAACTTATTAGGAAAATAAAAAAATTGAGGAGAATTTTAGTTTTTCTTAGTGCGAGGGCCACAATCTGTGTACAGTTTGAGGAGCTGACTGCGTCTGAAATCCTTTCTGCTCGACTCAAACGGACAAAAATAATTTTAATGAGATAAACGACCATGAAAGTAAACGGACCTCATGTCATCTGATTTTCAATTTACGAAAAATAATTGTAAATAATCCATTAAGATTTTATTCTGTTCACCAAAGGCTCAAACAAAACCTTATCATGGTCAGTTTTTACAGAAATAATTACACAGTTTTCCAGGGGTGAGGAACCACAACCGCCCACCAATAGCTGAAATCCTTGAATATTTGAGACTTTGTCTAAAAACGCTTTTAAATAACTACAAATGGATTATTTCTAACACAGAATATACCTTAATATGCGTTAAGACGTACAGTGGAGATTTAGCTGGCATTATAGCAGAAGCTAACCTGCAAAATCTTCTTCATCTCCTTTCGGCTATTTGGAAAAGCCTTGCATTGTGCCAAGGTATTCCATCTGCCGAAGATGCTTTTTCTTTCTTTTATAGCCTATATGCTCTATGGAAAAATAAAAAAACATGAGTGACTGATACTTAAGAGCCCAAACAGTGCTGTAGCCGACACTAGATAAAACACGTACTCATAATGTACTTTATTGTGCTTTCTGTTCTCAAAGCAAAGCAAGTTTGCACATCTGATTTGCTCCAATTCAGTAATTTTAAGATCTTTGGAGGTTCTGTTTTATGGAGGACCAAAACTGACATAATAAGAAATAAAAGCATCAATATATATTTAGTTTTTCCTTGTCCTTACACATAAGTTTCCATCGAGAAATGTATATGTTTTCTTTTTCATTTCCCCCAAACATGCATTTTTGTCAAGAAAAGTAGATATTTTGTTTTGTCTTTTCCTTATACAAACCCTCCTTCTTTGTCATTGCCTCCTCTCCTTTTTCTGCTTCTCCGTGTGCATCTTTATGTTAATGAGGAGAGCTGCCTTCTATGTCCAGCTCCTACTATTGGCCAATAGAGCTTTGGAACCAACGCCAGTGCGTAAGACGTTGTGGGGCGTTTACGTCTCGTGCAGTTGCTCGGTGCCATCTTCACAGGCCACAGACCAAAACAAACTTTATCCCGGTGTTTTTATTGTGTTACCGACTGCAGTGAAGTTAGTTTCGAGTTAGATATTCCAATATCCGCAGAGCAAGCGGCGTTTAGCTCAAGGTTGATCCGATTTATGAACGCTAATTTCGGCCAAGCTTTCTCAAGCTCCTTCCTGCTCGGAGGTTCACTTAGGGACTGTCAACAAATTTCCAAACCAAACACTCCTGTCAAACAAATGTTAATAAATGCCTTGCCTTGTGACCAACTGATACAATAAAGTGGTAATTCATGCTTTTACACACTACTCTCTATTAAAATGTCAAGTCATATTCAATATTTTAAATAATTTTAATATAAAATAATATGTTTGTACAGTTTTACACAAATATGTGCATTTTTATGGCTATTTAGATCAAAATTAAAAACAAAAATGATTCAGATGTACTGATGGTAAATTCAAAACGTTGGTGTTTTCTTACCGCCGACTGTTTTTAGAAGTTGACGATTGAACGAGTTAGCATGCGGTGATTGACGTGTTTTCAGTTCGGAGACATTCCTGCCATCATTCATCAGTGAAACTGTCAAAGCAAAACAAAACAGTTATTTTTCATGGTAGGCACATTCCCACATCTACAGGGGTCCACTTTAGCGCTTTCCGTGACCTTTCTAAATGACCTCAGTAAATGGTGGTGAATAAACGTATTTGAAATGCATGCACAGAATGCCAAAGTGACATGTTGAGTGGTCACTTTTATTTAGAAGTAATTTATCCTTTTGTGACCTCCTAAGTTTGTAATTTTAGGTGTGCCGTGACATCTCATGTTTTTTTTTCCTGTCGCTTTGGTCTTGCTTTCCACGTGAAAGCTTTCATCCTCAAATATCTTTGTGTCCAACCATCTCTGACAGCCTTTCCAATAATCAATGTTTGCACTCTCCAATTTTCCTTTTAGGCCTCGCATTATTTCTTTCTGCATTGCTCAGCTACAAAAATACCCTTTGACTGCTTATCACTTCCTTTTGTTGTCCTTGTTTTCCTCCATTCTCAGTCTATTCATCAGTCTCCATCTCATGTCTGTAAATATCTCCGCCAACCTAAAACCTTTTTGACTCTTCAACCAACTTTTGTTTGTCACTGCTTTGTGTTTAACCTTCTGCTCCAAGATTTAATTGTTATGTTTTATTGTTTATAAAGAACTAAATGATCAATAATACAAAATTAGTTACCAGCATTACAAAAATACTGTAATTTCTGTATTTTTTTATTTATCTGCTGTCTGCAAAGCAAATTGCCCTTTGGGGACAATAAAGTTTATCTAATCTTATCTAATCCGTTTGAAAAGAAACAAAAAATGACAGATGTAGTTTAATTTTAAATTATTCCTGCTAGAAATAAAAAAAGTTAATTTGCGTTCAATTTTAGTAAAATTTTTAGGCATTTATATTATGTTCTTAATGGTCTGAAAATGAATTTTATTAAGAAATGACAGAATTATGAAAGGCAGTTACTTTTTTATAAACTTTATGATTTACAAATTCTTTATGATTTTTCTCTAGTATGAGCATTGCTGTACTGTTTGCTGTTCATGCTGCATTGTGTTCTGCTATATGGCATTTCCAGGCCAGGTTGTTGTTAAAAATGAGAATTTTTTCTCAACCAATTTACCTGGTAAAATAAAGGTTAGACTAAAAAATATTCTAATTGTTTAGGTCTCTAACTTTTACATTTTGTCTTCTCTTCTACTCAATAAAATGTGCTTAGAGTTGCACAATTTACTTGCAAAAAAGTTGGCATTTCAAATTTTATATTTTTAAAATAAAGAACTACAATAGTTTTACTTACATTTGTGGTTTTAGAACAAAGATAAAACTAAACTTTTACGATTAAAATGGTTGAAAATGAGTTTTTTTACGTTTCCAGTGGCACAATCTTCTTCCTAATCCCTACAACTACTTATGGTGACTGCAGCCGACTGAACCCATGAAATTCAATCTTCTGTATCTTCCTTTTAGCTCCACCTTTGCATAACTGGTTTTTGCATGTTTATTTTGCACCATCCTGGGTCACGCTTGTATTTTTAGACAGAACTGCCAGTAGAGGAAAAAGCGAAAAGCAAAACAAAGCTTCATTTTGTCCCTTTCATGAACCAGACTCTGCTCCAGCAGCTCTCATTCTGATGCTCTTTTATGCACCAGTTCTTAACAGTAACGCAGACAATAAGCTGCTCTTCCCATGGGCCCTTTGTGACTCATGTGAACGACTGCGTTTCACCAGTTGCGCACACAGTCACGGCGAGAAAGGCTGTTGAAAAGGCAACAGCAGCGACGCTGGAGAACATACCAGGATCAGCGGCCAGGCAAACTGGAGAAAACAAGATGTCTTTGTGAGGCAGAACAAATGGAGCAACAGTGATCAGCCTCTGTTTCGTTGTGGGAAGATACTGAAAGGAGTCTCAGGGAAAAAGATGGAGGAAAAGCATTTAGTGGCGTGAGTCATGTCTGTGGTCTGTAATGAGCGTTGTCCATCTTTGCCTTCGAATCTGGTGACGAAGAGCAGCATTTTGAAGCAAAACAGTTTCCGTTCATTAGGGCTGGACAACGAAGCAATAACAATATATATCTACTACTATATCTACTATATCTATTGACACGTGATCAATATCAATAGATAACATCGATCGAATATTCACTGAACCACACAGCATTCTGGGGGATGTAGGCAGAGGAAAGACTTTAGCCACTCAACCTCTCCAGCTATGGAAGGTTGGTGGAATCAACTAACTCGCTCACTCTTTGGTTACCTAGCAACGACCTGTGGAGTAACTTGCATAGCAGACGTTTCAGGTTTCACCACCATACCTCATGACTGCTTAGAAATAAACTCAGTTTGGCAGTGTTTGAGATACTATTTCTGAAACCAAAAAAAACTAATTAACAATTATTGATATAGACTGATATAAAACGCTTGTATGGTGATACGTTTTTCAGCCATATCATCCAGCAATCATTGCCCTAATAAAGGTGCTTAAAAGGCCTTAAAATTGTGCCTTTTATTACATCAGTATAATCTCTCACTGAAAAAAATTGGAAAAATGCAACTAGAGCCTTCTGCCCAACCAACAAGAATGCAGCAAGTGGTTTCTGAATAGTATGTTAACAACAAAACACTTGTCCTTTCCATCAGCCATTGTACGGCGCATACAGCGGTAAAACCAACTGACAAATGTTCTGGAGTTCCATTTCGGTTGCTAGGTAATGGGCTGGGTTTTGCTGGGGTTCATAGTTGTTACACCTTTGGATTTGTTACATTCCAAAGGTTTTTGAAACGGCTCATTTTCCAGACACCAAAAATCTGCCTGCATTTAGAAGCAACCGAAACCCAAATAGAAGAACAAAATGTGATTTTTTTTTGTGTCATTTCTTATCATAAATACAACTGAAATGTTTTTTTAAGTTAAGTTGATCAATGCGATTGAATTTTTTTATCGAGATATCAATATGATGCCACACAGATGCCCATTTGTCTCTTAGCGGCTCTTCAAAATAGGAAAGATATGTAAGGAAATAGCTACATGTAAATAACTACTGCAAACTTGCCTTTTTTTTATAAATAAAACCTGCATCAAACCTTACATGTATTTTGCCACCACACATTGAGCAGGATGTCCTTGGATAAAGCTACAAGACATGAAAAAAATCTAACATATTTTCTATAACAACCTTATATTGTAATCTCTTATCTGCAGAAGTCATTTCAAACCAAGTTGTTGATGCATCTGTTTCACAAAAGTCAAGCTCACCTGCTCTGCAACAAGTTTACTAAAAGCAACTGATCATCTGGAAGTTAGCTGTCCGGATGTCATCATTATCAGATATTCTCCAAATAGAAGTTGAATGTTTTTTTGTCTTATGTTTGTGAAATCTTGTGGTGGAAATCCAGAATGTATTACCCAGTTGTCTTTTGTTAGTATGGTACCATTTGCTGTTGAAACGTCAAATAGGCGAAGCAAATTAGAAATGTATCTTTTTTAGGGACTCAACCAAACAAAGTGGAAGAAGAATGAACTTTGAGAGACGAGTGCAGTGATTAATGTTAATCTATCTGACACACAGTGGCAAGGCGAGAAGCAGGAGTTCTGCCCGAATGCCAAAGTGGTCCTGGTCGGCTGCAAGCTGGACATGAGGACGGACGTCAGCGTCATGAGAGAGCTTTCCAAACACAGGCTGATTCCTGTTACCCACGAACAGGTGAGAGCTACACCTTAACTCGTTTGTTTGAAGCTAAAGCTTACTTAGCTTTCTGGATGACACACAACATTTAATCCACAGTCATTTGTTGGTGTTACTTGCAAACTCAGTGGGAAAGTCACAAATAGGAGTGATTACTTTCCTCCCTTGTGCACGCAAACAAAACTTCTGAAAATGAATTTGGAGAATGATATTTGCTCCACATCATAACTTTTACAAATACGGAAACACGGCGAGTGCAAGAAAGGAGCTGGAACCCGAACAAAGACGGAGACAAACAGCGGTTGTGTGATAAAGCAATTGTTTTGTTTGTGTGTCTCGGAGCAATGAGCAGCGGCATGCATGAATTTTAATTGCCTATTTCCATGTAAATGTGAAATCACACTTCTGGGCAACCTTTTGTCAACAAATAAATATTATTTTTTGCTAAACAATAAAGAAAGGATCTTTGTTGCTGTCAGTTTGGCGAATCTCTGTGGGATCGATGAGCTTGCAGAAATCAATATCCATAGTATTCATGAATTCAGCTGATGCAAAGATAGAGTGAGCTTTGGATAAATGCAGAGTTGCAACGACTTAAATTTATTCAGCTATATTTATTTGAACAGCTTAAAAACTTTACTTTTAGGAGTATTTTTACGACACTACTTACTACTATTACTTGATTAATTTTATTATGCAGTATCAATACTCCTGGTTAAGTAAAAGTTCTGCTTACTCTACCTTCAATGCACAAAGAACAAGCTTGTATTAACCAAAATTTCACCAGACACAAATGGCTTTTCTTCTTAGTTTCATACATTTAAATTGAAAGAAATTGATTTAGAAAGAAAATACTTTTTCTAATTTTGTTATTTTGTAATCATTTTATTGAGATGAATTATTTCTATTTGGATCTTTAAATTACTAAAAATCTCTTTATATTTTGGTTTGTTTGATGGTGTAATTTTTAAATATTAAATTATTGGTTACTCGGTTCTTTTTACTAAATGCATTTTTACTCTTTAGTAATTTTTGGGATGGATACTTTTTACTTAAACTTGAGTAAAAATATGTTGAAACAGAGTTACTCATACTTGAGTACAATTAAATGAGACAAAAATCCAGAACTGATTACCAGAATCAAAGCGTGCTAAACTGTTTTTAAGCCACAAAGAATCGACTTATTTGTCCAATCAGCAAAACAAAAAAAGAAGTCTTCATATAGAGACTGAAATGTGAGAAAAATTATAGATTAAAGACACTAAAATAAACAAATCTAAATTTTTTCTCAGAATTCTGATATTCAAGTCGGAATTCTGAGAAAAAAAGAATTCTGAAAAATTGTCAGAATTCTGATATTTAAGTCGGAATTCTAAGAAAAATAAATTCTGAGAAAGAAAATATGAATTCTAAGGTTTTTTTTTTCTTTTTTGTCAGTGGTTCTAATCCTCTACTATGAAAAAATACATTTAAACCAATTCTTACTTTGATACTTTGAAGCTGATGCTGTAAAGTACAATAAAATGTTTTAACACAATGAACCATTTAGTGACTATACCTATGGGATTTTAAGGCATCAAAGTACAATAAATGCTAACAAAAGGCACATTTTTGTGAACATGATAATAAAGCAAAGAATTAATGTTTATGAAATTTAAAGATGTGTAGTTGCTTACTTTGTATCGTCTTACTTTATCCAAATTTACACAACTTTGCTAAAGTATTTAACTTTTTAACATTACCATGAGGAACTTCAGTTTGTTTTATTGGGATTTTAAGAGACACACCAAAGCAAAACTAAAAGGACTAATCTGAAATGTGTGACATGCATATAGATACACCCCCCCCCCTTTCCTCATACACCCCTAAATAAAATCTAACTCCCTTCTAAACTCATTGGAAAACCATGCATCACTTTCCTTCCACTTCATAATTATGCTTTGCTCTGGGTTTGCCCTGCCACATAAAACCCCAATAAAACACATTGAAGTCTGTGTAGCGTGACAAATGATGAAAAAGTTTAAGTATTATTAATAATAAAAACTCCTGTAATTGACTGTAGGATGGTGTTGGACATCAGCAGGAATAAACAGAACCTTTATGTTTGGTTTTTACGGCTGTAAAGACAGCCCTTAAATATTTTATTGCTGTTGGGAGTTTTTGCCCCAACAAGCTATCAGGGTTTTATTACCGTAATTGTGATTTGGTTTTGTCCCTGACCAAACACAACGGTCTTGCATCCACTACAGCACTGAATGGATGATCTGGTGTGAAATAAATCGACACAATAACTCATCTTAGGCCCGTTTGTTCACTTTGGGAGCTACAGGGTTCCTCCTTTTATGAAAAAGTTAGAAAGATATGGATGTTTTTTCATCCTTCCTTGCTTCCTTTCGTTGTCTTTTCTTCTTCCCGCCTTTATTTGTGTAGTTTCTGGTTTCCTCCTCACTTTGTTTTATCCTTTCTTTTTTCCTTCCTTGACATTTCTTCCATATTTTGCTCCATCCTGTCCTTCCTTCTTCCTCTCTTCTTATCGTTCCTACTTTGAGTTTGGTTTCCTTCCTTCCTGTTTTCCTGTCCTATTTTTATCTTAGTTGAATATTTTCTTTGTCCATCATGTCCAGACTTTAGTCCCTCCATGTCTCCCTTTCCTTCCTTGTATCCTCCTTTCTACCAGTTTTGAGTTTTTCTTTAATTTTCTTTATGTAGTTTCCTCCCTTTCTCCTTCATTACTTGTGGCCTTTCTGTCCTACCTTCTAACCTCATGTGCTTTCCTTGTGTCCCGTCATTTCTTTCAACATTGTCCTTTCTATCCTTCCTTGTGTCCTATCCTCCCTTGTATCCTTCTTTCTGTCTTTCATTCCAACCTTGTCTTTCTTCCTCTCCTTATGTCCTTCCAACTTTCTGTCCTTCCTTCATTCTATCCTTCCTTGTGTTTTTCTTTTCATCCTTCTTTGTGTCTTTTCTGTCCTTCTTTCCAATCTCGTCTATCCTTCTTATGTCCTCCATCCTTCCTTGGATTTTTCTTCTGTCCTTCTTTGTGTCCTTTCTATTCTTCCTTCCAATCTTGTCTTTCCATCCTTCCTTGTGTCTTTACAACCTTTTGTAATTCATTCTATCCTTCCTTGCATTTTCTTTCCATCCTTCTTTAGGTTCTTTCCATCCTTCCTTCCAATCTTGTCTTTCTATCCTTCTTGGTATCCTTTTATCCTTCCTTCCTCCCAGTTTTTCCTATTTTAATATTTAAAGCTTCATCACTTTAGAAACATCTGCGAACGTTTTTAGTGAACTTTGGTATTTCACATTTTGAAAATATTTAGAAACGACCGAGAAATCTGAAAAATAATGTCTAGAAAAGTTTAGCTTTAAAATTAACGAGAGGGTTCGATGTAATTCCCAGCACTGTCTTTGTTAGCAGATGAAGTAATAATTTACTCGATTTTGTAACAGACTCATGTTCTGCCTTCAGGGGACCAATCTGGCGCGGCAGATCGGCGCTGTGGCCTACACCGAGTGCACCTCGAAGTTCTCTGAGAACAGCGTCCGCGACGTCTTCCACGTCACCACGCTGGCCTCCGTGTTCAACATTCATCGGCCGCAGGTCAAACGCGCGACAACGCGTCGCACCCACAAGCGGATCTCGCAGCAGCCTCCTCGGACTGAGATTCACGAACATCCGCCCGCCATCAGGAAGGACCGGGCGAAAAGCTGCGTGCTCATGTAGCGATCCGTGTCGACTGATGGACACGAGCGCCACTGCACATAAACTTTTATAATTTATTTGTGAATTCCTGTCACATTTTTTGCACTGTAACAAGAACAATATGGCAAAAAAGAAAATGAATGGAGCTCTGAGTGATTTCTTTTTTTTGTGGTCAATTTTCTGCAAAGCTCTGCTTGTTATTTTTCTTTTTGGCTGTGCTATCATCCCGAGGAGGCCGGTAATGTGGCTGAAGCTTTTTTTTTTTTTTAAAGCTTTTACAAGAAATAATAATAAAAAAAGTACAGGAACTGTTTGGTTTAAAAACAAATCGCAGCAAAGTGAGTGGGGAAGAACTGAAGAATAAATAGTTTCGTATTTTAAATGCTGTTTTTGTCTTCATGTTCCAGGAAATGAAGCACAAAAGAGCTCAGAGAAATCTGTAAATACTGAAGAATGACGTTTTCTTTTAAACTGAAATAAAACAAACCTTAAAAACAACCTCATGGGCTAATAAAAACACTAATTTTCTTAAACCACAAGTGCTTTAATACGGAAACAAAATAGCTCATTATGTAACCTGAGATGTTGTGTACTTACTTTTGTTCTAATTATGGGTGGGGAAGTCTAGAAAGGATTTATGAGGATGCATATTATGTTGTTCATGAAGCTTTGAAATAAAAAAAAAAAAACTGGATCTGCTTAGTGTTTGAAAATAATTTCTCTTATTTATTCAATCATGTTCAGATGAATTTCCGGTAATTAATTATCTTAATTAAATTTACAGAAGATGCTTTCCACATATTACGTCAATCAAAATTATTGCAGTTATTTTCACCTGAGTTAAAGCAAAATAAAAGGTGGGATAGAGTTAAATTAATTCTTACAATGTAAAAATACAAAAACTATTAAATGTCACATTTTAACATACAGCTTATTGAGAACCTTAGTGGCGTATTTAATTTACCACATCTTGGAAGTAGTGATGGGCATTTATTGTATTGTTTATTTATCACGATACATTTCTTAACACTATGATTTTTGATTTATTGTCTCGCTAAAACTGTCCGTATTACTGGGATTGTTATTTTTAGTACTTTCTCCACCGTTTATTCAATGAGAGCATCAATAAATTTGAAAACATTTAAATGCAGTGACTATGTGCAATCTAGTGACACAAATTGTGTTTTTCAGGAGTAGTATTTGTGTTTGTGGAACTATAATTATAATTAAGTATGTAAACAAGAGGTTATAAAAAGTTTTTAATCAACACATTTATTATCAGAAGAAAATATTGCAACAAACCTTTAAGACTATATTTCCCACCATTACTGACAAGCAACAAAATGATAGGCAAATATGTAATAACTTGCGTTTTAATTATAATTATATGAACCTGCTGTAACATGGCTGTGTGAAAATAATGTGGTCAAGAGAAACAGGATTTTTAAAAGCAAATTTCACAAAAAGTTTTTTTCTCAGATGCCATAAAGCAGTAAATATAGCGCTTTCATACACCTTCAATCTATATACAGCAATCCAAATGTAATGCTCTGATATTTTAAGTGAATGCAGCCACTCTGGTCTGTATTCATGAGCTTTGCGGTTTGACCTTTAAATGTGACTTTTGTTCCAGTTTGTTTCCCACCACAATGGATGAGACCCCACAGCAACACGCTGCCTCTGTGAGCAGCAGCAAAGTGACATTTCACAGCATCGCTGCCATATTCCCATGCAGGGAGCGTGAGGTCACTCCACACGCCGGAGGGGAAGCCGAGACAAAACCTGCTCTAGGTGGGAAAAGATGTCCACAAACATGGAGGAGCGTGTGTGACTAGCATATATTCTTACCAAGTAACGCTATTTACGACATAAATGTTAGGACATTTTGGCTATCTGCGCGGATACGATTAATAGATTTACTTAACATTCGTTTAGACGTTACTTTAGTGTTGTAGTTTGTCCGCTTAGGGAGGATGACGAGGGCGCTGCTCGTCATCTTCCGTTGTTACAGTAACAAAAATGGCGGAGAGACGGTCCTAACAGATTCCGGAGCGGGATGTATAATGACCTCGAGCGGTTCTGTTTTGCAATATAATCACTCGAAAAGATCTTTTCAGTCATCACATTTATACTACCAAACTCCGGATATGGTTAAAATATATTAGTTTACTTCTTAAAATCCGGGATATTATGAAAAATGTAGCCGTTTATGTTACGGAAAGAGGTTGACTCTAAAGAAAATCTGGCCCCTTATTAATTAATCGTTAGTTAAATCAACATTAGTCGATAGCTTGTGTCCCTAGCACGGACATAACTAGATCTGAGTTTAAAACATCCACACACAGTAAACCAGCTGCAGCCCCTTTCAGGGAAAAGTCAAATTACATTAGAGGAAAAACTTGAATGCTAAAAATGACCTAGCCTCAGGCACCGCGTCCACTCAGCCTGTTGTTTGTTGCTGCCAAAGATAACGCAGGCGATTCTAAAAGATGTCGCATATTTTGCAAACAGTCATCCTTCTTCCACCAGCAACCTTACCTGGCCCCAACGACTCAAATTCAGCCACCGCTGCGGAGCATAATCCGGCTAATGGCCTCCATTTTTCAGGTGCTTCCCATTAACTAAAAAGGGATCTGAGTGTGAAAGGCAGCCAAAGATAAGGTGGCTTTTGAAAAATGAGCTTGAAGTGGTGGAGAAGGGTGGAGATCTAAGAGCAGAAAGAGAGAAAATAATTATCTGAGCTGCTACACGGATGCAGCTGTGTCAGAAACCTCAGGCTTTACTTTCATTCTTCCTATGCACTCATTAGGGCTCCTATTCGTGGCATTATAACTACAAATCAGCCATATTTATACAAATTAATAGTGGCCATGTGTGTGTTTTTTTATTATTATTTAGCTTCAAGTGTAGGCAGGGGTACTGCTGGTAATTAGAATACAATGCAGCTTCAGGCATGAAAGTAAACCTTGAAAACCTTGTGATGTCAAGGTTTTTGCATAAGAGAAAAACTGAAGAAAAAAGAAAATAAAGGATAAAAGAAAAGCAAATTCACATGACGCAAATGGAGGAGGAAGATGGAAAAAAAAACATTTGGAAGGTTTTTCCTCAGATAAATGCGGTTCTGACTCAGCAAATAAGCATAATTTTAAAATATGAAATAACCTAAAAGGATTCGTTAAATTAGGAAAATTAAATCAGGTTCAAACCATCACAGAAGAGTAATATTTGTAAAGTTCAATAAAAAGCTTATGGCTGCAAATCTTTTAAGGGTGTGTCTACCAGATTTCAGGCTGAAGTTTTTGCACATTTTTCTTTGTAAAGTAGCTCAAGCTCAGTCACATTGGATAGAAACCATGAGTTTTGTTTTGACTGGGCCATTTAAACACATGCATACTGGTCAGAGACAACAAAAGAGCTGAATGTGAATCTCCTTCTTTTACATCCTCTAACACACGCGTGTCAAACTCATGGCCCGGGGGCCAAATCTGGCCCCCAATAGCTTTTTTTATGGCCCTCCAGACTCTAAAGCAGGGGTGTCCAATTCGTTTTCATTTTGGGTTGAATCAAAATCATGAATGTTCTGATAGGGCTGGTGGAACCAGAAAATAATAAAACCCGCAAACAAAACTGTTAAAATATAAATCAATTCTTAAAATTAAATAATATTCAGCCCCTCCAGAATTTCACAATTGATTTTTATTGCAAAATATAAAAAACAAAGTGTTTGTGGTGCTAATTTAGAAATATTTGTGCTTTTTATGACACGTCATATGATTATGGATTATAACTTGACATCAAGTAATTCTGAAGCAGCTGTTTAGTAGAAGAAATACTGCCACCTGCAGGTGGGAGTAAGCCGTCACTTAGATGTTTTTCACAATTTTTCTACTATAGTCTTATGTATTGCCATGTAAATGTTCATCAATATGTATTGTCCCACCTAAAAATATGTAAACAATGACATTTTATACAGTATATATTGATAAGTTGTGTCATTTAACATTTGCAGCTCTAAGTTAATTTTATTTATCTGCCCTGAGATGAAAGTGGCTCTTTGGACTGTAAAGACTGCTAACCCTAAATATTGCTGAACGTTTGCTTGTTGTTTAAAACTAAAGAAGTGAAGTCATGAGATGAAAAATGAGACTCTCTTTGAGAAATCTGAAATTTAAAGACAACTAGTGTCCAAGGAAAGTAAGCCAGTTTTTATAAACAGCAAATCCCTTGAAAAGTCATGTAAAAGAAAATCTGCTGATTCATTTTTAAAATGAAGAAATGCACCTAGATGACTTCTCTTCTTGCTCACAGGGGGGATTGTGTTTTAGCCCTGGATTAAGACAGATAACAAGGGGGCGGATGAGCAGGTTCTGCTGCACAGAAGCACAGCCGGATTGAATTACTGCGCTTAGATAGAATGAGCTAAAACATGTGCTTCCTGGTCCTGTTCCTCAAAACTCAGGCATGTTATTGTTCAGTCAGTCTAACCACTTAATTAACAGGCGTTCACAAAGAGAGAGAAAAAATAATAGCAACTTCCATAGCCTGTTCATTACACTTTTTTTGCACAAAATCATTCTTAGATAATGAGATTTTAGTCTGCTCAGTTCCGCCTATTTTGAGCCGTTTTAGGGCGTCTTGCCACTTTAAATCCACGCCCTCCATTTCAATGTTTACCCTCGCACGTGAAAACAGCTTCAGACAGCTGCGTAATTATGTAACCATACAGTACAGACCAAAAGTTTGGACACACCTTTCTAATTCAATGGGTTTTCTTTATTTTCATGACTATATATAAGGCAAGAAATCCCACTTGTTAACCTGACAGGGCACAACTGTGAAGTGAAAACCATTTCAGGTGACTACCTCTTGAAGCTCATCAAGAAAATGCAGAGTGTGTGCAAAGCAGTAATCACAGCAAAAGGTTGCTACTTTGAAGAAACTAGAATATAAGGGGTATTTTCAGTTGTTTTACACTTTTTTGTTTAGTGCATATTTCCACATGTGTTATTCATAGTTTTGATGCCTTCAGTGTGAATCTACAATGTCAATAGTCATGAAAATAAAGGAAACTTATTGAATTAAAAGGTGTATCCAAACTTTTGGTCTGTACTGTACATCTTTGAAAAGCATAAGTGGGGTCTTCTGCACAATGAACAAAAATGCAGCAAGTGGTTTTTGGATGGTAAAACAAGAACAAAACTCTTGTCTGTTCCAGTAGCCATTGTACAGCTGACCAGACATTCTGGACCTTGGTTGGTGTTGCTAGGTAACGGTGCAGTGGAGATTTTTGAAACGGCTCGTTTTCCAGAGAACATCAACTTACGGCTGTGTGTTTGCCAAAAAACGTCTGTGTGTTTTTTTAGCGTTTGGGCTGTTTATAGAGGGAGTTGAGATCCAAACAGAAATATAAAATTGTGCAACATGTGAATTTTGAATAATAGGTTCCCTTTAAGGCTAACAGCTACACACAGATTCTCATTTGTGTTAGACTTGGACTTTGACTAGGCCATTCCAGCACATGATTATGTTTTGGATTATGTATATTATATTTCTGCATTTTGGTCTTATCTGATCAGAGCATCTTCTTTCACATGTTTGCCTACAAGGATCAGGACAGGTATTTGGATTAATCTATAAACAATCATATTGATTGTTGTTATTGTTCTCGTTTAAACAGAATCAGCCTGAATATATTGCCTTTCCCTCACATTATTATATGCACCATTATCTTTTTCAAAGCCAACTAGACTGGGGTTGATATTTCATTTTAACTCCGCTGTAAAGTCGCACTGATCACTGACCACCGAGGCTCAACCCTTATACAACTTTAATGCGTTCCTTGCTTCAACAGTGACCATAAAAACGCACCCAGATGCTCGCTCATCGGTTCAGTTTTTGCTCAAATTTAACATCAGGAGGGCGGAGAAGAGCGACATGGGGCCAGGAAACGCAGAAACAACAAAATAGTAATACCAGCCAAACGGTCGCCATGTCCAGGAGAGGAAGAGTGAGCTATTAAAAATGCAGTAGCCATTTATACTGTGTGTAAAATTGAGCTGATTAAAAATATATGTACCGTCTGACTTTCTCTATGTAACAAAGAAGGCAGAAAGGATGTTAAAATGTAAATACAAGCTAGAATGCAGTCATGCCTAAAATGTCAGAGAATGCATGAAGAGTTATGGCAATAATAAGATTTAAAACCCTGAATAAAAAATGGAATTGGAGATTGTTCTTAAAGTTGTTGTGGATTTGTTTGCAAGAAAAACCAGGATGCTTGATTTTCCGAATCTGTTTCAAAAGATGTAGTACTAAAATAAAAACACACCAGGATGTGACAAGGATCACAGCAGCCAATTGAGCGAGTGGAGGTCATCATGGACATGTGCACACATTATTTACAGCAGCATGACTCCAGAGAGCAAACATCTGAAAATATCTGGAGCACATGAATTCAAAACACTGACCGACACAGAGGAACGACAGTTGAGATTAAGTTCTCATTAGACTTCTGGGGGTTTTTTCTACAAGGGGAAGAATGTCAGTGTAAATGGTTCATTTTGGTGTGAGATCTTATTAGAGTATCATGAGTCAGGGGTTTTTTTTCACCCCAACAACCCAGCTGTGGATTCCTGTGGTTAGTTTTTCCTCCTCTTGTAATATCATCTAGCTGAGAGAGTTTTCTACAATTTTGAATAAATATAAAACAATTTGAAATGTACCCATTTTCCATTTCTGTACGCCTTTGACCTGCTTATGCCAATAAGCTAACGCTTAGCTTAGCTTGGATGACAGTAGCTGCTACAAAACTGCTGCTTTAAGAGAGCAGAAATCTGCTGTAGAGTGCGGTTAACTGCATTGTGGTTCGCTAAAATCCGTGAATACTTAAGACTCCCCTTTTAAAATCGCTTATTGTAATAGTTCAAACCCCAAATGTATCTTACTACTCATACAAATGAAACTGTCTTTGCACTGCGCTACCTCAACTTCGGTATTTGGGGGTTGCAGCCAATCAGCGCTTGGCAAATGAATGACGGTCCAGGATTGGCTGGTAAGCAAACACCAGCCAATAGCGTGTCAAGTAACATTTTACCGAAGAATTTTAGCCAAAACTGCGTTGTAAATATTTTAGATTATGCTTTTTGGAGAAAAAATAAAGCATAATCTGCTAAAAAGGAAGATTTTTTCTTCTTTTTTTTTTAGAATAATTTGTAGTTATGCTTCATAGAAAAATCTGCTAATAAATTCTATGGGATTGTCCAATCATTTTGATACTGAAAAAATATTAAGTAAAAAATTGAGAAAATTGGTAAAAAGGAAGTCCCTTCAAATGTTTTAATTGCTCAGTTATTCCAGCTGACTTTTTCAATGCTGGCCAAATATATATTCTACATATTTTATTGCTGATTGCTAAGAAAATTATAACTGTTGATTGAAAGAAAGTGAAGTCACCAAATGTAACTGAATGGAAATAGACTAAAAAAGGTGTATTTGATTAAATATTTTATGTCTACTTTCTTTACAAAATAAAATAAATCTTTTTAACCGGACATGGAATGTGATTAAATGTGTATTGGTTATAGAAAGTTTTAGAAATGGGCTAGAATCAGTTTTTGTGTGTTTAATCACCTGTAAATGGTAATGTTTTGTTTTTATTTGTGTAAAAACAAAAACTGCCATCTCCTTGGGTATTCACAAAGCGATTTCCATATCTAGCTTGTTTTACGACAGAGGTAGCAAGATTAAACATCAAAAGTAGAGCACTATACCCTTAATACAGTCAGCATTTCTGTTATCTGCTTCAAGTCTTGCTCTCTCTCACTCTCCTGCAGCCTGAATGTCATTGGAAGCGTTTAACATCTCTGTATTTCTTCTGACTCACTGAAAATAGCTAAATATAAGTCTGCTTCCCTTTTGTAGCAACTTCCACACCCTAACTGATAGGAAAAAGATTATGTTTTGCATCACCACCAGTCAAACTAAAAATCAACCAAACAACGTGCATCTCTAAAAATCATGATATATCAGATGGTAGCTTTAAAAACCCCAAAACTTTACAGCTTTATTATGAAGCTTCATGCCTCATTTTTCCCCCCCAACAAAGATCCATCATCCTTTGCATTTAGCAGGGGAATAAATGAACACCCTGGGGAGCTGGAAACAAATCACCGGTCTGCTTTGTACATGTTTGCACACAGATGTGTCGCGTCAAAAAACAAACAAGCAGAGTGAAATGGTCCAGATGGGCTCTGTAATTTCCCATGTGGAACAGAGATGTGGTCCATATGGGACGTGTCGGTCCACACCGTCTGACAACTCAGGAACTGAGAATAGTTTGACACAGACATTCAGCTCGAACACAAATCTCTTTCTAAGAGGGGAGACAACATTTTATGACCATTTAATTATCTTTGAATTGGTTGTGAATTAAATAGCTTAGAACCGACCTACAGGTTGATGCATAAAACCCAAATGTCGGGTTCAAGAAGTTGACTTGTTCTACACTGAGTTTGTTCAACAGGAGACCAAAAGTTATTTTCCATCCCACTGACCATCAACAAACTGGAAGGTGAGATCAATTTCCTTTCCTCCGATCATGATCTGGACACAGAGGATGAATCCTGATAAGTTTTTTTTATTTTTATTAAACTCCACCATGTTTCACATCAGTTTGTTTTTTTATTGAACCGAAGGGATGTCTCAGCTTTTTATAGTGAAGCTGGTTAACACACATCAGGTGGTTTCCTCATGACCTGACTTAATTTAAGCAGTGGGACACTCAGCTTCAAACACGTTTTCAGCCACTGTAATCATTTGAACTGCTTACCCTGTGCCGGCATCGAGCTCAAATTTAATTTGCACAGTTTTAAAATAGGAAAACGCACACATCTGTGTTTCAACTGAAGCTGTAGGGATGTAGCCATGTTTCCAACAGAGCAAAAGATTGAATTTAATCAAACTGATTTAACCAGCAGCTGTTTAGCTCAGTTTGAGTTCAAAACAATCAGGCTGCGCTATTAGATAATCAGAAATCAATAAATAAATGGAGCACCCATCTAGTAAACATGTAAACAAAGCCCCAAAATAAATGCTAATGTTACACTAGCTGTGTTTCCATGGCTAATGTGCATAAAACTAAGTTAATGTAGAAGAAACTATTTTGCAATTGTGGTATGTTCATTACATACCACAATTGCGATTAAAATCACATGTGAATAAGTTTCTTATTTAAAAACCTGCTGCATCATGAACCTCCAATTACTTCCTGTTATTGTCTTATTCATGGTTTTTGCCAGTAGTAACTTCCGGTTGTTGATCATGGGACTCCTGTGTTTCCATTGCAGTTTTGTGAAATACATCTATATTGCTACTGCATAAAAACCACCTCATTCTTGTGTAAAAACTTGTCCAAAAGCGAGTTTTTCAAAACTGGCATATTTCTATTAAGCACATTTGTTTTTCATAATTTTAATTTGCCCAGGTGTGATCAATTTGCAAATTTATTTGGGTAATTTTAATTTGCACAATTACAAGTTCAATTTGCGCATTTATATTGTCAAATGTGGTCAATTTGTGCAATTTTCCATTTGCTGTGTTTCCATTGAATATAAAATTGCGCAAATTGAAATTAAGAGAATATATTCGCTTAATGGAAACACCAATTTAAAAAAAAATTCAAACAAAGAAACAGTTTTTTGGTAAAAAGATTTTGCAATAGGATGAGGCGATTTTTCAGCTGTATCAAAAAGGATGTATTATGCAAAACTGCAATGGAAGGACTTTTTAATCACATCATAGGAAGTTACTACTGGCGCAAACCACAAAGAAGAAGACGACAGGAAGTGGTAGGAGGACGATGGTTTGTTTTTGTTTTTTCGGACTTGCAGCATCACAGAGTTCATAAAAAGTTTGAGTCATTTGTGTTGAATCCATAGCTTGTCTGTAAAATTGTCAACTACAATTTTGCCAAAACGCTACATTTGTAGCCCAAGTATAATGCTGCGTTCACACCAAACGCGTTTTGAGCGTCAGGCGCGTCTGGTTTATATTCAAAGTCTATGAGGAGGCGCGTTGAGGGCGAGTCGCGGCGCGTCAAGGGCACAATTTGAAGCTTTTCGAGCGTTTGACGCGCCTTCAACGCTTCTGACGCTGGAGTTGAAAAATCTGAACTTTCGCCGCCCGATGCGAAGCATCAACCAGAACATAGTGGCGCATTTTCAGACATGATCACAGAAACATGGAGGATAAAGTAGTTGTTCATGTTTGCTCTCGTCCTATGATCTACGACCAATCAATTATGACTACAGAGACAGGAACAGAAAGGATCCCGCTTGGAAGAGGATCAGCGAGGAAGTTGAAATGTCGAGTAAATTATGACTTTTACTATTTGAAAATATTTACCCGCATTTGAGCTATCCAAACCCGTCCAGCAAAAACATTGAGTCACGTTAAATAAACATTGTATTAATTTAGACGAAATACGCAGGAGACGGTGGAAGAGTTGAAGGACACATATGCTAAGGAGGCTCCTCTCAACGCCCGCCTACAGCGATTCTGACATTCGGTGTGAACGCACCATAAGAGGCTCGTCGCTCCAACGACTGAACAAGACGTCAATGTCTCCTCTGATTCCTGGATTATGAATGCATTTCATATGACTGTTTACATCCGGTTTACATGCCATGATTTTTACTGACTTATCGTGTGATTGTAGTTTCTTATTTAAAAGGAAACATTGCAATTGCGAATATAGACAAAGATTTGCGCACATTTACTGAGCTGAACGTATGGTTGGTTGGAGCTCCGCACTGTAAAAAAAACAAACAAAATAAACTGGCAGGGTCCTGGTACACTGGCATCTGGCTCCGTACATCTGGCATTTAAAAAGCCTCAGAGCGAACAGGCTGACATTATTGTTTTGAGTGGGCTCTTTCAGCCACCTGGTTTTCAGGGATCTTTTGTCAAAGCAATGAATGAGACTAAAAGCAGCGTTTGTATTTATCCTGCAACCAAATGTCAGCGACTCAAATGGCAGAACGGTTTGAATAAAATCTTTTCTTTCAGGCTCTTTCACTGGGATTTGATTAAGAAAATCCAACTTGGGTTGAAGTATGAGGAATAACGTGGGCTGTGTAAACTTTCAGCAGATGTGATTGACCATTTCTGACTGGGAAAAAAAGGCCGGTCGTATTAACAAACATCACTTTGACCTTTAAATAGAAACTGTGTGAGGCTTGGTGTGGTGCGCAGTCATTCAAGTAGATTTGAGTCCTTGAGGAAAAAGCTCATTCTGCTTGAAAAGTTGAGTGTAGCTGCAGGAGCTCAGTGTTTTTCTGCTACTTCTCTGCCCTTCAGACTCACTGAGTGTGCAGATATGGATTTTCTATAACATGAACTCGTTCAATCCACAGTGGCATCGAAAGAATAAGAGTTGCTTTCTACAATAGTGATGCAGATGGCACATCAGTTTTACTAAATTTCTGACTAATTATTGTTATTAGCCTAGTGGCTGATGAAGAAAAATTCAATTGTAGTTTTGAAATTGCTTGAATTTAAAATATGTTTTTCTGACAATGAAAGAAAAACTTCTGCATGTTTAATTTACAGTAGAAATACTGAGTGTAGTGAAGGTAAATGTGCTGCAAAACACACATAAAACCTAATAAAGAGGAGAAAAGTTTCCATTTTAATAGATAAGTTGTATTAAAGACTGCAGCTGGTAAAATGTTAAAATAATTTCATCAGGATAAAATCCAAAGCCTGCAGATTTATTTTTCATTTAACCACTCAAGCATTTAATACAATATTAATAATAAATTTAAGAATGGAAATAATTCATTTTTAAATAAGAAAATAAGCAATTTATTGCCTAAAATGTCAAACTTCTCTTTAGTGAATTTGATCTGGGTGAAGCTAAAACTATGCTACTCGAAGAGTTTCGAGTAAAACATATTTACAGATATGTCTGTAAAAATCAACAATAAATAAATTTATTACATAATAAATTAAAATGAGCTCAATAATATCCATTTGAATGATTGTTTTTCTGTTTTTCTACTAAATACTGATCGCAGAAAGCTTCAGTTTGGTGCCATGGCCTCTTTCAGCTTCAGTTTTATTTGTTGTTTTTGGTTGTTTATTTAAAATGGTTAAATAAACATTTAACCATTCAAATGTTTATTTAACTGGTAGATCTATACATCTACCGTTTGTAGATTTATACATTAATAATTAAATATTAAGCCAAACATATCTTAATGATATCAGGACTTCTGCATGAAGCAGTATAATAGCATAATATTTTTAAACTTAAAACTTTCTGCTAACTACAGAACCTGCGGAATATAATTATATATTATATTATATTATATTATATATTATAACCTCAATAAACAAATTGAGGTTTTGTCCTTCCTGTGATTTTATTTGGTCTTATTTTATACTCCTTTAAAAACTAAACTGCAATTAGAGACGATTATTTCAACTAAACATGTTTTGACATGCGCTGGAAACTTCAAACCAGCAATAAACCAAAAACAAAACACAAATCAATTGCTTTTGATATCACTTTATATACATATTTTAGATATATTTTACACAGAACAGAGTGTCGATGTGCTTAAGTTACAGAAATGGACGTTAAAAAATAGAATTACACAACAGAACCACTTTGGGTCTGTGTGTCCTCACACGGTGTAGCCGCTGTAGTTCTGCAGCGTGTACGTAGCGACTGAATCCAGCAGCCAACCGCGGGTCACGACTGCGGCGTTCCTGGACAGAGCTGTGAGCACAAAGCAGGTAGGTGAATAAAAGCACCGCAGGTAGGTTCAGGTAGCCACAAGGCATTGTTTTCCCAACTGGGAGCAGCTGATTAGCATCTGAAAAGCTCAAATATCTGAACTATGACCCCCAAAACCCAGAGGGGTTGAAGGCAGGGTTTGTTTATGTTTCCCACAGTAAAATTTAAGAACTTTTCAAGCATTTTTAAGGCAAGTTTTCACACTTTGGAGATAAAAACAATACAAATAAACTACAAAATACACCTTAAATTCACTATTACTTATCATTTATTATTTATCAATTTAGTACTGTTATTAATATTTTTTTGGTTATAGTATTTTACATTTTACAGCAGGGACAAGATAAATCAAAATATAAACCTTTTTTGTTTTGAACTGTCTCTCATATACACACCTTATGCACCTGACGAGTCTGAGAATAAAACACTAATTTAACAAACTAATGTATAAAACATAAGATGATTAATAAGTATTGAGCCATTAGGAATAATAAATATTCCATAAGCAAAGACGAAACCTTAAACTGCTGCTGCTTAAGTTATTCCACAGGTCGTTGCTAGGTAACCAAAGAATGAGTGAGTTGCTAGGTAACCAAAGAGTGAGTGAGCTAGTTGGTCTCACCTCCCTTACTTACCTGGCAGTGAGAGGTGGAGCAGCTAAAGCAGGGGTGCTCACACTTTTTCAACTTGCCAGCTACTTATAAAATGGCCAAAATGGACTAAATTTATCGTAGCTTGACGCACAAGATCCCATCCCCCGCCTTCCTGGTGGAGGGAAAAAAACTGCTAGTCGACGATGACTACCACTGGTTTTAGATGTCAAGTTGTTAACATAACTCACTAAATCTTAAATGATATATGACATATATAAAAGAAAAAGGGAAGCCGTGATTTGCTTCTACAATAACTAGATACGGACAGAAAAAAGATTAAAAAATGTTTTTTGATAATTTGCGAGGGAGAGGGAAGTATGTCAGCTATGCTAGCTTGACTTTGACAACCTTATGTAGATAATGATGTGGAATTTGGTGCGAGTTGGTACGGTTAAAAAAAAAAGAAAAATAAGAAAAGACCAGCGACCCTCACACCAACTCTGACAGATCATCAATAGAGCAGGTTTTTAAGTTAGCTAATCAGTCACCGCTGTGTTAGAATTCATACATTTCCAGGCTTAATTTTGTTAGCGTAACTGTTCCACCGCAGCAGCACGGCTATAGATTACAAGAAAAAGAATCGCCATTTTGCCCTCCAGCATTGTGCATAGACATGAAATTTCCAGATATAAAACATGGGAAGAAGGATGATTGGCTGACGTCTATTTTTATCAAAGTTATCCGATCTGCTTAATTGTCAAGGTATTGAGTACTGAAGGGCTAAAGCCTTTCCCCTTCCTGAATCTCCCCCGAGTGCTTTGCAGTTCAGTAAAATTATACAAAATTTTAGAGAATCTTTGTAATATATATTGATATTGATCATGTGTCTATTAAGATTTATATATTGGTTTTGGTTTATATTCAGTCTTAACCGATGCTTTCACAATAATTTTCCAAATCTAAATAATGCGACAGACTGGCAGGGAGGAAAACTTTATGATTTCAATTAGTGTGCAGGAAGGGGAGATTCGAGAGACTGTTCAATTACCTGGAATATAAGTGCCAGAGGACACAGAGGAGGGCGCACGGCATTAAATATGTAGGAGTGTAAATTAGGATGCTGGGAGGGACGGAGGGGGTTTGGAGCCGCTCTCTTCTCCATTTCAAGCTGCCAGTTTTCTCTGAGCTGTGGCAGCCTCTCTCTTAAGTGGCCAACTTGTTTTGACATTCCCCTCGCTACAACCTGACATTTTTCTCTTGGCCGTATCTCTGCTCCCTGACTTCCTTCACAATCGCTTTCCTCGCGGGTCGCTCTCCTCACTCATTTTCCGGACCGGGCCTCATTTCTGCACAAATCCGCTCTCTAATGGGCAAAAAGGTGGAGCGGCACGCTCTACCGCTGGCCGTGCTTGTAGGAAATCCCTGTTTAACGCAGTGGATCTGGGTGAGACGGACGTGTGGCTAAGCTGAAAACATTTTTAACTCATGACAGCAGCCAAAAACAGACGGTATATTTTAGATCGTTAGCTCATTGACAAATGTCAGAAAACCCTGATGCAGAACTTTAACAGCGCTGCTTGTCAGAAATTACACGTGTGCATGATCTCTGCAGGCAGAACGGACAGCCTTCTGTAACTAAAGTTTCCTAATTCTGCGTCTTTATGACAAGAGGTCAAACGTGTCATCTAAAAATCCTCCACCGTCATTAGAGCCGAGACCGGTTCATTACGGAGAGCCACAGGATGGAGTGCAGACTGTTCCCAGCTGTTCATTAGGACTAGATGTGGTTTGTTTATGCAGCGTTTTCTCTTACAGGTTAAAACATAAACACATTACGAGTCAGAAGGATTCAATGACAAATCAACTGATGATGTAACTTCTGGTTTAAATTCAAAAATACTTTGTCTCAGAGCAAAATTACGAGTCAGCTGGACGACAAACTGTCCCAGAAATTATGGCGATAAACGATAAAAATGTTGTTTTGAGATGATTTTCAAGAAATATATTATTGATCTCAAAGATCAATAAACTTTTAATTGCAATGAACATTTATTTGGATATTTAAAATATCCTAAATAAATTAACAAAACAATACTATCAACAAATAATATTAATTATGAAATCACTGTGAACAAAATTGTCCTTCAAAAAAGGGGCTGAGAGCAAAACAGCAGACTGAAAATTTTAATCATCCAGGTTTTTTTTCAAAAAGAGAAAAAAAGGATTAATGTATTTATTGCAAAAAACTCTGGTCATAAACAAACATTAAGTTAAGTTTTGAATCTGGAAATCTATAGATTTTTAAATTGACAAACTAAAAATCTAAAAGTTTGGACACACTTTCTCATTGAATTCAATGAGAAAGTGTGTCCAAACTTTTGGTCTGTACTGTATATATATATACAGTATATATACTGTATATATATATACATAAATATATTTCTAGAAAATCTAAATGAGTTAGGGTGAGAATTTACTCATTTAAAATCCGCTACAGCTAAAACTGAAAATATGAACTATAAAGGTTTAAACTGAGATGATTAAAACATAAAGAAGAAAATCATAATAATCAAAACTAAATTTGCTTTTAACCAGGTAAGACATGTACAAATATAATTTATTAAACAAACTAATGCAATAAAACATCTAAAGCATGCCATCACGTTTTAAAATAAAGTCTTTTACATTTATTTCTGGATAACCTCGGATTGAACCTTGAATTATGCAACCACTGCTGACGCTCCTGTCGCGTCGTTAAATGCTGGAAATGTGTCGGAGTTACGCAGGAAGGTGTGACGATCCGGGCCGAGTCGACATGGAGGTGAAAACGAGGTTTAGTTTTCAGAAAATACTCACCGCCGTAGCAGGACGACGACGATGAGTCGGATCTGGGCTGAACAATAACGATCTGGTGGGACTTCTGTCAGGAAAAAATGGAAATAAATGAAATATTCTGAGGTAGAAATTTAACAATAAATAAACACATTATTATTATTTTTTCTTTATTTCTAACTTGTTTTTTAAACAAACAGTAGGACAGAGAAAATATAACCAAGAACAACATAATTAGCTACTAATTTACTAATATTGTTTGAAAAGGAGTAGAAAGAAGTCAACACTTTTTTAATCCTACTTCTTATCTAAATTTAATGAAATATATTACTGACTAGCTCAATAATTACAAAAGATTAGTAATTAAAACCATGTTATAATATTCATGTGCATGTTCAATATACTTGGCTAAACAAATAAATTATATCACTTAAACAAAATGCTTACAAACTAACTCTCATAAAAGACAATAATGATAATAATAATAATAACAATAATGATCATTTAAAATAACCAGACATACAGAATCAGAATAATTACCAACTCCTTGCCAATGTGCAACGTTATCGTTAATCTTAATTTTTTTATATATATTTATAGAACCTTTTCAGGACAATAAAAGGTGTTTCTATTTTATTTCTATTCTAAAAATGTTCATAAAAATCACAGATTAAATTTTACTTCAGTTAAATACAATGAAAAATCCAAAATCAGCTGAAACAATAAGATATTAAAAAATATATTTTTAAAAACGTTTTTTAAACAGATGGTGGATGACTAAAGGAAATATGTTAAATTTAGTTGAAGTTTGTTTTAAAAAAAACTTATTGTAAAGAAACAGAAAATATGCAGCCATTTTAAATTCCCATTTTAGAGAGAAACATATAAATAAAATTTGTACAAGTAAAATTTAAATTAAAGCACATTGCTGCATTATTACTAGTAAAAATTAATTATAAGATATCTAGATATAAAATTGCAGATGTAAGAAATAATTTTAAAATATCTTATAATCCAGTACAAAAGGAAAAAGGGATTGCAGGTTACTGTCCAGAAAAACGAAAAAAGGAGAAATTTTTCTTTTTATTTATTCAACTCGAGCAGTTTTGATTACTGAATGTATTTTTTTGGCCACATAGCCTCAGGTGTATTAGTGAAATTCTAATTTATTAAATTAATGGGAAAAATTAACGCATGTTTTGAAGCGAACTTGCAAACCAGTTTACATTTTTATAATTAAAAAATAATTCTGATTCAGAAAGCAGCAAATTAAGATATAAATTAGGTAAGATAAAGATAAAGAACCAGATATAATTTTAAAAACTATTTTATCAAGTGGGAGAGGGAGACTCTTACCTGTTCGCCGTCAAGGACAAGTGGGTCTTTAACTACAGTAGCGCCACACAGCTCCACCATCCACTCCATCTCATCTTAGAAAACACACAAACAACATTTTTCCTAAAATCAAGCTGTGCTTCTGCATTTAATTCTGTTTTCATCTTTTCAACCCTGTGGGAACAAAAAAAAAACACGTAAGACTTTAGGTCAACACCTGTACAACTTGGCTTAGAAAAATGTAAATATCACAGAAAACAGCAGCATGGATCTGCTGATTTATACAGTTCAGGGTTAAATGTTGCATAAAATCCAGTTTGGTTGAATAAAGCAGATTCCACCCTTGTGTTTTTGTTGTGTTTAAGAAAGTCTTTAAGCTACTCAGGCAAGCTGGCAGATGTCACCCCATTAGCAGAGCTTCATCGATCCAGAAAGCAGCGGGAAGGCGCTGCTGGAGCTTTTTAACAGCGCAGCAGGAAGGAAACAGAAATAATAATTAAAAAATTTAAAAAACGACATGGGGCTCAAGTCCCTCTGAGGTTCAACCTCTGACATATCAAGAAGATTAAGCTTATATGAAAGAGCAACACAAAGTTAATTCCTGTGAAGTAGAGGGAAAGAAGAGACAAAGAGTTTCTATATTTTTGACTAAATAAATCTGATAAGACGCTGAAAAAATCCAGCCCACATCCAGCTGGTCTGTAAAACCCTGAAAGGTTTGTAGAAAACATTTCTGAGATGAAGACCAAGAAGAAACGTTGCTGAAAGGAAGTCATAAGAAGTCCTGTTTGAAGTTCACCACCAGCCCTGTAGGGGGCACCATGTTGAAGGGGATGGTTTGGTGTCACCAGGATAAAATTGGACTTTTCTGTTCTGCATGGAGAACAATTTATGTGGAGGAAGAAGGATGATTTTAATCAGCAGGGAAAAGATGGATGGATGGACATATTAATAAAAAGGGCCAATGGATGGATGGACATAAATAAATGAATAAACGGAAAAACATAAATGAATGGATGTACTGAAAAATAAACATGGGGTGAAAGGTCAAAATCAAACATTCCTCATCTATGCTACTCAGTGACATTTCTTCATGAGTTCAGTACATGCCGTCAATCAAACGTTTATTTAAAAAGAGATTTTCATTCATAAAATAATTAAGACATGAAATCAGAAACTAAACCAAAGTGCAGCTGGACTTCAGCCGTCCTAAACCTCTGGAGTTTACCTGTTGACATGTCTGGAAACGGCCCCTTGAAGCAGATCTTGTATCCCTTCATGAGCAGCTGCAGAGAAAAACAAAATGGAGTCAGAAAATAAATACAAAAATGTCTGTAAAAACTGCAGCTGTTCTTACAGTCGGGGACGTGAGTAACTTGAACCTTCAGACATCGTTCAGCAGCGGCGTGTGAGAGTACCTCCATTACATCACAGAGTGTGTTTCTGAAGGGTTACACCGGCAGAGCTAAAACACTTCTAAGCTTATTCTGCGAAATAAAGTCGAAACTCTTCACTCAAGGTTTAAAATGAACCCTCTGCACCTTGTTCACACAGTAATGCTGTAAATTTAGGGATGAGTCAAAGTGCCGCCTTCACAGAGGTAATATCACGCTGAAAGCGCCCAGAGAGGGAAAAAACCACTAACCTGAGACCAGGGCGCTGTGTTTTATTACCCTCTGGCTCCACAGGGGTTGCTGGGAAATGGGAAGGAAAGCGTGTTTTCTTTGAAGCAGCTTAAATCACATTAACGCCTCATTCACGTTGGAAGCGTTGGAAAGATAAAAGGAGAAAGTCTCACACCTGTCTGTGTGTCGGTATCGATCGTTACCTGGAGGTGTTTGGTGACACAGAAAATTGTTTCTGGTACTGATCTTTAATTTAGACAACAGCCCATGTCCTTCAGGAGGAGCTAAAGTGTGAGAAGTTTCCTTCAATGTTTAGTAGACGACAAACATTTTCATATAACTTTTAAAGCTGCAGTATGTAGCTTAATAATCTAATATTTTTAATTTTCATAATTGGTGAAACTGTCACTATGTTGTGACAAAATTGTCTCATAGTTTGGTATGAGACAATTCCTAATCAGTAAAATTTTATTTTGCTCGTTTGTCTTCTTCCAGTGCGAGCCAGAAACAACCAATCAGAGCCAGGAGGCAGGTCTTAGCGCTGTCAATCACACTGTGAGTGGTTCCCTGTTATGAATGCTAAGGCTAGTTAGCATAGCCACCAATGATGGCAGATAAACAGTAACAGTTTTCCTGTTACAGTTAGTTGCTTTTCCATCATTAGCACATTTAGCAGCACGTTCATGAGTTGATTGACAGCGCTAAGACCCGCCTACTGGCTCCGATTGGTTGGTTTTGGTTGGGAGTGGATTATTTCTGCAATAGTAGCTCACAGAGGAGGTGGAGGAGCTTGATTTTTTTCACAGATTATCCGTTTTATACCAAACTGTTACGACATATTTTATCAAATATATAAAAAAACTTTTTATTTTATTTTATAAAAGTTCCGTATTGCAGCTTTAATGCATGTTAATGGGGCTCTATGAAATCTGTTTTATTATTTTCCAAATTCTGTTTTATTTTTTCCCCAAATTACATTTATCGTATCGCTTATCATTTATTGTGATAATTTTCCTATGATAAAAATTATGATTTTTGTTATCACATTAAATTCCAATTAATTATGTTTAAAAACCTCCAACCTCCAGGAATACGACCAACGTGACATCCTAGCCATTTCTAATTTTCCCCCTCAGTGGAAACAGAGCCGTCCCCGCCGACTTTACACACGGAGGAAAAAACACAATTAGCTTTTCACAACAGGGTGTGCACAAAGCGGTTGGTGCAACAGGATGAAACAAGTGCAGCTTGTGATCGGGACATTTGATCGTTCTTTGCGGTCAAAAGACGAGGACCCCCGAATCCTGAACTCTTTAGCCCCTAATGACTGTTTTTGACGTGTTTGAGGCGATAACATGAAGAGTGGCTGTAGCCTTCTTACCTCATCTAACAATCTGGGATATGAAAGAACATCGAACCGAGGCAGAAAATAATGTCAGACAAGAAATGGAGGGTAATGAGAGTTAATATCTGGTGTAAACAAAATAGGGAGATGGAGCTTCCTCCTCTCTGTTTTTGCCTGACAGCGCTGCTACCATTTGCAGCATCTTAATAGGAGAGCTTTTGGAATCCAGCAATCCAAAATGGATACAGCCGGTTGGAGATTTGAGAGAGAATTATGAGTACACCAGTTCTCTTATTAGCAAATTGACAAAAATCCTCAGACAGAAGAGCTAATAGTAGCTTGTCTCTCTCATCCACTCTGCCCTTCTATCAGTGTTTTGCCTCGAATCTGTAATATTTTCTGAGCTAAATACAATTTACAACATGCCCTAAACGCTAAAACATGTAATTATGCATCACAGAAATGACAAGTAGCAGATTGTAGGAGCGACAAAGCAAAAGGTCACGGAAACGCCGCTGAGGGGGAGGTTTTAATATTACATTTTAAAAGTCATCTTTGTAAGAAAATGCTTTAATGCAGAGGAAGGTCGACTGTTTGGTTTAATGTAGAAGGACTGCGAGTGACGAGACTGAACAGATAATTCTGCAAAAAAAGAAGATCCTAAATACTGAAAAAAAGAACAATACAGGCAGCATTGGCAGCTGTCGCAGCTCAGCCACCCGTCCACTAGGTGGCGCGTATGACGAATCTCCCAAATCACCGTCAGTCCGGTAACGAGTAAAAAGTAGAGAACCAGCAGGACTTCCTGTTCAAAGGGGGCGGGGCTAAAGTGATGTCACCATTTGAATGATCGGCTGAAATATGTGGAATTTAGAGCCAAACGTGGCAACGGCGTGACCTTTGCCTTTGCCACGGCCTCCACTGAAAACTCTTTAAAGCAAGTGAGACCAACGTGTTATCTGACACAAGATCATCTTGATCAGGTCAAGGAGGTCAGAGAGGCAGCTTTCCAAGAAAAAAAGGCACTTCCTTTTTTGAGGGGGCGGGGCTTAGATGACATCAGCATATGACCACATAGGATCGTCAGGCGTCCAACCTGCATCACTCATGCCAAGTTTGGTACAACTTGGCCCTTGTATCGGTCACGCCCCCTAAACACAATCAAAAACTCACGATTTTGATAACTTTTAATCTCCCATCCCTTTACTGCATAATAACAAAAAATGAAGCAAATACATCAAAATCCCTAGGAGGAGTTTGTTAAAGTTGAAGGTGTGTAAACATTAAAAAATGGCCCAAATTTGGCCTTTGACCTAAAATGGCCGCCTTTGTGCACATTTTAGGGCATACCCCCAAGAGACTTTTTTTTGTTGATTTGGGGGGGATCTATCTACGTACCAAATTTCAGATCTCTACAGTATACAGTTTGTCCTAACTCAACTTAGGGGGCGCTGTAGAGCAGTTGGCCACACCCACTTTCATTTCCATTAAAATCGCTTAATTTCACACTTAATTTCACGACAATTTTAGGCAAAGCTTGTCGAGTTTTTTAAAACGTTTAGGGCCCCAAATTCTAAGAGGTCAGGCGAAAAATAATAATAGAAAGAAAATAAACATAAAGTATACTAAAATTGCTCACATTACTGTCTCCTGCGGTGCGGGCTCTTAACGGCCCCTGGTGGTTCGGTCCGTTCACCACATCGCCTCTCACTTCAAACGAACTCTGCAGAAAAAAAACAAAAACTTGTGAACACAAACCTCCATGTCTAAAATAATTTTAAAGATCTTTATAAATTGGTATAATAAATAACCAAATCATTTATTCTGTCAAACACAAAACAAAAAGTAAATCAATTATTCTGTTATTTTATTTTCCCTGTGGTCAGCCATGCTTGTTTAGACTCTCTCCCCATTCTTCATTTTGGCAGAGTTTGTCTTTTAACGTAGTGTTTGTTTCCCCAAACACAGCATTTGATGCATGAAAATGGTTTCAAATTGATGGTGATTCTGAACAAAGCCTGGCAAAGAGATTACACAGAACAAGTTGCTGTGATCTCTAAAATTAATGGACGCTAAATAATTCATGGGCTATCACTGCAGAGCGCACGCAGAGATTCATCACGGCGCTCTAATTCAACTCAGACATCTGTATGAATGTCACTGAGAACCGAGTGGGGAAGCTTACCTCTTTCAACAGTTTCTTTTCCTTGAAGCATTCAGAAATCCCTGCAGGAAATATGCAAAAAAAACCAACAACATGCAGTTACTCTCTAAGGTGTCAAACTTGAGGTCTGAGGGTAAATTGGGCCCGTCATAGCTTTCCATGTGGCCGTGTAGACTCTAGATAGCTTAGTTTTATTTCATCGTGACTTTTTGTCTAACTGAGTTAGTTTTAATTAATTTCTAGAGTGTTTCCTAATTTCTATTAGTTAACCCATCTAGACCAAACGTAGCGGCGACGATGCAGCCAAATCTGCAGTACCGTAATCCCGCCACACTTTGCGCTATCTGAAAATTTCCAACGGTTTCTGAAAGGGGAGACGTTGTGCTTTAAAGTCAATGTCAGGTTATTACGGCAATTTCACCCGCGTCGTAGCAGGGAGGATGTTTTTCTTTGGTTTAATCTGATGAAAAACTCTAAATTTACGTAAATTGTGAAAATAACTGTTAGATATTGAAAGTTCCTGTTGTTATGGAATAAATGGACAAATGTATTTACTCACAGGACCCTAAGAACTGCGTAGAATTAAAATAAGCAAAAATATCCAGGCGGAGATTTGAAACTTAGGTTTAAATATGGTTCAGTTTAGCTCTAGCTTTTATTAGTTATCGTAGCAGTACTCATTTTTCAATCTTTGCATTGTGATTATGTTTGCATCAGTTGGGTGGAAAACCAGATTTAAGCTTTTTGAACTGCGACTGAGGGCTTCCTAGAGTCATTACAAAGACCAAAAATGGCCCCCGTGCCACACTTTGAACACTCCTGCATTACAGTAATTGTCCTAAACTCGTATTTGTTCCTGCTGGACAATAAAGGTAAATCTCACTTACACTGGAAGCTGACGACCCATTTCCGACCCGCAATGCCAAGGAAGTATTTCAGTGTGCGTTCGCAGACCAGCTGATCATCTGTCAGAGAGAAAAATACAAACTATAAATTATGTTTAAAAGGATGTTAGAAACAGTACATATATAATGTCTGGCTGTTTTAAATCTGTTTTAACTGAGGAGTATCTATATTATTCATTTTGGGCTTTTACACAAATAATTTCGGCAAGTAGGCGTCTTCCGAACGACATCAGATTTAGTTTCTTAAAGTGACGGTGCTCTAATTCAGAGAAAAACAATCGGCATCTAATCAATCTTTCTCTCGCCTAGAAGCTTATTTAATACAGAACAATCTTCATTCATTTTCCTTAAAATATTTCTGTGGAAGCAAAGTAGCTAGAAGTTATTATCACACAAGCTGGTCTCTTCTTGTAACGACAATTATTTATGGAAAAATTCATAAAAATGTACAGATTTTCTTCTACATGTACACATTCTAGCTTGTTTATGTTGTCAAACTGAGCCAATGAAGAAAAATGCTAAATATAGAAATTTGTCTTGTTCTCCACCGACTGATAAGACAAAAAATTTTATATTATATGTGTTAATCTAATTTGAGCATGTAGTAAAAACAAGTCATTATTCCCACACTGTATCCAGTGCTATATTTAAAAAAACTAATCCTAGCTGTGATAAAAAGTTAATTAATCCTAAAAAATGGAACATATGAGCAGAACTGTTGCATCCAAAAAAGTACTTTTCCAGGAATGTATTCAAACAAAACGTTTAATCAAATATCTGGTGACAAAACATTAATCTAAGATTGTTTGTATGATGGTTCATATTCCAAGCAAGTGCTAAGAGCATGTGGATGATGGCGCCATAAAAAAAAACACAAGTTGAATTATTTAAATCTCCTCTGTTACAGTGGGAGTCCTGCAGCTACTTCCTGACATTTAGCTATAATCATAAACGAACCTAAAACTCCCTCGTTTTGTGATAGCTGCCATTAAAAAAGGCTTAGTGCTTTGGAGAGGGAAAACCTTGAAATTAAAAATAATCCATCAAAGAGGGCAATTAGCAACAAGCAAATGAAGGCAGCAGTGTGTGTGTGGGCCAAAGAGAAAGCTTTTTCTTAAGTCTTATTTAAAAAATAAAATAAAACAAAATGTGGCAATAAAAGAACCGAGACAGAAATTAACTATTGAAAATTAAAATGTCTGAATGGAAATACAAAAAAGTAAAAGTACCAAAAAAAAACATGGATTTCTTTACTGTGTATTTAAGGAACATTGAAAACTCTACAGCAATTAATCAATTCAGATATTTCAGAGATATAATGTGTGTACCTGTGCGCATTACGATATGCGTAACCTCTGGTGTCACCCGGGAAACGACGCGACCGCCGACTCTCTTGGCAAACTTTTTCACCATTATCTATAATCAACAAGATATTGCATCAGTTTGTGAGTTCAGTACCAAGTCCTATATAAAACAAAACACCTGAAAGAGTAAACAACCTGCTCATTCGGGCCCAATCCGGACGACACCAGAACAAGTTTAGCTTTAGATTTTTCTATCGGAGGGCTGTTGTTTTCTTTGTCTTCTTGGCAATCTGGAGGTGAATCACAAGTTTTCACCGTTTTGGTTGCAGAAATTGAATTAGGGGTTTTTGTGTCTTTTACAATCGATTCTGCATGAGTCAAGTCTTGAACAGCTGCGAAAAGAAAAGAAAATAAATTAAGAGAAAAGAAAAGGAAGATAATCACTAACTGGTAGAAAAAACATGATATGCTTAAAGCTGAAACGATTGATTGTGATTAATCGATTATTGAAATAACCGTTTAGTAACGATTAATCATTTGTTAACAATTAATCAATTACTAACTTAGCGATTGATTAATCGCTAATTGGAGTGTGAAGACAACAAAGGATATCTTTGCATTTAAGACCTAAAAAAAATTTGTCTGCAAATATGTTTTACCCACAACTTTGGAAGAGTTTTAACTTCACCTGGTTCAAATTCTGTAAAAGAAAATCTCCTATTTAGCACCTTTTGCTATGGAGTTATTAAAAAAAAAATAATAATAACCACCAGGTCAACTAATATAGTCTTATACTATACTAAAGTTAAATCAAGAAGCTGCAGCTGCTTCTTTTGCTACAAATGATCAAGTGTTCACTAAAAAAATGCTTTTACTGTATTTTAGTCAATTTCTTTATTTAAAAAATGAGTTGTTTGCATCATTTCATTCTATTTCTAAAATTGTATAAAAAGTCTTGAGTGGATAAATGAAACTCTGCAGAATATGCCAATTTTCTTTTATCTGATTAATCGATTAATTGTCAGAATATGATTAATCGATTACAAAGGAATTGTTAATTTGTTGTCCTAAATATAATTTTCAAAATGTATCTTTAAAAACACATAAATTAATCTTAGTTTGTTCCAACAAACCCAACTGCAATGATCAATATAACAGAAAGCCACTACAGTTCAGCTGAACCAGTTCATTCCTAACATTTAAAGAACTAGAGAAAAGCCAAAGGGCAGACACAAACAAATTCTAGCAAATAGAGGTGAATCTAAGGTAATTGGAAAAACTCCTCTATACATATTAAACTCTACAAAGTTACACAAACAGCCTTACCGGTTCCTGAAAAGCCACCACGCTCTGCCACTTTATCATCAGGTGCTTTGGTTTCTGCATCTAAAATATCTGTCCTGCAAAAGAGAGAACTCGTTTATTTAAAACAATAAGTAACAATCCCACAGAAACATGCAGCTTACATCAGCTGCATGAGAACCTCTGCTGTCAGTTTGGGTCCTTGAAGCCTTGTCTTTATACATTTGTAGAGCTTCAGCTAAAAAAAACAAAACAACTCAGGGAAGGATTTTTCCTCCCCTGCATGTTGGACCGTTATGTTCACAGACTGATGACGCAGCAGTGGGGTTTTAATATGAATACAGTGAAAACAAAACTGAAAATTCAGAATATAATGTAATGAACAGCCAGCAGTTTATAAAATCAAATGTGACAATTTAGCTGCCATAACGTAATGACAAATGAACAGAGTAAAACTGCATATCTTACTACAAAATTCAAAATCCGAGTTCGATTCTTGGCATTATTTGGACTCAAAACAGCTGCAAAAAACTAATAATGGATTACAGATTATATTCTAATAAAGGCCTTTTTTTTATTAAAAAAGAATTTGATTCATAAAGTTTGGCCAAAAATTTCACTGTAATTTATTATGCGCCAAAATTAAGACTATTGCGGCTATTAGCATTGGGGAGGCTAACGGCTAGCATTCCTAGGACGATCACTCAATGTAATAGGTAAGCTGCATTGACAGATTTTCCTTTGATATAATTTACTGTTATTCAATATTACATATGCACAATATTATTGTAAAGATGGTAAACACAATGTGAAAGCTAACTGAATTAGCCGCTATGTTAGCTCTTATCCCTTCTCTTTTTTACTAGTACATGGCACAGTAACACATAAACTCAATATTTATAAAAATTTATTCATTTAATAATTAAAATTCTTCATGCAATTGTAACAATTTCTGCTTATTTTCCTACTGTGTTTCTGTTTTCATGGAATGTCATGTATTATTAATTTTTTGCCTTTTCTACTCAGTTTTTCATGTTAAATTGCACATTTTTTAATCTGTTACTTTAAAGATTAACAAAAAGATCATGCATCGCATTTTTTTTCTTAAATAAAAACTTTTTTCCTCCTATCAAATGAAAAGCCAGATAAATATGATCATAATTACATTAATTTATAATACAATATACAGACATAGATGAAAAACATTAAAACCTTAAACCTTGACTATCTGCTGCGTTTTCACTTTTTGTTCTCTTTACACTTTAAATATTTTCTCAATTCCTGAAATTTTAACAAAAATTACAATAAAAAGTTGTAATATAGTAAAAAGAATAAATCAGTCTGAATGAAAACTTCAGTGAATAACATGCAGAAACATCCAATAGAAACAAGACTAAGTAGAAAATTGTAACTCTTACTGCTTTACAATTTTTTACTTGATTAGCAATTTCTCTAAAATCAGAAGTAAATTACGATTGCAATTTTGAATCAGACCTTAACAGAGACTTAACACTGAATGTAATAACGTGTCCTCTTAGAAATCAGCTGATGACTAGCTATTCTTTGATTAAAATTGGTGGGAAATAATCAGAATTGGCAGCAACCCTGCATTTACATTAACTGAATAAAAATAAAACTTCTTCCAGTTTCCTCACAGCTCTCCTCCAATATAATTTCATTTTCGAAGCCTCATAATAAACCCAAAGCCTCCCATTTTTCCAAACTCCCTCTTGCCTGCATTTAGACGCTTCAAGGCGAGAAGCTGGAGGAATGCTCTCAGGCGGTGGAGATAAATTACTGTGGCAACACAACTTTCCGTCTAAGTGCTTCAGATGACATAAGAGGCTGTCAGTAATGACTTTTTTCTTATTCTCAGAGTATAAACAGATTCAGGGTTCATTAGGGAGATAATCAGTCTGTCCTTTCAAGATACATCACCCTCTGAGAACAAGGAAACGCACTAACTTCTTCATCGAGATGCGGCATCAAGACCAATTACAAGCCACATGCCTCAGTTATTGTTCTGCTCATTATTACTGCACTGTAATGCAACTACATTTGACATCTGTTAAGAATAATATAACGATCCGAGAAGAGAAATGGGACAGTACTGATCTAATTTACTTACATTTGACAACAGCTGGAAGTTGATTATTGCCTCCATGAAGATAAGATAGATAAGATTTATTTGTCATTGTCATCAACAGATTACAACGAGATTGAGATTTGCTCGACTCGAGTTAAGATGCAGGTTATGTATATATACGTAATATACAAAGATAAAGAAATGAATAGTACAAAATGAGAAACAAATAGACATCAGAAGATGGTTGATGTCGCAACAGAATTTACATTTATAACAAAGTGGTGTCAAGAGCAGAAGTTCTTATTCCTTTGAATTTAGTGCCATGGTTGCCATCGGGTAAAAACTGTTTTTTAGGCGATTTGTCCTGGTTTTTATTGCTCTGTATCTCTTGCCTGATGGCAGCAGCTGGAAGAGACCATGGCCAGGGTGTGAAGAGTCATTTATAATGTCCATAACTTTCTTGTGGAGCCTGGAAGTGTAAATCTGTTCTATAGTGGGGAGGGGGCAGCCTATGGTTCTCTCTGCTGCCCTAACAACCCTCTGGAGCGCCTTCTTATCCGCGGATGTGCTGCTGCCGTACCAGACACACAGACTGTACGTGAGCACACTCTCTATGGAGCAGTGATAGAAGGCCTGCAGCAGGTCTGAGGGGAGACGGTTCTTCTTGAGTATTCTCAGAAAGTACAGTCTCTGCTGTGCTTTCTTCAGCAGCTCCTTGGTGTTGGTGCTCCAGGTTAACAGGCAGGAGTCTGTTTAGCAGGTCAATCAACAAAACTAAAAAATGGCTTTTTGTTATTACTTCTCACACAAATGATAATTATTCTTCTTGTAGACATTTTGAAATAAATTTGCTCAGTAATAACAGAAGAATGCTAAGATTACAGGCAAATCTGGAGGCTTGAGGCCTTACTCATATCTACACTGCAAAAAACCAAAATCTTACCAAGTGTTTTGGTCTAGACTCTAGTGGAAATATTTTAGTAAACTTGAAAGACAAAACTTAAAAGTAACTTTTTAGCAAGACATAAAGGCTTGTTTTAAGTAAATAATTCCTTAATATTGATGGCCAAAGTACTAGTTCGGAGATTATTTCACTTATACCAAGACATTTTCCCATGTTATAAGTAAATTCATCTGCCAATAGAACTAGTACTTTTCATCAATATTAAGAAATTATTTACTTAAAATAAGTTCCTACACATTGCTGAAAAGTTACTTTTACAGTTAGTCTCGTTTCAAGTGTAATAAGATAAACACACTAGAAACTAGCCCAAAATACTGTCTTCAGGAAATATCCTCATATTTCCTGAGGTTATTCGGTTTAAACTGAGGCATTGGCTTCAATCGATCAGTTTATTCGCTGGACTAAATAAATCTCATCATTAATTTACAAACACATTTTCTTACACGGCTAAACGGGAAGCAGAAAGAAGGAACCCAAAAGGAACTCCAGCACTGTGGCCACTTAGTTTAGTCACTGTATGCTCCATTTTGTTGTTACAATAATCAAAAGATTAATCGATAACTAAGATTGGCTTTAGTTCATGTTCAGTTTTAATATTTGAAGAATTTCCTTCTTTTTATTCGTCACCAGATTCAAATATAAACAGAAAATCTGCTGCTTTTTTTTAGCGAAACCCAATAAGAAGGAAGTTTAGTGAACTTTATTTTCTAGCAATAAAAATTCTCACCTGTCTGAACTCTGGACTTGATCCTGCTCATCCAGTTCTAGACCTAGAAAGACATTGGACACAATAAAATTCAATAGTCCCAAAGCTTCCTTCCACCACAAAACTTGCTATCCTCGGTGTTTGGGTGGCGGGGCAGCCATTCAGCCAACGGCCCGTTATGATTTTGAGTTAAAAAATGTTTAAAGTAGACAGGAAATTTGAAAATATCACTGGATAATTATGTGTTACTGAAATATTGGAAGATTAATACCTGAACACCAATTGTAAAGTCTTGAAAAATGCAAACATTTTAAAAAGACTTGAATAAATAAGCAATGCTTAACCTGGTGGGGGCATAAGTAAAGCCTGGTGGCCCGCCAGGCTTGTCACTGTGGGAAACCCTGAAGCCCATTACAAAATTAAAAGCTAGTTTGGGATGAAGCGAAGCAGACAATTTTTAAACTTCTTTAAATATTAGACTGAATTTAAATGTCAAGGCATAACCTTTAATTCAGTATGTATCGACTAATAACTTATTAAAATTATCCTCCTGACTGTTTCTCCACTAAAGGTCAACAAGAGACAAAATATTTGTTTTTTACTTAATTAAATTATGTGTTATAAAAAAATTAAGTTTGTGACATTTCCACACATTTCCAGCTCACCCTTGTTTTCACAGCCCCGATTGGTTTCTGCAGCAGGACTGCCTTCTTTCCCCTGAAGCACCTCTGACACGAGAGCCATCAGCTTCTCCAGCCTCACCAGCTCCTTCTGCATTTCTATCTTTTGCTACACAGAGAGCAGGAAAAAAAGAAAAGCTTTTTCTCTAAATTGCATTTTATAACATTTCAGCAGGGACTGAGGGTGGAAAACAGCTGCAATGCAACACTTCCTGCAAAGTCAGGCAACTCAAACTGCCTGCAATTCACAGAACTGGAAATATTACCTTCAGAGTTTAATACTACGACCGAATACCGCTGCTATTCTTTGTATTATTTGGGCTTAAGGTGCAAATTTATTGATTATGTGGGCAGACGAAATGAGAAATCTAATTTCATCTCTGAGAAACTGAGAAATCTCTGAGTTGAATAAGATGAAAGTCTGAGCGCTGGAAGATGGACGAGGTATGAAACAAAACAAAACAACAACAAAAAATCATCCTTTCTGCAACATTTCCTCCAACGTAAATGAAATGTAATTTAGAAACCTGCTGAGGGGGTCTTTTTTCACCGAGCAAGGCAGTCTGTCACCCAGGAACTGACAAAAAAGTGAAATGGCTGCCCCCTATGGGCCGTGAGGTGAAGGTGCATCTCAACAAATGCTGAACAAGCAAAAAAAGATCCTGTTTTTTGAATTAATGGGAAAAAAATTAAAACCTGTTCATGCCAATCGATTTCTTTATCTTTCTTCTTTTGACTGATGAGAAAGAGACAGACAAAATAAACTGCGTTCACCTGAGTAACAAGAACTTCGCTTGAGAATTGTGACGATTCAAAGCAAACGCCGACGCACTTTTCAGGGGCGTCACCTGCAGAAAGGAAAAAGTCAATCTTTTATAGACAGTTCTTAATCATGTTTTACAAAGTTATGACACTGATTAGAGCCAACTCAGATTTTTCTAATATAAGAACAATAATTATCAACATTTTAGTTGTAAAATAAAATGTCTCCATTAAAAATCTGTGGGTCTCATTGCAGAAAGTCTATAGATTTAGTCTAAAAATAACATCCACATAAAATTAATTAAAGCATCTCATTAAAATCATGAATCCTATTTGATTCTTTCACCATATCGCACCACATTTTTATCTACTAGTTGAAGTTCAAATAAATAATAGTTGTCATATTTGTTACTTGAGAGAGAAAAGCCTTAATTTAACATAATGTGCCATGTTGTGAAATTTCATATTGTAAAAATGTATAATATGTTGACTTACAGTTGCCATTATAATCAAAATTGGAAAGTTATGAGAACAAGTCATAAAATTACAAGATTAAAGTTGTAGTACTACAAGAATAGAGTTGAAATAATTTGATGATCAAATCGTATTACTTCAAGAATAAAATCAGTATTATGAGAACAGGGATTCCCCCAGTGTATGATAAGCCTGGCGGGTCACCAGACTTATCATACTGGATGAATGACTGTCCTAGCATCCAACCACCGGGATGAAACCTTGGACGAATAAACTTGAAATACGAGAATAAAGTTGAAGTAACACGACAATAAAATCATAGTATTGCAAAAATAAAGTCGAAATAATAGAATAAAGTCAGAATTTTATGACCTTCTTGTATAACGACTATTCTCATAAAATTATGACTTCATTCTTGTACGAATTTATTCTCGCACTATTACTAATATTATTATTATTATTGGCACAGCCGTAGCACTGTCGTAGTTCAGAGTGGTTTGACTCGGTTTCATCTCCACTTACTTATATTTGAAGGAAAACTATAAATAAATAAAGTTGTTGACTTTATTTGTTGTTGTCAATAAATAAAGTTAACAATCGCTACTCACATTCCTCTGGTGTGCCGAACAAGTCGACGGATGCCTGGCTGGAGTCGAGCTGATCTGGGGTCAGACTTCCAGCTGGACGACCCAGTGGTTCTTCACCAACTCCCTCCAATCTGTTAGCTTCGCCGATTTCTCCCTGATGTTTAATCTCAGCTTGAGGATGGTCTGATGTTCCAAAGATCTGCGCCAAAGTCAGTAACTCCTCTTTAGATGAGCTGCTGGACTCTGATGAAGACTCCAGCCTCTGAGTCTTCCTCTTCTTCTTCTGGTTGGTCTGGATGGAGGATTGAGTGCTGACTTCTCCGCTGCCGTTGGCTTCCTTGACCTCTTGGTCCGGGGTTAAAGAAGACTCTCCAACAAAAATTGTCTCGGTTTTGTTATCCGAAGGACATTTTGAAATGCCGTCTGGGATCTCCGTCAGGTCGTAGTTGCCCTGGGAAGCGTTTGCTGCTTCCTGTTCAACAGCTATGAAGCGGAGGCCAGAGTCCACAACCTGAGGGACGACAGACAGAGGACTGTCTCTGTCACACTTTGCCACTTTGTTTGGACTGAGACCACTGCCGACGTTGCTCCTGGATGGACAGTTCCCATCAGGATTGGAAGCGTCCAGTAGAGCTTGATCTGGTTTTCTAATCTTACTGGGCGAGTTGGAAGGGGAAATCACGTCACTACAATTCGATTTTGAAACCTGGTTTATATTTTCTGATAGTTCAGCGCTTGAACAGTTATGTTGGCTCCCTTCAGCGTTTTCCACATCCAAACTGCGACTCCTCTTCGCGTTGGGGTCCCCAAGAAGGAAAGATTTCCGTTTGGAAGCTTTGAAGCTTTGGAGAAGTTGCTCTGTGTCCAGTTCACTGTCGTTCTTGCCATCCTCGTACTCTTCAACGTTAGCAAATGTCTCCTGCTGAGAGCCAGGTGGGCAATTATTCTCCTGCTTCTCACTTTCAAGCGTCGGACCTACGATGGATGGATCGGTTGGACTTGTGGAGTTCGGGACCACAGAGACAGTACATTCAGGTTTAGCTAGCGTTTGTGCTTCGGGTACCTCTGCTTCAGCTTGTGACAAAGACATTCTTCCTCTCTTTTCTACATTTTCTATCACTCCGATATCCTCCTCAGTAACACATCTGTTTCTTTTAGCTTCCTTCATAAGGTTTCCACTTTTAGATGGAGTTGCATCCATTGTTTCATCATATTGCTTTTTAGCGACTTTGTCTGTTTTAGTTGCAGTAACTTTATTGGTTTTTTTGTTGTGACTTCCATGAACCTCGTCAACAAAAAGCTGAAGCCTTCTGCTTTTTCTGGCGCTCTTCATGACTGGAGTTATCTGTTCCTCGCTGCTGGGATAAGTCTCTATTTGAACTTCGACTTCTTTAACTCTTTCACTGGGTTTAGGACTCGTTTCCCTGTCCTGAACTTCGACTAACACAAGAGGTTTTGCCACCTTAGTTGGTTTCTTTCTGCTTAACTTTGAATTTTTTTCTTTCCGACAATCACTTTTCTTGTCAGTACCTTTTGATTTCAACTGAGTCTGCTCTTGTAAATCACTCTCAGGTTGTTGCAGACTTTTGCAAGTCCTTCTCGTTGGTGCTGTAGTTTCCGGTTGTATGAAATCAGCAACAGGAACCTCGTGTTCCCCCTTATATTTGTCGCTTACTTTCTGGTTCAACTTCTCCACAGTTTCCTCAACCTTTTCCTCAACCGCCATCTGTTCCAATTCTTTAAAAAAGTCACTGCCAGTGTCATTTTCTACTGTTTGTCGCTCTTCACAAAGGCGGACATTGTTTTTCTTCTTCAGTTTTGAAAATCTTTTACAAGTTTCTATTTCTTTAGCCGTTAGCTGCTCGGTAACTTTGCTTCCTCTTCGCTTGTAGATGATGCCAAAAACCTGCTCTTCAATGGCTTTGCCACGATGTTTTCTCTTAGGATTCAATTCAACGTTTTGCGGCTCAACGTCCAGGATCAACGAAGACGAACTGCTATCCGAATCGTCTTCGCTGTGGAGGGGTTTCTCTAGTTCCAGCTCTTCTTCGGCTGGAACTTTGAGGAGCCACTCAGCGACTTTCTCCAAACTTTTCTTCTTTTTCTGCTCAAGAATCTTGTTGTGCTCCAAATCATTTTTCTGTTTCTTTCTAGAGGACTTTCGGACATTCTGTTGACCAGGTTCCTCTTGAGTTGAATCTAAACAGTTAGAGGCCTTCTCCGGTTTGCGCTTCAGCCTTTTGTTTTTAGACGCATCCATTGCGTTTTTTCCAACATTTGCAGTTTCTGGTTCCAAGTTATCTGACATTTTCTTGTCAGATGTTGGTGGGACGTCACCCAGGCCGCTATCCAGGCCTTCGTTTTCTGCTGTTACAGATGCAGAGTCTTCAAGTCCCATAAGCTGAGCAAACCCATTCTGAGCTGTAAAAGGCAAGGCAGACACTTACTCAGTATTCAGTGTTCAATCTACAACAGAAACATAATAATACAAGTTGTGGAATTTAGCAAATAGGAAAAATTATTCTAATTGTGACCTAAAACAAAAGAAGTTCAGTCTGATTTAACTTCAAACAGAGAGAAAAAAGGTTTATTTATCCATTTATTATGTAAACTTTTGATCCCAAATGAGGAAAAAAACATGATATTTATAATATTCGTTATAAAATATATTATATCTTAAAACTAATGTGGCAGATTTGATGCAGTTAAGTTGAATGAATGCATGAGAAGCTTTTACCTGCTACAGTTGAGGAGCAGGACTGTGGAGAATCATTTCGGTGTTCAGTTCCTTTATTGTTCTGTTCAATTCCAGATGGGTCTCCAAATGATAAATCCCATGCATCTTTACTTGTTTCTGTATTTCTGACACCAAAAAGAAAGAAAAACAGATGTTAGCTGAACATCTCAATATAAACCTTATTGTTTAATTTCTGTTGATCCTACTTAGTGTTCTTTCTTTGCTGTGGCAGTCCAGTAAAGTCTGAAAATATATAAAAAAAATTACACTGTAATGTAAATTCATTCAAACAAATCTTCCAGTTAATTGTGATCTCACAGTTTGTGCAGGTGTCATGTTCATATGCTTGTATCATCTCCTGAAGTCCTGCAACAAGCCTCTGAAACCCAGGGCTCTCCTGCAGGCTCCTAATGAATAAAATGGCAGGTTATAATAACAACAGACTTTTAGTGACTGTGGTGAAGTTTTGAGTTTTTCAGCTTATTGACCTTTTTGTTATCTTGAATTTACACACTGGGCAGTTGGCTCTGTTTTGTTTGGAGTTGTCCAAAAGCTTCGTAATACAAAATCTGCCAAAGAAGAAAGTTTAAGACCATAAATAAACAAAATTATGAATTTTTAAACAAAGAAAAGCATGTTAAAGGTTTCATACTTGCAAAACTGGTGATCACATTTAGTAGAAACCGGTGCAGACATTAAATCCAGGCTGAAGGCAATAAATGACACTAACTAAATGACATTTGGAGGAATTTTTTTTAATCAGAAACAATTATTGCTGCTCTGAGAAATACTCACCAAATGGGACATTGAAGAGTTTCCCAGAGGACTGAGATTCCCTTTTTGACATCGGTGGCTTTTGGGGTCGTCATAGTGATTTTAAAAGGCTGCAACAAATCACAAAAAAAATCCCGCTACCAATAAGGCAAACCTCCCTTCTAAAGCAAGACGGTAAACTCTTAACAAATACAGCTTGAGATTTTTCAGCTTTGAAAATGATTGGCTAATATCTCCTTTATGTTACACTGAGGAAAGTATTCTACAAATTACTTCCATAAACTGCTGCACAGTCATAATCTAGTTTTATGTGAACGGTTTTATGTAGATAATGCAGATAAATTCTCCAAACTGATAGCAGCTCAATCTTTTCTTTTCAAAGGCATGGTGACAGTTCCACACCGTGCCTTTGAAAAACACCTAGTGGGCAGTAAAGTTATGCAACTTTTGTGAACTTTGCTCACTGTGGATGTCTATTGTTCCCCAGCAGATATTTAAAGTGATGAGTTAGTTTAGAGTATGTATTAAAAATCTTAACAGCAGATTATTAGGTTTAGCACAGTGACATAAAGGAGGTACTAGATGCAAAATTTAAAGCATCAACTAAAACTAAAAGAACAAATTTCACTTTGTTTCCAGAAAATTATGAAGAACCCTGAGCATCCTCTCCATGAAACTGCTTTACAAAGACCGAATGTCTTCAGTCAGAGGTTTGTTCAAAGCCGCTGCAATGCAAACTACTACAGGAGAGCCTACAACTATTTGAAGAACCTTTGATAGTAATACCAATATTTAATTTCCCCTTTCAGGTCATTTAAGTATTTCTGGATTAAATTGAACTATTGAACCTATGACTTGAAGAAGGCGGTTTAATGAATGATTGAATGCAATATTTAGACAATGAAGCAAGTAATAAAGCTGAAAAATATATATTTTCTAACGTTGTTTCTTTTTTTCTGTATACTTACCCATACATGGACAATACCTTAAGCAAATTCAATACTTAAAAAATAAAATCTCGTCCTATTTTGTTAGATTATCTATATTTTTAATTGCATATAATTCTTGATGCACAGATGTCGAACTCCAGTCCTTGAGGGCCGCTGTCCTGCAGGTTTTAGATGTGCCACAGGTACAAAACACTGGAAAGAAATGGCTTAATTACCTCCTCCTTGTGTAGATCAGTTCTCCAGAGCTTTGCTAATGACCTAGTTATTCTATTCAGGTGTGATGCAGCAGAGGCACATCTAAAAGTTGGAGGACACCGGCCCTTGAGGACTGGAACAATACCGTAGTTGTGATTGCGTGGTGTTATTATTTAAAAAACAAAGGTTAGTATCTTTCTATTGCTTAACCAGTGGTCTTGTTTGTTAGCTTAGCTAATAATAAAACTGCTTTTGTGCCTTTTGTTTACAAGAAAATGCTAATTTGTAAACTAATTTGTAACTAAATCTGAAAGAAAAACACAGCTGCCAAAGAGAAACAAAGTTTAGAAGATTATTACATCAGATAACTTATCAGTTGCTAAGATAGCATCATAGCATAGCAAAGAGCGAACAGGTGAGGTAACAGGTACTCATATTAAAGCTAACCATGAAACTAGCTACTCGCTAATGTGAATGTTTTTAACGGGATTTAGTTACACAACTAGCATTTTTCAAACACATCGACATTAAAACGCTACATTGTCAACGCAAACGCTTCGGCGTCGCGGGAAATTAACGAAAGAAGCAGATTGTGTTATTCTGTAAAATATAGTATAGTGTTTATAGGTAAAATTACCTTGTTTTCTGACAGTTTGTAGGCGTCAACATAAAGCTTATCCGCTTCAGTTTTCCCGCAACTCATCTTCTTCTACTGCGTTTGGCCGGCGTTTTACTGCAGCAACACAGCGCCCCCTGCTGATCCCTGGTGGTAAAACAACACACAAACAGAAGGAGCAACGCAACGGGATTTTAAAAAACACAATTCGCAGGAAAATGATTAAACACCCGAGGTCAAGAGAAATTATTGTTGAAATAAAAAAAACTAATGAAATAAACAAAATAAATACAGGGTTCTGAGTTACTTTTGTTATTACATAACATGACAAATACCCTCAAATCTAATTGTAAAATTTAAGCAGTTTCTTTTGTCTTCAACACAAAGAATTAATTTAAAATCCTAATTCTGATTCTTCTTTCAGAAATTAAGTGAATGACAAGCGTGCCTAAATTCTGGGAGCAAAGTTGGACAGGTTTTTTTTTGTTTGGAAGTTCATTTTTTAAGATAAAAAATATACTGATCTTAAAACTTATATAAATTATACTGATACACAGACACACCTGTAATTTCTGGTTAAGTGAGACTTCTTGTTTTTACACCAGTTTCAATCCGTAATGTTATTTTCTACCAGCTGACTCAAGTTAACCATTTCAAGGTTAAGAAGAATAAATAGATATTTTGAAGTAGATATTGTCAAAGGAAACACAATACCCTAATCTAGCACCTACTCTAATGGTTTCACTGGTAGGTATGTTGGAAGCATGTTTCTTGTCGATAAATTATTTATTTTTTGTTTTTGTCTTAAAAATAGCTGAATTTGCAGATAGTTATATATTTTTAACTGTGAGTACATACATTTTAATATGTAGTCAGATTTTATGATTAGTCACTCAGCAGGAGTGATCTTTTCATCAAATACTTTTTTTTTACTTGAATAAAGAAAATTTAAGTCCTGCTACGTTTAAAAGTTGAGTACAAATTTTGACTACTCTACTCACTTCTGTCAGCAAGACAATTAAATTAAAAAGAAAATAAATATTTAATGGATTATGACACATATTATTGGAATCTGTAATACCACATTGTGACCAGTAGATGGCAGCACGTCGCTGATCAACCAACTTGTGAAAACAGAGGAAGAGATCTTATTCACCGTAAACAACAATAAGGAAGTGCTTAATATAGAGTTGATGATTCAGTGATTTTATGTTTTCTTTTACAATATATATTTTACGGGATGAATTAGTATTAAGATAACAGCTGTTATTTTCCATAGTTGATAGTGATTATATCTCCCACTTGTCTGCTGAGTCGAAGCTAACGGGAAAGCTAACCCAGGTAGCAATCTCTGATGTTTACGTTTAGGGACGGTACGGGTCCTGCTTTCCCCCCCTCCTCATCTTCTTATTTTCTCGTCTCTTTTAGATCAGTGATGGAGGCCTCCAAGTCTTCCAGCACCACCATGCAGGTGAGCTTCGTGTGTCAGCGGTGCAGCCAGCCGCTCAAGCTGGACACCTCCTTCAACGTGCTGGACCGAGTCACCATCCAGGAGCTCATCGGTATTATTCTGCACAGTTTACTGTTAATCCGAGGTAATTCCGCTCGGTTATGATGGAGTCACAGTGGGAGCTATTTCTCCTCCCGCAGCTCCGGTGGTCACGGTGACTCCCAGCAGCAAACAGGCGGACAGCGGCGGAGGGGAAGCGGCACCTGAGGTGGGTTACAGCTCGGAAAAGGAAGTGTGCGTTTGATTTTTATCCCCCTTTACTCTGATGCGCTGCAACTTTTGAATGCACATTAAAATAAAACCCAGTGCAATCAAACTGCCTTCAGAAGTCGGCATAATTAATAAATATAACCCATTTGTGTGTAATTTATCGATCCACCCATCGTCTACATCTTGTTTTATTATGAATCAAAATCCCAAATGTTCAACATTTCATGGAGTTCTGTTTAATCCACCAGCTGAAAATGGGAACAGTACTGCACAACTGCAGGCCTACAGCCATCACAATTGACAGGCCGTGCAGGGAGAGTATTAATTAGCTCTGAGGGAGCTGTGTAGTGCAACGGCTCAGGTGGGAGAATCTGCTGAGTGGGCAATTATTAGTGCATTCCTCAAACCTGGTCATTCTGCAGATTATAAAAAAGAAAGATAATGGTAAAAAGAACACTAGGCTAAAATTATTAAGTGGATGAATCATCATGAACTGATTTATTTCAATAATTATCAACTTATTTAGCAGTTAATAAATCGTTAACTGGAGTGTAGAGATCCAGAAAAAGGTCAATTGCTGAAAAAACAACAGTCAGAGCAGTGATTAAGTTAAATTGTACAAAAATATACATACATTTTAAATTTAAGATAAAAAAAAATACAACCCCTGTCTAAACATTTACCCATAATTCCTCAAGTGATGGTTTGAACTTCATCTCATTCAAATTCTGTAAAAGAAAATAATTTTCTGTTATAGACCTTTTGGTGTCCAATTATTAATTGGTTTATCCAAAAAATAGTCAACAGAGCAGCCCTACACTATATACTACAGAAAGAGCTTTTCACACGTCGATGTTGTAAGTAAATTTTTCACTAAAGAAATGCTGTTATTGCATTCACAAGCAATAAAATGAACATTTTCTTATTTAAAAATGTGATTGAATTAGTTATTTATTTGCACCGTGGTTAAATGAAAAATCTGCAGAACGTGCCTTTTTATCAGATTAATTGATTAATCATCAGAATAATAAAATACTGAAATAATATTTGGTTGCAGCTCTACATGAGGATAAAAAGCTTGGATTTCTGTAGAAGAAATCTAATCCTATTAGAATCAAACTTTCTTTTTTAGATGCTGAATTTATAACACTGAATTTTTATTTGCATGTCAGGGTCTCTCTGTTTAGATGGATTAATAACACAACAAAAATATAACCCATCACTAAACTATTCTGCCATGATTTTGTTTTAAATTGGTTTAATTTGGAGTTGTTTTCTTCAAGGAGACGTTTGTGGAAAACAAACAAGATGGCGTGTCGAGAAAGTACATCCCTCCTGCACGGTGAGTTGATTTTTAACCAGCTCTGCTTAATGTACGGAAAATATTCAGACCCCTTTAAATTTCGCTAAAATCAAAAAACGTTTATATTAATTCTCATGAATGTACACTCAGCACTTTATATTTCACTTTTTCTTTTTTAGTACACTTGGAAAAATTTCTACATTTCTGTCTTTTTCTGTCAACATGGGATGCTGAGTGAACATTCATGAGAAATATGAACTTTTTTGATTTCAGCAAATGGCAGCAGTGAAACGAAGAGTAGAAGATTTAAATGGGGTGTGAATACTTTCTGTGCTCACTCTGGTGTCCTGAAAGGCGACAAATCAGTGAAGTTTCTCCTCTCCAGGATGATGTCAACGGAGAGCGCCAACAGTTTCACGCTGATCGGGGACGCTTCGGACGGTGGAACCATGGAAAATCTCAGTCGGAGATTGAAGGTGATATTTTTAGTTTGGTTACTTTAGTTTGGGCAAGAAAGATGCTGTTTGTGTGTAAATCAAGGAATAATGGGACTTATTGTGTTTCATCCTTATCCTTTATTTACTATTTATTCTGGCATCTACTTTTATTTATTTATTCTTTGTTTGCTTACCTCCTTTTTTTTTCTTCCCTCCCTCTCCGCTTTTTTCCAAAATATCTGTGACGCTAGATTAATTAGAGAATAGAAAAATAATTCAAATTAGAAAATAACTGCCAAGATCAAAAGAAAAAAGCATATCCTAATTCACATATTAATCAGCTACATTTTTGTTGAGACACCAATTGACTATGTTCTGTTTTGTTTTGAATGAACCCTTTTTAATGCATATCTACATGTTTGTTAGTTAGTTTTGTTTGTTTGTTCTCCCTGTTTGGCTATTTGATTTCTATTGATGTTATTCGTTCTATTTGAAAAAGAAAAATCAAGGAATCTTTTTGCTTCTGACCTGCTCAGGTGACCAGCGACCTGTTCGACATTATGTCCGGCCAAACGGATGTGGATCACCCCCTGTGTGAGGAATGCACCGACACTCTGCTGGATCACCTGGACACGCAGCTCAACATCACAGAGAACGAGTGCCAGAACTACAAGTGAGCCGGTTTGAGCCAGCAGGACATTTTCAGAGGATGTACGGAGGGAGGTTTGACCCGTTAACAAAGTGCCGATCCGTCTCCAGGCAGTGTCTGGAGCTCCTGTCCAACCTGCAGGTGGAGGAAGAGGAGACCCTGCTGGCAGAGCTGCAGCAGCTGAAAAACGAGGAGGAGACGCTGGTGCAGGAGCTGGAGGCCGTGGAGGAGCAGCGGGCTGCTGTGGCCAAAGATCTGGCGCAGAGCAGGATTCAGGCTCAGCAGCTGGACACCGAGGAGCTCCAGTAAGGAGACCCAGACGGGCTTTTATACCAGGAATGAGTTTTGTTCCCAGTATTTTTATCAGAGCCAATCAAGCAAATTACAAATTATTACACACAGACTAAGTGTACACCTATTAGTATATTTAACTTTATGATGAAATAGTGCACGTGTCAAACTCAAGGCCAGGGGGCCAAATGTGGCCCGCTGTAGTTTTTTATGTGGCCCTCCAGATTCCAAATTACGTCAATAACTCCCTCCAGATTTTCAACAAATCTGCAAAAACCACTAATCTACAAATTCACACATTTTTTCTCCAAAACTTTGGGTTTAAGTGACTGCTGCCTGAGCCTTCCTTGATGTTAAGTTGTAGCGTGTGATCGATATGGCAATTTAATTAAAAAAGTCATGTTTAACATCATACATTAGCACAAATATCATAAAAATTCCTTACAAATATTTTTAAATTAGGACCACAAATCATGATCACTGATCATCGCAATCAATCAAAATCTATCATTTTGATTGCAAAAAACACAAAAAATAATCACTAAATCCTGGTTGGACTGATCAGTGGGAAAATATGTTCAATATTATTTAATTTTAAGAAACACTGAATACTGAAACAACTATGTATTGGTATTTTAACTATTTAATGGGTTTGACACCCCTGAAATAGTGCATAAGAAATGACAATGCACCAGTTTCAGCTCTTTTTTGTTGCTTTTTCAAGAACACTTTTAATTCCTTAATAAAAATATTCCATGTTTCTAGGGATGCAATTAACAATTGTTAAGACTAAAATGAACATTGTTCTATTATTCTATGAACTACTGACAACATGTCTCTGAAATTCCAAGCAAAAGTTTAGTATTTATTTGCAGAAAATGAGAAATGGTCAAAATAACAAGATGCAGAGCTTTCAGAGCTCAAATAATGCAGAGAAAACAAAGTCATGTTTATGTAGAAACACCAATATTAATGTTTTAATTCAGGAAGAGCTCAGAAATCAGTATTTGGTGAAATAATCAGGTTTTCAATGGAGTTCAGTGCAGTGGGTTCTTCGTTTTTTTCAGAGCTCTATTGACATATAAAGAAGTTTTTTAATCCTAAAATATTTTTTTGTGTGTGCAGTTATGATTTAATTACTGATCTGACTGTTCTTTCAGCAAATTGCCATTTTTTGAATTTACATACGTAACAATTAATCAGTTAGTTAACGATTAATCGGTTTACTAAATTGGTGGACAATAATATAAATAATCAATTAATTATGATTAATCCAATCAATACTTTCAGCTCTACACATTTCACAACATTTAATCCACAGATTTCAATGGCTTTTGCTCAGATTTAGGGGTATTAGAGTGAAAGGGGGCAGAACCTCCCAATGAAATCCACTGAAGTTCAGTGTCTAACAGCCCTCTGTGCTCCATGCTACCAGGTACCAAAAGGAGTACAGTGAGTTCAAACGGCAGCAGCTGGAGCTGGACGACGAGCTGAAGAGCGTCGACAACCAGATGCGTTACTGCCAGATTCAGCTGGATCGACTCAAGAAGACCAACGTTTTCAACGCAACGTTTCATATCTGGTACACACAGATCAGTTTGTACCCAGAAATATTTCTGTGCCGGCTGAAAATAACAGGTCTGCCCTGATTGTTCCCAGGCACAGCGGCCAGTTTGGCACCATCAACAACTTCCGACTGGGCCGGCTTCCCAGCGTTCCTGTGGAGTGGAACGAGATCAACGCGGCCTGGGGGCAGACGGTGCTGCTGCTGCACGCTCTGGCCAACAAAATGGGGCTGAGATTCCAGAGGTAAACATAGTTTGATCTCTTCAATTCAAATTTGCTTTAAAGTTCGGCTGAATTTAGATGAAATAATCTCCCAGATATCGACTCGTCCCGTATGGAAACCATTCGTACTTGGAGTCACTGACTGACAAGTCAAAGGTAAGGCGTAAAGATGTCCTCTTCCTAAAGCTGATTTGTAATAATTAATCTGAATTGTTGATTGGTTTCTGTTGTTTTGCGTCCAGGAGCTCCCGTTGTACTGCTCGGGTGGCCTGAGGTTCTTCTGGGACAATAAGTTTGATCACGCCATGGTGGCCTTCCTGGACTGCGTCCAGCAGTTCAAAGAGGAGGTGGAGAAGGGAGACACCGGCTTCTGCCTCCCGTACAGGTCAGACGGGTAGTAACTAGTTACATTTACTCAATTACACTTACTTGAGTCACTTTAAAAAAAACCCACAAACTTCTAGGTGTGTTTTTATTACGCTGCACTATTGAGTAACTTTATTATGAAGCATTTCTACCCTTGAGTAAAATTTCTGGGTTTTCTACCCACTGAATGAAAAACAAACATGTTTTAACCCCAAATTCACCAGATGCAGACACACACCTGCAGTTTTTGTTAAAGTTTCATAAGTTTTTTATTAAAAGAAACTTATTTGGAAATATTTTATTATGCCTGATTTTAATAATTTTTATTACTTATATGAATTATTGTCATTTTTGTCTTTAAAATACCAAAATTTCCACTGAACTTTATATTTTCCTCCATCTGATGATACAGTTACTCAGTACTCGTGTAGAACTTTTACTAAATAGATTTTTACTATTTTTGAACGGCTACTTTTTACTTTTATGTGAGTAAAAAAAAATTTAAGTAGTGCTACTTTTTCTTGACCACAATTTTTGGATAATCTGCCCATCTCTGAATATGGAGTGTATTTGTAGTAAAACTGCAAGTACTTCAAGTTAAAATCTGATTTAAACCATTTTTATGTATATATTTAAAAGGAGGCAGCTTTCAGAATAAATTGAATTATTTATTATTGTTTTGATGCAATATGTGGCCAGAATCCAAATCTGATGGATTTGTGGTATTTAGGCCAACAAGATATTTTAGATTTGTATTGAAATGCCTTATAAGACTTCCATAATGAACAATTAATAAATTAATAATTGCATAATAAAATAAAATGAGCTCAATAACTTGCATTAATATTTTTTGAAAGGCAATTTTGTTTAGAGATGACATAATACATTTTTATTTATGTATGTTTCTGTTTCATTTTTTTGTTATTGCTTTTTTATTCCGTATATTTAAAATATTTTCCACTTCCAGAGTGTAGTGTTCCTTACAAAATTAAAAGTTACTGGTCTTTGAAAGAACTATTAATATTAGTATACCTTTGTCAATGTTACTTGAAAATGGTCTCAAAACAACATTATCATTTATCGCAATAATTACTGGGACAGTATTTGAATTGTGAATGTGAATATGTTTGAAATATGTGTTTTATAATTTTCAATGGTTTCCAATGAGTCCTGACTGTTAAATTACAGAGAATATAAAGCCTCTGACAAATTAGTATTTATAATTTCTAATCGCAAATCTATTTTTGAAGCCCAGTGTCTGTTTTCAGGAACTAACTTCTATATTTCTGCTCACAAATGTTTGATTTAGGAACGGTTTTGTGGTTTTGAGTCCTAGATGTTTGCCTAAATTTAGTTGGGTTTTTTTTTTAGGATGGATGTGGAGAAGGGAAAGATTGAAGACACGGGCGGCAGCGGAGGCTCCTACTCCATCAAAACCCAGTTTAACTCTGAGGAGCAGTGGACCAAGGCGCTGAAGTTTATGCTCACCAACCTGAAGTGGGGCCTGGCCTGGGTCACATCGCAGTTCTACAACAGATAAACTAATTACACTGACTCTGCACAAACCACAAGCCACCAATGGGATGGATTTCTAACCAGTTGAAGCCTGAGTTGAGAATTTCATGGATTTCTGGTTCAAACTTGTTGGAGTAATTTCAAACTGTGGAGTAATTTAAGCTTTGCACATCTGTAGAAATGCCATTTTGTGTGTTTTTTGTTATATTTCCTTCACCAGTAAATGTTTGGCATTCTCTGAGAAGATCGTTTTGCGTCAGAAGAAACGTTTCGCTTCTTCATAAGACTGCGCTAAGAAGCAAGACGAATAAACAACAATCCACCCACTGCAATCCCACTTTAAGATCAGTAGGAGGCATTTCAAGAATTATCGCCTTAAATGTTCTTATATTTCATCACAATATGTTAGTATATTATTTGCTGTTTGATTTTCCATTATGAGAATTGGTTAATAAAATCCGTAACCTCTGGAAATCAAATTTCTGCTTTCTTCAAACGTTTTCATGGCATTTATGTTGGAGCTAAACACAAACTACAGTGCTTTGGAGGACGTAGTTGCCCTCTTGTGCTTTGTAACACATCAAATATCAAATGCTTTGTAAATATCAAAGAATTAAAATAAGTATTTCGTTTATTAAGGGAGAAATGTAATCCAGACCAACCCGGCTTAAAGTGAAAAACACAGTTGTTAAATCATAAATTAAATGTGATTAACCACATTTTGTTGGTTAAACTGTTAAGAGTTACAGATTTCTTGCCCGAAAAATACTATGGATGCCAGATATATATTAATAAGTTAAATCTAAAGTTGATCTTAGCAATTTAATTATTAATAAGCGCCCATTTTCTTAAAAACCTGAGTTTTCTCTCGTATCAAGAGGGCCGACCGTATTTCCATAACATTAGAGGGCTAATTTTTTATATGAATTACAAGCAAATTGTATTAAAAACTGACCAAATAAGCCAAAAATAGACATATTAATAAAATATAACAAAGCAGGAACCTTATCAGGTTGCAAATCTTCTGTCATCCCCTGCGCCTTTTTGTCAATCTTCTCTTTCGTAGCACATCAGTATTTTTTAAAATAAGTTGTCGCTGCTACGTCATACAGCTTGATTAAGGGGAAACTTTAGGAGCTTGTCGAGTGTTTATATATCGAAACAGAACCGCATAAAGTTCATTGACCTCTGTTTGGACCGCTCATCTTTCCCGTTCTGAAATGACCCCGCCGCCATCTTTGTTTCTCTTTCAATAGCTCCGCTTAAGAACGAGCAGCGGCGCCCTCTACTGGATGGCGGCCAAACTACAACACTAAAATAAGGTTTAGCACGTTATTACTTAATCGATTGGAATATTAATCTAATAAACCGCTAATCGACAGTCAATCGTAAATAGTGTTTTTCATCCCTATTTTATAATTTTGACCAAAATATCGCATCAAGTTTAGTGTTAAATATCTTTTTAAATCATGTTTTTGTGGAACAAACACTTTCAGCTGGGTGATTTTGACTCCTGTCAACATTTTTGGTGAGTGAAATAAGACACCATAACCACATGATAACCAAATACTTTTTAATGATCTCATTAATTATTTCAGTTGAGTCGCAACTCACAACACTCACCCAGAGTCAACCTGCCCCTCCAGTTTAAGGTTAGCAACATTAGGAGGGGGAATCTAATGGAAAAATATGGACTTCATTAAAATAAAAAGCTGACTTCAAGTACAGTTACAGAAAATAGGTCAAAACTAATCACTCTCTCCAGAATTAGCTCTCTTCTGTTTCAAGTCATGAATTAATCTTCAGCGATTTCAAGTCAACAAGACTGCTTTAATTCTCAGTAGTCATCCTTACAGGTATATTTGAAACTGACCATTAAAGATATGATTGACAGTTTGATAGATTTCAAGCAGTATGGGGTAAAACATTATAAATTATTAACTTCTGTAAACTGTCCTGAGTATGACCATGTGACTTCCCACATGTCATACATCGAAGTGAGTCAATTGTGCAAAATTTTCCAAATGCTCTTTATTTTAGCATGAACAAAGTTCCTTTGCGTAAGACAGGGTTTATGTTAGTGCATGCATATCTGCAAATCTTTGGGTTCTACCGAGCCCACAGCTGGAGGCTTGGGTCCTGCACGTTTGGACCAGTTGGAGGTCCCATCCTCCAGTCCCGCTCCATTCATAGTTTTGGGGTCCCCTCTTTCCTCTGCTCCACATAAACACGACTGTGTAACGTCTCCGTAGTCCTCTGGGTTTCCCGCTTCGTTCTTCATGCTAACTTGAGTTGGAGGCACTGCTGCTGTAGCAGCTGGAGGTGGAGGGACTGGGCAGCAGCGACGTCGTGTTGCTGCCCAGGGCTTTACGAATGTTGGGCATCAGGAAGGGGTCGCTGGCCAACTGCAGCACGTCCACGCGGTCCTCCTTGTGGTACGCCAAGCAACGGCGAATAAAAGCCTAGAAAGGAGCCAATAGAGAGGAAATACAAGGATCACCAACGTTCATCTGGTGGCTTCAGTACCACAGAGACGCCAACATTTTTACACATTTTGTCAGAAAGCTAGACTTTCTAATATTCTAGCTTTTCACTGAAAAGCTAGAATATTTCAAAAAGACTAGACTAATGCAAAACAAATTGCATTAGTTTGCAAAAACCGAAAGAGGTTAAAAAAAAGAAAGAAAAGGGAATAAAGAAAGAATAGAAAAAGAAAGAAACCAAAAAGGAGACAGAAAAATAAAGAAAGAAAAAGAGAAATCAATAAAAGGTCAAAGAAAAAAGAAAAAGACACAGAAAGAGGAAGAAAAATGAAGTAGATGGAAAAGAAAGAAGAGAAAGAAAAAAAAGAAAGAAAAAACAAAAGAAACAAAAAAGAAAGATGGAAAAAAAAGGGAAAGAAAGAAGACAGAAAAGATGGAAAGGGTAGAAAAAAAGAAAAAGAGGAAGGAAAAACTAAAAATAAAAGACAGTAGACAATAGGAAGGAAAGGAGGCAAAGGAGGGAGTAAAAGATGGGGAAGGGAAGGACAGAAGGACGGACGGATGGAGTTTGGACGGAGATTTGACCCATGAACTCCAACCAAAGCGTGTCAAACCTTTGCCTCTGTGGTGACGACGGGCTTTGGGGGGAATTGCACTTCAGTAGCTTTCAGAATGGTGTTTTCTTGGAGGATGTCCTGCTGGGACTGGTTGTGACCAAACGGCTATGAAAAGGCAAAACGCAGCCGGTTAGAAGGTGAAATGAAACCTCACTAATCCATCAGGTGACGCTGATCAGCGGTTACCTTCCGTCCGTACAAGATCTGGTAGAAGATGACGCCTACTGACCAAACGTCGACCTTGTTGGATATTTTTGGAGGGTCTTCCCCCATTACAAAGCACTCAGGTGGTAAATACCTGCAAGGTTCAGTCACAACTTCAACTGTCTGCAATGTGGTCAGAGATAAAACAGTAATTAACTCTTTAAGTTGTTAAATTTTGGTTTGAGTGTTTACCAGTAGGTCCCTGCTCCTTGTGAAGTCAGATCCATGCCATCAGCAGAGCTGTCGTCGTCCACGATCTTAGACAGGCCGAAGTCGGTGATCTTTATCTCCCCGCACGCCGTGCCGTTAACCAACAGGATGTTCCCTGAAAACGCAAAAATAATTAGTCATTACAAACAAATCTGAGCATTTAATGAAAATAAGCTGAAGGGTTTAAAAACTATGTGCTACTGGGAGGTCTTCAAGTATCCAATGGTGTTCCACAAGGCTCTGATCTTGGTCCCTTTCTTTATATAATACACACTAACAGTTTAGATAAAATGAAAATCAGTTGAAGGGTTTAAAACCATTGGTCTGGCTGGTCAGCGTGTGCACAAGTGAAACGTCTCATTTTTATGCTGATGACAGTGTCTTATTTTGTGCTGCCAAAACAGTAAAAAGTGATTTTTAAAAGTTAAAACATATTTCAAGGAATTAATTTCCAAAAATTTGAGATTATTGTTTGCTTTTGTTTTTTGGTAGAAATTTGTGAAATAATTTTTTTTTTTCACTTGAATAAAATAAATGTGAAACTTTGTGTTTCCCATTTTAGCCTCATTAACATAATCTATAATAAAAGAAGGAAAATTTTAAAGCTGTAAAAAATGAACATTACAAAGTTGGCTTAACTTAGAAATGAGTTTAAAAAAATTATAAAAATGTAAAACTATGTTAGGTCAACTTGTAAAAAAATCTTAATTAAGTAAGTTATGGCAACTTGTAACATTTCTCTTAATCATTTTTAGTTTAATCTAATTGCTAAAGACAAATCAACTAATTGAAGTTGCAACAATATCCTTTTTTAAATGTTTTGAACGTTTTTTAAGACCTTTATTAATCAGTTTGTAAATAAGGAACTTTGTTGGAAATGCTTTGACTGATCTCAAGTTGCGTTTTAGTCTTTTTTTATGGGTGTGTGTGCACCATATTATCCATGCTGTATTATAATTGAGTTTTGATGTCGGTAGTTTTATGATTTGCTGCTGCTGTTTTTGCCCAAGTTTCTAATTTTTAAATCTCAATGTGACAAACCTGGTTAAATAAAGGTTAAAAACAAACAGAGCTTAATGAAAACATACCAGGCTTGAGGTCGTAGTGGATGATGGGAGGCCGAATCTGGTTGAGATACTTGAGGGCGTTGACGAGCTGCATGATGATGGAGCGTCCCTCCTTCTCCGTCATCGACTTATTCTGCTTCAAGTAGAAATCCAGATCGTTGCCGCCGCAGTACTCCAGCACCGTGCAGAACCTGGCAACATTCAAAACAACAAGCACTTCTGTTATAATTAATGATTTCCAGACAAAACTAGCAGAAGGACGAAGAACTGTTAATAATTGTTAGTTGTAACTATGCAAATCTTTTAAAACTGAAGCATTTAATAAGTTTATCAGCAGAATATTTCTTTAGGAACTTACGAATCTCTGTCGATTGAGAAATAGTCATAGAGTTTGACTATTCTAGGATGGTCGAGTTCTTTGTGGATCCTGTATTCTCTACAGGCGTGTCTGCAAACAGATAAAGGTTATTAAAAATAAAATATTTTCATTAAGTTGGAATCAAAAATGTTTTTATGGATTTAAACTCACCTGTGGTAGTTTTGCTTCTTCTCCTCTCTCCAGTTCTTGTTGAGCTGATGGATTTTGATGGCTACATATCTCTGTTCTGTTAAATCAAACGCCTGAAAACAAAAACTTGTACTTATTTACCAACATTAGAGGATTGTATTATTATTCAACAGCTGTTTAAATGATTACATTTTAGTCCAACATTAAGCTGACCTCTAGATTTTCCTCTAGCTTACTCAATAATATAAATGGAGACACACAGAGCAAATGGAGAAATAACACAAAGAGCGTCTGCTTACTTTAAAAACTTCACTGAAACCTCCTCTTCCTAATAAACGTAAAAGCAGGTATCGATCATTCAGTGTGGGATGGTCTCTAAATCTGCAGTAAGAAAAAATGTATTTCACAATTCATTTTATGATTTTTTGCAATAAAAATCAAAACTTTTCTGGTGCTTCTTTAGAAATATTTACATTAAATTTGCAATAAAATGCATGGATTTGCTCTTTATGACAGACTTCGGACACAGCTTTTAAAAAAAAAAAACAAACAATATCATTTAAATATCATTAAACTGGGATAATACATACTGCGAGTTATCCTCATTGTGGATTCTCTTGAGCTCCCGAATGTGCAAATTTCTAACCCTCTCCAGCTGTTCCAGCTCTGTTTGGATCTCTGCTTCTTCCTACAAATCAATCACAGAGACATCTCTCCTCTTTTTCTCAAATGAAACCTGCAGCTCTGACACCGAACTGAAGGAAGGTGAGAGAAAAGCACCTTTTTTAAACGGCCTATTCGAAGTTTGAAAATCTCCTCTTGTTCCCGATACGCAGCCAGCGACAACCTGGATCAGACAGGATCGGAAAACTCAGATTAGACGGATTAAAAATAAAAACCTCAGGCTTTGTGTTACAGTTTGTTGCACTAATATTGTATTTTATTACAAACTGAATAAACAAGGAGCATGTTGACATATTTACACCCCTTATATGTTTGCATTTTGACATGTCACAACTATAAAGGTTTATAGTTAGATGCTTTCCATCTAACATGAACCATTTTCCAGAAAAGAGTCAAACTCGTGAGTGTCCAGATGTACAAAACGGGTAGATAAAAACTTCGAAACACTTGACAAAAATGTGATTTGACAAGTTATTGCTTCATTCAAATGCAAGCCACACTTTTCAGATATATTTTATGTCGGTCAATCGCATGAAATCCGAATAAAACACATTGTAGTTTATGACTTTAAAGTCATAAAATGTGGAAAAGTTCAGTAATTTTCAAGCATTTTAAAGGATTTCAAGCACCAGTATGAACCCTGCAAGGCGCATGAACTCATTTGAGAATTGGTGAAGAAATGAGAAATGTCGTTTTTTGTGCGTACGTTTCATTCTCCTGGCCGTTGTTTCTGCTCTTCCGCTTGTTCTGCTCCATGTTTGGTGGAGGCATCTGGACCACTGGAGGCTTCCTCTTTCCCAGCAGCTTCCTCTGCCGCTCGATGTCCTCCCGCTGTGAGTTGATTTGCTCCTGCTGCCTAAAACACAGAAAAAAATAACAAAATGCTGTTAACACCTTTACTCTTCTGTCTGCAGGGTAAACGCTACGTGTCTGTAACAATAATCTAGGTTGTTACAGTTAACGAAGACTAACAAAATGACAAAAACTGAAAATGAGAAAACATTTATGTGAACTGACATAAATAAAAACAGCAATTTAATACAGAAAAATTACAACAAACTGGAACTATATTGTGCGTAATTCAAACAAACTAAAACATACTGAAATTATACATATAATATTAGTTCTCATGTTTATTTATATATTTTTTAGCCTTTCAATTAGATTTTTTCCCCCCACTCAACCAATTTACGTCAGCTGTCGGCAAATTACAGCAGAAAAGCGGCAGCAAAATTTGGGAGAAATTATTCGATTATTGTTGTTGAAGAATAACTGATTATATTTTTTGCGAATTGTGCCTTTGGTGTACGATAATTGATAATCAAACCTTTTTGAATTCTGCATCTAAAAATGAATCGAAGTATGTAAAAAAATGTAACTGCTACTGTAACTAATAAAAACTAAACAGAAACCAAATATTTAACTAATAAAAACTGACAAACAAAAAGTCACAATGAAATAAAACTAAACTATAATGACAAACCCCAAACCATCATAATCCTGTAAATAATCAAATGAATGTTAAGATAAAGTGAGTTAAATAATGTCCATTCTAATAATTGAAATTTTTTGAAGCGCTATTTTATTTAGAGCGACGTCATAATCCAATTTATTTATAGTTTCAGTTGTGTGTGGGTTTTATTTCTGCTTTTATTTTGAATATTTAAAATATGTTCCAGGCCCAGCGTCGTGTTTATCCATCTTAAGAGATAAAACTTTCATTAATATGGTTGAAAATGGTTCGAAAACAACAATATTATTGTTATTGCAGTAATTACAGGAGCAAGTTATCATCCAGTAAAATGTTTACTGACTTGATGAGTTTCTGGAAGGCGTATCCGTCGGTCCATTGCTCCGTGAAGGACGCTCCGTGGCGAACGGTGGTGAAGTGACCCAAACGCAGGCGATCCTGCATGCTCTTGTCCCTGCAAGCCATTTTCTCCCTCTTTGACTTTAGGAACAGTAAACAAAAGGATGAAGAACTTCAAAATGTAATTAAATGTTTATAGTAGAATTTAAAAATTGAGCACACGCTAACCTGCTCAATTAGCAGCTGCTGGCTTATTTTCACACATTTGTTCAGCCGCTCCTTGTAGCGCTCAAGAATCTTCTGCTGCTCATCGACCTGACGCCTCAGGTCACAGTTAGACTGCAAAGACAAACCAGACGAGATGCATCATTTATCATAAAAAACCTAGTACAAAACTCTTGTAAATCTAGAAATCCTTCAAACTTGTAAAGTTGTATTTAGAGCAGGAAGTATTTAAATATCTCACCCTCACCAGGTCGTCTATCCTCCCTTCGGTCCTCTTCAGGTCAGAGTTCTTGACCTTTTCTATTGCTTTCAGTTTCAGCAGCGTCAGATCTGACTGAAAAAGTAAGCACATAAAAATCTCCTTCCTAAATAATAAGGCTACACTTTAAATCATAAAAGTACAAAACTGGATGTCGTTTACATTAAATGTGAGTAGCAGTGATGAGGTTTCTCTGTTCTGACAATTAAATACGTCACTATAATCATTTTAAAATAAACTACAACATAATGTTTTTACTCCGTCAATCAAAATATTTGAAAATGAAAAAATATAGTGCTAAAATGTTACTTTTATTTTCTGCATTGTTTGCAGTTTTGTAAAAAAGAAAAGGAAAAATACATGCTGTTATAAATTCTGCTTCAAAACCAAAATTTTTTCAGAAAAAGGCCGTGCGTTTGTCTCTTGCAACTTAATTGTTAGCAAAAATATAAACAAAATAATAGCTAAAAATTTCTTACAACATAGATGTGAACAAAAGTTCACTTAATCTGATCTTAAAAGTTTCAAAAATGGTTAAAAAATAATTTTAATAAAACTCTAGTCATCACACTGAATTTTTTTTTTCAAAATTAATGGAAGGGTAGAAAAGTTACCAAATTAATCAAAACAATTCCAAATACAAAAATTAATTAATCTGGTTCCAAACTAACTTAAATATATTCTAACTTGCATAAATATTTACAAAATCTGAGAATAAATGGCCACAACAAGTTCACTAAATAAAAATACAGAAAAAAACGACAAATGTTTGAGTTTGGGAGTGAATAAAATTATTTACCTGGATTGCTTTGTGTGTACAGGAAGTTGTAGGAGCCGTCTTAAAGGAGCTGCAGGAAGAGGAGTCGGTGTGGGCGGAGCCAATGGACAAAGGGCTGCCGTTCTGAAAGCACAGAAGCAATTAAAGGTGCCATCAAATAAAACTATTAACTATCAAATTATTATACTGTTATCATATTACTTGAAAATGGTCTCAAAACAACAATATTATTGTCTATCGCGATAATTTCTGGGACAATTTATCGTCCAGCAATATTATCGTAACAAGCCTGACAATAATTGTGTCACAGCAATTATTGCCCCACAAACACAAACAGCGCATTTCAAAAACATTCCCATTTGTAATACACAATAAAAAAAGGAGTGATTTTTATCACTAAACTGCGAATCGTAATTGGATTTTTTTCTAATTTATTTGTATTTATTGGTAAATTGTTTGAACAAAGAGTAGCGAAAATAGTAAAATATTAAGCTTGACAATAAGGGCAGTTTTGGGGGGGAATTTAAAGATAAATTACATCTATCTTGACAAAATATAAATATAAATTCTTACCATGATAACAGATTTATCACAATAAATGCCCACTCCTATATGTCTATGATAATTTGTTGCTTGGCAGGTAAAAAGAAAGAAATCCACAATAAAATAATTTTGCATTTTTAACTAAAAAAAATTACAAATCCTTGCACCTTAGTGCTTTCAACTTCCAGTGAAACAGTTTGGACATCAAAAAAAGAAAAAAGGAAATCAGAGAAAGACGAAGCTAAAAAGAGATGATGAGGAGCAGAGCAGACTTAAGATGGACGCCAGTTCTCACCGGAGGATAAGACAGAGAGCACTGCGAAGAGGAGCGCAGCAGCAAATGGACGCTTCGCGCAGGACTGGCGCCAGAGCCACTGCTACCAGCAAACTGGGTGAGGGGCAATTTGGAGAAGGGAACCAAATCAAGAGAAAGGGAAGAATAGCAATTCAGTAAAAGACAAATAAAGAATTTCCCTGCACAAGCATGAAGTTCAGACAGGAAAGCTTGAAGGAGAGTTGAAGTAAGTTACACATGATATAACTGGACTCACCTCAAAATAATCATTTAGCTTTTGCCCTTTTCCCTTTCCTACAATGAATCAAAAAATGCACAAAGAAGATTAAACAATTAAATTATTATTTTTTTTATTTTGAACATGACGGCAGTATAAAATAACAGACATAAACAAGAAATACAAGAGACATTTTTTGTAGTTATAGTAATCTTAACATGTTTGAAGAGGGGCAAGAAGAAGTAACTCCTACCCCATAAACTCGTACTACGTTTTCAGATGTAAAATAAAAGTTACACAAATTAATAGTAAGAATTTTACACAGTATAGACATATACTGCAATATATTTAAGTCTAAATAAATACATACATTATTTACTACACCTTTTTACCCTTATTGGCCAAAAAGGTGTCGCTGAGACACATTTTTACAAGCCAACTTCGTGGTACCGTAACTCTGCAAAACTTTGTGCTATCTGAAAAATCCCAACGGTTTCTGAAAGGGGAGATGTTGCGCTTTCCAGCCAACAACGGGTTATTACGGTAATTTCACTCCCGTCACTGCAGGGAGCATTTTTTTCTTTGGTTAACTCTGATGAAATACACTTTTAATAGACAGTAATTTGTAAATAACTGCTAGATACTGAAAGCTCCAGCTGTCATAAAGAAATGGGCAAAAATATTTACTCACACGACATTTAAAGAACTTTGTACAAGCAAAAACATTCAGGTGGAAATTTTAAACTTTGGCCTTGAAAGCTTAACAACTTCTTGACGCTGACATAATTAAATCTAACAGCTGCAGTGAAAAGCTCAGGTTTGAGATGTTTTTGACTTTATATTTAAAGTCTAAAGTTAAGCAAACATGTGATTCATTTCAGTTAAATATCTCAAATTATTTTGATGTTTTGTTAGGAAGCAGGTTGGGCGTACCTTGGCTGCTGCTGTCGAAGATGTCGCCTTTTCTTTTCTTGCTTCTCCCATTGGCCTTTCTCTCCAGAGACTGAAACAAGCAAAAACCAACTTCTATTTTTAAGTGTTTTAAGAAATAAATAGCCAATTTATACCTGCACTAACTATCCGAACACTTTGAAAAACAAAAAATTAAAGTGAGATTGACTTACTTAAACAAAAAGTTAAACATGTTCTTCACTTAATGCAGTGGTTCCCAAAGTGTGGGGCGCGCCCCCTAGTGGGGCGCAGTGCCATTACAGGGGGGAGCGGAAAGCGGTATGGATGAATGAAAAAAAAACCAAACAGTTACACAAAAGTGTTTCACTGTAAAGATGGATTGTAGTGTGTTTTGTTGCAACCTGAAGTGTGAAATAAACTTCAGTGGAATTTGAAAACAAAATATGTGTATAGGTTTATGACTGGTTGAACGATGTGTGCGCCCAGTTGATTTATTTTTCTTTTTTGGGGGGATTTTATTGTAATCCATAGGGGGGCCTAGAAAATCTTTGGGAACCACCGACTTAATGCAAACATATAACTGTAATAAATATATTGTTATAGAAAAAAAGCTAGTTACAACTTAAAAAGACAATAAAAAAGCATTAAATAATTTTTTCCCAACCAACCTCTGGTTCCTTGTCACTCAGAGACCCAGTGCTGCACTGAGACTGGTTTGATGATTCGCTGTTGGCAGAAGTCTGCAACAAACAGAAACAAAAGACATGATCTCCTGCTTTGACATGTGCTATAAATAAATCTAAGTATTGAAATCTGAGAGGTTAAAATACATCTTAGAGATGACTGGAGACCTTTTCCTGACAAGATTATTTGGAAAATTGACTCAGATTCAATTCATTCCTCAAAACGGCAACAAAAAACATTTTCGGACGTTTTAGTTGGAAACTAAAACTAATGTTTTAGGAAATTCCAGTGAAATTTCAGTGCCATGGAGTCAAAAATTTTGTTTTCGTGTAGGTAGAGAAGTTAGTGCAAATTCTTGAACCAATTAGCCTTGTCACAAGGCACAAGTATGACTAAATTCATTCACTCATTTCTCAACTTGAAAACCTGAGTTTTTCCACAAATACATCTCAGGATTAGCTGAATCAAATAATGGTTGCTTTTTGTTTCCCGAAGAGTGGAAGTAGAAGTAGTTTCGAGCCATAATAGCCAACATTTGCATCATATCATGCACCCGGCTTGAGCTGTGGTACCATTTCAGTGTCACTTGTGTCTAGAGAAACAAAGAGCTGCTGGCCGGCGTCCATGTCAGCCAACACAAAGCTCTTCTTGTTTTACCTTCAGCCCAGTAAAACAGACCGTTCTGCTCAAGAGGAATCCCTGAACGCAGAACAGAGAGGACTTTCAAACCTTTCTAAACTCGAACAGAAACATCATTCTGTTACACTTTAGGATTACTGTCTACTCCAAGACTATGCCATACATGCTGGGTGAAAAACTGATCAATAAATTTACCTTCGTTGTAAATAAAAATAAAAAAAGCAGCTGTATTTCCAAGTTCATTTTGAATTTAAGTCAAATGTTAAGACGTCTTTGCAAAGAGAATTTCCGTTTTGGACAAGAGGTGAGGAGAGTAACCACAAATGGTACTCAAGTATGAAGAGCAACACTTCTTCAACTTTTCTAGAAGCCTGGTTGGTTTGGTTGTGTTGGGTTAGTTTGTTTCGTTGAGTTGGTTGGGTGGTTGGTCTGGTTTTTCTGGGCTAGTTGGTTGGTTGGTTGGTTGGTTTTGTTGAGTTGGTAGATTTGGTTTGGTTTTGTTGAGTTGGTTGGTTTGGTTGGTTTTGTTGAGTTGGTTGGTTGGTTGGTTGAGTTGGTTGAGTTGGTTGGTTGGTTTTGTTGAGTTGGTTGGATGGATTGGTTTTGTTGCGGCTGTTTGATTTTATTGGGTGGGTTGGTTGGCTGCTTGGGTTTTGTTTTGTTAGGTTGGTTGGTTTTGTTGGATAAAGATTCAGTTTTCACATGAATATTTAATCTATTAATGGGGTAAAATCTATTATAACCAATCTGGTCCTGTACAAAAAACTAATTGGCCCCTAAACCCTTTAACCAAGTTTGACATCCTTGGCAACAACAACTTTCATCAACAATTTGTGTTAACTGACTGTAGCTGTTTTTTCCATTGACCACTTAATTGCACAAACTGGAATTACAAAAATAAGTTTGTTAATTGGAAATACCCCAATTAAAAAGAAAAAAGAAGTCAAGTTAGGACAAGGTGGTTTTCAGCTGTCTCAAAATTAGAGTATTTCACAAAACTGCAAATGGAAACACTTTTTCAGATCGCACAAGTCACATGATCAACAATCGGATGTTACAACTGGCAGAAAAGGGCAACTTTGCATTGTCAGACAGGTTCTATTTTTTGGGGTATCTAATTTTAGGGTAGTAAAACCCCAACCAAAATCTGTTGGTAGGGCTAGCAGTTGGTTTGATAAGTTTTGTTCCCTTAATAAAAGAAATAATTTTAAATTGATGAGGTTGTCTTTATCTGACATTAAAATTAATTTATTGATCTGAAATATTTAAGTGAGACAAAAATCTTGAAGGGGCAGCAGTGTATACCAACCTTGGCAACACCAACTCCGGTGAATCGAGCCTCGAGAAGTTCCTGCCGACGTGGGTCGAGGCTGAGACTCTGGCCCTGAAGTCCTTCCATCATGCCTAGAGAACAAAACCAGTGAGAAAAATTACCACTTAGCCGGGTTGGGTTGGTGTCACAAGAACCAACAAAGACATTCTGTCCCACTCAAGCAACAAAAGATAAAATTCCTTACAGTCAAATGGTTCACCTGGGGCTAAATTAGATTAGCAAATATCACAGGTAGTTAAAGCCTGATTGTTTTATTACTTCATGGAAAATTTCTAATAAAAAAAACATCTTGGAAGATCGGCGACTCCTGTGGAGTTTTTTGGCACGGATAATTATGGATTATAGCTAATTAAAGCCCGAAATTCAGTTTGTTAGATAATCAGAGTAGGCCTGTCGCAATTTTGAGTTTGGCTGGATGATAAATTAGCCCAGAAGTTATTGTGATACATGATAATATGGTTGTTTTGAGACCATTTTCAAGTACTATCATGGTAATGATATAATAATGTAAGAACACATTCTTAAAGACAAATAAACTTTAAATTCTCATGAATATTTAACAGTGGAACTGGAAAACATTTTAAATAACCAAATTAAACAAACAATAGAAATAAATAAAATGGATTATAAAATTTCTGTAAATAAGATTGTCCTTCAAAAAAAGGGTTAGTTCAGCACCAGACTGAAGACTTTTAACACTGTTTTTGGTAGAAAGGAAGAAAGAAAAAAGAAAGACTGAAAAGAAAAAAATTAATTATGCAAAAGAAAATGATTTAACTCATTTTAATTTATCATGCAATTAAAAATGTATTCCTTATTGTGACAAGTCTAAATAAGAGCTCAACAAGAAGACAACAAAAAAAGATTTTCAGTGTAGAAATGTTAGTAATGGCCAAGCAATGTCCTTCCCAAAAATAATTAAGACTTTTGACTTGACAGTTGTACTGCTCTGTCTTCTCAAACCCCAGTAGGTCGGGCTCATTCTGAGCCCGGTTCTGGTTCTGATGGAGGTTTGTTCCGGTTAAAGGGGAGTTTTTCCTCTCCACTGTCGCTACTTGCATTCTTGGTATGAGGGATTGCTGCAAAGTCAGCAACGCAAGCAACGTTGCTAAAATGCAAGTCAGTGACTCGAGGCAATCTGCTGACAGAAAACTTCAGGTCACTATGTCATGAACTGAACTTAATTGGAATGTATTTGATTGAATAGACTTTATTTTGTAAATTTTCTCATGAAAACATGTTCAAACAAACTGACTATCTATAATGCAAACACTATATACCACACGGAGATAGTTTTCTATAGGCAGAGATTTCTGTTTTAGTGATTATTAGTCTTATGTTATATTTTAGTTTCCTGAAAAACATAATTCTACATTTTAATTATTGTAGTTGTAAGCAATAGAATAAATAAAACACATAAAATTAATGAGTTTATTAATACAGCCTACACCAATTAGCAATTGCTTTTTAAATAAAATTAAGCATTTTAATTTAATTGTAATTATTAAAATAAAACTTTTCAGTCATTTTCTAATTTATTTAGATGAACCTGGATAACAAAAAGCAACAGAGTATTTTTTTAACATTTACATCCTTGAAAATGTGTTTCTATTTTATATTGTTAATATTAAAATCCAAAATTAATAAAATGTTCTATAAAAAGCATCGAAAGACCTACTATCTGACAGGACATTGCAAAATAAATGTTAGCAAAAATACCAATAGATATTACATTAAATCAATATGTTTATTGAATAAACGGAAGAAAATACCTGTAATGATTCAAACTGCACTGAAATAAATGACTTTACTTTTAGAAATAATTTTTAACAATATGATTTATGACAGTTTGGGACGTTAAACCGTGTTTAACGTAAATACTTATTAAAATATTTAACCAGTTTCACGGAAATCTACTCAAAAGAAGTCAGATTAAAAACGGTCGACGTCCCTGACCAACCACCGGATTGAGATTACCTAACCCGTCCAATGTTGGCCGTGCTAATTAACATTTTACCCTACAGTTTATTTACCAAAAAACAAAACTGTAGCTCACCAAAAGGGCTGTCATAATGGAATAAACACCAGAAACAAATAGAAATAGCAGCACAAAATGAGAGTGATTAGCAAGGATAGCGAAGTTATCTAGCGAGCTAAGGTTAATATTAGCTAGGACGAAGGTCTCACCTGGAAAACCTTTAGCAGTTTTCACAGCCAGATACGGTCCTATAAAAGATGTGGTCCGTCCATTTCAGAGACAGCAAACTCATCAACAGCTCCCCGGTCCAAGCACCCGATATAACTCTGTTTGAACTGAGATATCCATTTATAATTAAGTCAAATTTGAGGAGACACTTGTTAGCTTAGCTAATGCTAGCTACACAAAGCGGTGCGGCTCGCTCCTGCCGGTGTCATCCGGACGGAAGGCCGTGATCCTCGGGTTTTCCTCGTCTGAGTCGGTGGCCCTGCGTGGGCAGGCCGGGAGCTGTCAGTGCTCTGAATCCCCGTAAACAAGTGTTGTCACATTTCTGCCTCGGTTGATCTAATCTTTTGGCATCATCGAGCGTCTAAAGCGGCAAGAGTCGGTGTGTTTAAATCCATCGTTTTTTCCTAATGACTAAAGATCACAACCTTCAGTATCACCAAGGCCGTACAGGAGCTCCAGAGGAAACTGACACTGATGTTTCCCAAGCCGAGTGCTGGTTTGATGTAACCTCCACCCCGATTTACAATGCACACGGTGATCAAGGCTGAAACTGGGAGGATAAGAAACCTTTACAAGGACCCAGACCTCCAGGGGGTCTGTGCAAGCAAACCTCATCATTTAGGATGCATCAAATCACTTTAATGACATTATCTCTCTCTCTCGTCACATTATTTTTGCGCAGTTATTTCTGACCCAGCTTGTCATTTTAAAAATGAAAATGCATTTGTTTCGCATTTCTTTAATTTAACATGACAAACATTAAATGGCATATTTTCAGTTCAGACGTTTAAGGTAATTTTTCTTTTTGTGTGGAATTCAGTGAACTGATTTTAGATGCACAGACCTGACTGTGATGGGCTTTTATCGTATCGTTTACCATTTATTGTGATAAATTTCCTGCTATGATAATTCTGATTTATTCCAATTATTGATGTTGAAGAGCTCTCAAAACTGTCCGTATTATTGGGATTGTTAGTTTTACTATTTTCTCCTCTGTTTGTTCAATGAAAATATCAATAAATATTTGACAATATGATTAAATGCAGTCACTGTGTGCAGTTTAGTGATATAAATCACACTTTTTGGTGTGTAACCAGTGTTATAAAGAAGCATTTTACTAATGGGAACATTTTTCTAGAGCAATATTTGTGTTTGCAGGGCTTTGATCGCTTAGCTAAAACGGAGGTAATAAATAGTTCTTATCGTCATTTATCATTATCACAATAATACCACAAAATATTGTGATAAACCTTAAGTCCATTGCTCACAAGACACAAGAAAAAGTCTTGTGTCTTTTTCAGACATAAGACTAATCCTGTCTGAAAAATCATCATCTACAATATATCTACAATACTTTCAAAATTATTTGTACATTTTGAACTCGTCCACATTTTTTCATACAGTCACAGTCTTCAGTTTACTTTACTAACGGAAAGCATCCCCTCAGCATGATGCTGCAACTGCCATGTTTCAGTGTTGGTATGATTATGTGTAGTTTTTAAACCAACATGGACCACAAAGCTCAGTTCTGGTCTCGTCTTAGCGTTTTCTTCCTTATGTTTGTAGTTTCCTTTCCAGGGCTGGTACAACGTCTTCTGGGGGCTCAAACACAACTGGATTTGGGGCCCATTATTCTAATTTATCCAGGGTGTACTCTACTTCATTTTGGTTGATTGCATGAAATCCCTATACTGTGAAGACTGTGATTGTGACATGTCAATTCTATTTAATTTTCAAATTTCTATAACTTTTCCAGAGTCTATAATAAATATGTGAACTCTGCAGAAGAATGATCTCATATTCTGAAATATTCTAGGGCAGAGGTGTTTTTGCTCTCAGTCCAGCTCAATAAAACTTGTTATGTAATATTTTGTGAAAAGACATCTTAGTATTTCCAAAAGGAAATAGATGATCATTTTTAAAGAACCACCATTTTATTTCGGTTTTTAGGTTTAAAACAAAGAAAAATATAAAGCATTTACAAAAAAAGGGGGTGCTGATGTTTACTTTAAAGTGGTGTAAGAAAAAAAACCAACACTGTTTCCAACATAATGATAAGGGAAAAAATAATAAATATTACTCATACTTGAGTCATGTTGTTATGGAAATTTGAAGCAGGATTTATAAAATAAATAAATAAAAAAAAATACTGCTAAAATCTGCATTTGTTGCATCTACATTTACAAAAAAGAATGTTAGTTCTGCACTAGATTCTGAGCACTAATAAAACAAGAACAGACTACTATCACTCAGGATTTGTCCCAGATATTTATAGATTTGATGTATTTGTCCAATAAAAGTCTTTGAATGTTCGTTACAATGTACAGAAATATTTGTGTCACTGCCAGAACTTTTTACCTAAGCAGAACTTCATCAATCTCACTTTAAGTTGTAGTGAAGAAAGAATCCGCCTGCCGTTTTGTGCTGCTGAACAGGCTCCACCAGAGGTCGCTGTTTGACAGTAGAATATCACAATGAAGAGGAAATTTACTGGAACTGCGTGAGTCTAAATTAAAAGTTTAGAAATCAGTCAGATCCCATTTTGATCAAGGTTTTGTATTTAACACTAACACAGATGTATTTTTGAAACAATCGGTGCAACACAGGCTTGCTTTTTATGTTATAAATAAATCAAAACTTTTAAAAGAAACACACAATTTAACATCTATTTAACCCAAAATCTCTTCGAGTGACGTAAATTCACATTAATCCCATGTGGGAATTGATTTATGATTTATGATCAATAACTAATGCAACCTGAACTTCCTTTGAATAATCTATTAAGTGGAAAAATATAATTTATAAGACAGTTTTAAAGTTAATTATCACATTGGACAATTTCTTAAAAGGTTTTGGTGTTTAAATGCATGGTTGGAAAGTTCATCAGGCTGAATAAATTTACGTTTGAAACAGATCTCATTAGCTGGCAGCAAATCACCTGAAAAAAAGTTTATTTGGCGCATTTCCAATAAAATCTCACATAGGAAATACCAACATTGTGAACAGGAAGTGAAGCTTATATTGTGGAGCAGCATCCTTCCCTTTAGTTTGACTTTTCAATCATGCTAAATCTCCTATAGTCATGGTCATATTTCAAATGGATGTTACTAATCCTGCAGAACATTTTCAGAAAAATCACCAGCCTTTAAATTTCAGCTTATAAAATAATAATATAAAAAGATTTTTATCTTGTCCTGCTTCATCTTCAGCAGGTGCTCAAGAATGTCTGCACTGTGCCTTAGATATCCATAAAAAATGTAAAATTTAAATCTCATGCTAAGTTTTGATAAAACTAAAGTGATGTATCTTTAAAAATAAAAGTATAAAATCAAGCAGAAAGTACATGTCAAATTCTTACAATAAATAATAAGTTGATTGAACACGTTTGAGTTCACAAAAACTTTTATGCATCAGAGTGACACTAAAAAAACTTGGACTTTTATTTTAAAAACAAATAATTCCCTTTTAAAGCAATAAAAAAGGAGTTTGGAAGTCAGTTTATTACACATTCATATTTAAATCGTTTCTTCCTTAAGAAGTTCCAGGAAGTTTTCTGAGGCCATTTTTATCCCATGTTTTCACTTCCCAGGAAAAAAGAAATAAATTTAACTGTGTACTTCAGTTCTAGTTTAAAGTAATCCACATCACACGATTTCTGTTAGCTTATTTTTTATTGTTTGTTTGTTTGTTTGTTTTTAGACATGCCTTGTTAACTTTAATTGATTTAAATCCTCAACATATGTCAAAGTTGTCTGTGGTGAAGGAGGATGTGAGTCCTTTATTCAAAGTAATATTTTGTGGGTTAAACTATTTATGCTCCGATAAAATCAACCATAACATCCTCTGATCCTGAGCAGATTTTTACAGAAAAAAGCTGTGTGTGGGTAGTTTATGGGACCCGCAGCTCAGGCTTTGTTCAATAATTATGTGTGAACGTTAACCCTTTCCTCTGTTCTTGAAGTGATTATAATACGGTTTCACAGGATACACGCTGTAAAATGACCACAGGTTTGTGGCTAGAACATTGACTGCACAGCTGTGTCTCAACATTTCTCTCTCCTTTTGCTCTACTTTGTCGTAGCAAAGCCTTTACGGTGATATTACAGTGACTCTGCATAAGTTTTAAAGTGTAGACGACGTCACACTGACCAACGCCAACAGCTCTGCAGTTTGTGGGGAGTTATTGCTCAGTGCCAGTGACTATTTTGGACTTCTAAGTGGAAACATTTGCAAAACCAAATGGCCTAAGTAAGTAAAGAATTGCAGCCTATAATGTTCTGGAGTTTGGAGTCAGTAGTTACCATTACTTAAAATGAAATTACAAAAATAAATTTGCTAATGGAAACACGCCGATTTCAAAAAAGTTCACGCTTTTCGATAAAGTTTTTGCACTAGGATGAGGTCAGCCGTATCAAAACCCTTTTTTTACATCACGCCAGTCACGTGATCACTACAAGTGAAACCAACGAAGAAGACGAAGACAGGGAGTAGTAGGAGGATGATAGTTTGCTTCCCACCCTCTTAAAAAACTTCACATAAGTAGCTGCTCTGAAGTATAAGAGGCCTGGTGCCCCAATGCCTGAATAAGACGCTGACTATGGGGGAATATTTCTGCCATAATTCGAGAGCACACATTTTCAGTCTGGAAGGAGGATTTTGTGCTAACATTTTCAGTTTGACAGCAAAGCTTTGTGTCTTCCTTCTCAAAAGTTGTAATGCTTGTACTCAAAACTTCTGCTCTCTTTCAAATATTCACTGTGCTTTCTCAAACTTTTCTCCTCGCCTCAAAACTTGTCTCTGCTCGGATCAAATCTCCGCTTGAAACCTCTCTGCTCGCGCTTGGAACGCAAAAGTACCGTCGCCTAGCAACCTCTCAGCCAATACAATGAGAGTGTTATACTGGGTGCGTTTGTTTACTTGTAGCGGGTGTGCCTGCATGGCTACTATCGATTATAGCAGAAAATTGACGTCCCGTCTGATGTTTGAAGTATATCTCATGTAACTGTTTACATCCGTCGCTGCCATGAATTTTAGTGACTTATTGGGTGAACAACCTTATTCATGTGTGATTTTAATTTTCTATTTAATGAAAGCATTAAATAGCATTCGTTTTGAAATTGAATCTGTCATGCTTTTTTGATGTAACTTGCTGGAGTGCAAAAAATTGCAAAAAAAGGTGGAAGAGGTTTGAATAGATTGTCTTTTGGTTGTCCCAGTATCTCATATCCTGGGACCTGGCAATTTTGCCAAGTATATCTGCACTTCCTGGATGGCATCAGCTGTGGCACTTTTGGTCTGCCTGCCCACTTCGATGTTGCCAAAAGTTAGCTTAAAAACCAACAAATTAGCATTTAAATTGGCATTTGTTGGTTTTTGAACTGCAACAGATCTGACATTCTTTTGGCAGTGCATCCCGTGGACAGACATGCTTCCTAATAGACACGATTTATGTCGTCAGTGTCAATTCGAAATAGTTCCTGTATAGGTCATGTCACTTTCTTGTAGCGATATGCGCACCGACACAGGGTTTCGCGCCATGAGCTTTGACACATCGGTGTTACTGGAAACCTTCAAAAGTCAGAACTGAAGCAAAAATGTTCTGAATACGTCAAGTATCTAAACACTTTGAATAACAGGTATTCACCACCACTTTTAAATCCCTGGCTAGTGTGCTGGTTTGTTAGGTCTCCATGCTACTGGTTGTAGGCAACATTTTTCTCTACTTCTTCCTCCTCATTAGAAGACAAATCGCCAATAAATCTGCATTTTATGTTCTTCTATTCAAGTTGGAGACTTTGCAATCTCAACTTTCTTCTTTGATCGTCATTGTGTCGTCATTGGGTCTTGGGGCAACATTTCCCTCTTTGGAAATTTTTAGAAGTCACCTCAGTTTGGCTTCTTGTTGCTTTTTTTATATATTTTCTAACTTTCAGATATAAAATGAAAGCCTTTTAAACACAATATTTATATTGGAAAGACATGAGGGGGAAGCAAGACTTTATTCTGGTCTAAGCAACAAAATTAATTGTAAATCATACAAAACAACTATTTTCATCAGTGAGATATGAAAGACTAGTAAAAATGCTTCCTCAGAAATATTTCTACATATTTACACACACATTATTGTTTCGTGACAGTAGAAGGCTGCACATGACTTGCCACTTTCTCTCAAAAAGTCCAGTATTTCATCCTCTACTCTTTACTCAGTAGCATCAGTCTTTTCCTCTGTATGTGATGTTTGTGAAGGTAGACGTTGCTCCTTTATAAAGAGGATTGTGCCCCTGCAAAGAAAACACAAATTAGGAAATTATCATTTAAGTTTTAGTAGGAGAATGTAGATTTGAAAGGTTGAAAAAAAAGGTTTAAATGCCTAAAAACAAACAAAAAAAAAGCAATTAAATGCTCAGTGTGTGCTAACACATCTTTTATTCTGTGACTTTAGTGATTCAATGGAAATTGAGGCTTGTGAGATTTGTGAGACCACAAAGAGGCCAATTACCAGAATAGGATGATTATCGTTGGCTAATTTAAACCCAGCCCTTCCTCTGACTGCCTTTTGTTCAGCTGGGAGTAACAGCAGGACACTAAATAATTAAAACAACACCCTCAGAAAACAGGCAAATGGCTGAGTGTGTGGCCTTTTAGATGTTTTAGTTAAATACTGTGCCACCATTCGGTGTTCTGCAGATGTGCTAATTCAGAAAAGCTGCTTTTCTGCACACGCCACCCACCGTGTCCCACTTGGCCCGAGCGCGCTCCTCCTCGAATTTGGCAAACTCCCGCCTGTCGTGGATGGTAACCAGCAGCTTCCAGATCAGCAGAGCGGCCAGGCCGAGGAACAAAATGGCTCCCGCCACCGACAGGAGCACCACCAAAATGTCCGGACCCTTGGGGCAATCTGGGCGGAAGAGGAGGAAGAGATAAAAGATGAAGAGTAGTGGAAACGCAAAGGAGGTCAGGAAGAGGAAGTGTGATATTACAAATATGTTTCCTCCACGTGTCACTGCGTCCGACTTTTAAGTTTGTTGCAAAGGTCATACGTGCTGAACTTTTTAATTTTTTCCAGCAACATATTTCAGTATAATTTCTGAGTGTCTTCAAATCAAAATTTTCTCTGGACTCATTAATAGATTTATTTGTAGATTAAGATATTTCCATGTGCATGCTTTTATATTTAGTCATATTTAAATTATTTACAATTTCTAGGCCTGTCACAGTAACAAATTTTCCTAGACAATAAATTGTGCCAGAACTTATTGTGATAAACGATCATATTGTTGTCTTGAGACCAAGTAATATAATAGTAATAATGGCACAATAAAGCAAGAAGACATTGTCAATGATCAATCTACTTTAAATTCTAACGAACATTAAACACTGGAACTGGACGGCATTTTAAACATCCAAAATAAATAAAGAAAACAACAAAAACAACAAATAAAATGAATGATGAAGTCTCTGTAAACAAAATTATCTTTCAAAAAAACGGGCTAGGAGAGACCAAATCATCAGACTGAAGACTTTTATCGTTCAGTTTTTGGTAAAAAGAGAGAAAAGGTTTGGTTACCTAGCAACAACTTGTTTTCATTCAAAGGACTATTTTTTTTCTGCGTTTGAGTTATTAGAGTTATTGCTTCATGAAGGTTGGACAGCACCAAAACCTTCAATAACTATTTTGTTATTACTAATTGTTAGATTTTTTCCCCCATCCTAATTATTACAGTTCTTCCTATTTGTTTTGAATATTAATATATTTTCAATCTAAATCGTATCTTTTGATTCGTTTCTTCATTCATATCCAACCTCCATTAAGAACAGTTCTTCCGATGCTTCTAGTTGTTAATAATTTGTAACATTTTGAAGCTGTAGTGAGTCACCTACTCCAATCACTCATTACACAAGCTGAAAGAAACCCATATTAAGTCCCGTAACATGAGTCTTCGAGTGGATACTGCAAACATGAAGAAGGTCTTCTAATCAAATGGGGGGAAAATTGAGCCATATAGCCTTTTTTTAACATGTACAACAAAATCAACAACTGTGTTTTTTTATTTTTGTCAAAGTCTAGGCCAATTGAGAATCTCTGACAGAAACAAATCAATGGTTTGGTACCTAATTTGCATGAATAACAGTTTCTTTAACAGTTAAATAAACAAGAAGAACAGAGGAAGGGCTGCAGTGGAAAATACTGACATCTTAGAGCAGAGGCCACAGCTTTCCCTTCCCTCATTATGGTCTGGGGAAAAAAATGCAACAGGAATCTGATTTGAGGGGTTTCAAAACGGACTGACAGCGGTACTCATTAACATGGAGCATTCCTTCACCAGAGCGAAAGACGACTCGACTTGTTGCGTTATCGTCTGTGTTTTTCCTATCATTCATTGTCCAGGGGAAACTTGCTATTTAAATTATCCACCAAATTCGTCTCTCAGTATTTACGATGGAAGTAAAAGACTAAATACTGCTGAATCATTTCTTGTTTTATCCCAACATCTTATTAAAAAAATTCCTTAAAAGTTTGTAAGCTCCTCAGAAAATCATCTTGACGCTTTTATTAACCCTCTGATTTTGTTGGCCTGTAGTTCCAGGCTATAATGGCTCCTGGAAGATGTTTTCCTAACTGCAGCCTTGTTCCGAGATGTTTGGCCAAACCAGAGAAGCAAAGACAATACAAGTTCAAGTTGTTTAAAAGTTCTCAAAATCTGTTGGTTTTGTCTACTACCATCAACTGACTCAACAAGGTCCAGGTTATTTATCACGATAGATATTTGGACTTAAACTCAAATGAGGTAAAATGCTTTAAACAGTTGTATTTTAATGAATTATGATGACCAAACCGCAGGCTAGTCGGATGTAGCATCAGCAAGATTTAACTGGATATTCCACACCTGTTCAGGTGGCGAGTCACAAAAACAGTTTCAGTTTCTTTTATGGATAAAGACATTTCAAGTTTCCCCTTCACTATTTTGGGGTGCAGGTTTTTTGAGAACAACATGGAGTCATATGCAAATGGCAGTTTAACCTTTTCCAGACAGCTAGATAGCTAACTATCAATTAATTGCAATAATTCTGTACGTAAAACACCATTGATCAATCATAATGGCTTCAGGAGCCCTGATCTGCATCCAACATTAATTATCTTTAAATATTTTTGTTAAGTCTGATCACCTTTTGAGATATTCATCGTTATAGAAATCAGAGATTAACTTAATATTAAAAATTATGTTGGGTATAAAATGACGAAGAAAACTTGCAGGAGCAAAAATGAAAAAAATAAAATAAAATAAAAAATCCAGTTTACTCAGAAGAGAATAGTCCCGTTTGTAGAAACTAATTTTTTTTTTCCCCACAAAAAATAGGTACCAATAAGCAGCACTGTAGCAGATTCACTTGAAATGTTTATGTACTTGTTCCCTTAAGCCTACAAAGCTATGATTTATTACCTTGGCGTTCCCAAGCTATTTAAAAGCACACAAATGTTACTGCCTGTAAATTTCTTCAATATTTTCTAAAGAAAATAAAAATAAATATGATGCTATTTAAAGGTGCAGTACGTAACTTTAAAAAAATACATATTTTAAACTGTACAGTATAGTAAGAGATAGATAAATCAAGCTCCTTCTCACAGTGCTAACTGCAGAAATACACAGCTCGGTCATAAACAACCAATCAGAACCATGAAGAGGGTCTTAGTGCTGTCAATCATGCTTGTGCATGTGCTGCTCACACTCTCCCCCTTGCTCTCTGCTAGGCTACAGCTTCTTCCTAGCATGGCCACCGATGGATAAAATGTTTTGCTGGGACGTAAGCTGTTTCTCTGCCATTAGCACACTAAGCTGCACGTACACAAGGATGATTGACAGCACTAAGATCTTCTTTCTGGCTCTGGTCGGTTGTTTTTGATTGGGAGCAGTGCATTTCTTCAGACGGCTTTAGGAAGATGTGGAGGAGCTGATTTTCTGTCTTATATCATACTGTCAAGACATTTTTAACAAATATGTATAAAACATCCATTTTGTAAAAGTTACAGACTACAGCTTTAATAAATGATAAGTAAAAATGATTTTGTTAACCCTACTTGGTCTGAAACTGAATCTTTTTCAGTCATGTTTATATATATATGCTTACACTAATCCTCCAAAGTACTCACTTTAAGACAACGTTGAACAAAAGCCACCTGGTTCTGTTTGAAACTATTCATATTTATCTTTTTTGGACGTTAATTTAAAGAAGTATTTATCTTATTGTACTAAAATCAATAAAATAAATAAATAAATTTTAAAAATCAAACTGCATGCGTGTGTGAGAATGTGCTTTCAGACAAAACAAATGCAGCTTGTTTGCAGCACTTTTGAGTAACCTACAACACGAACAAACTTTTACAGCAAACTTCAAAGCACTTTTCTTCTTCCCTTCCTCCTCTTGTTTTTACTTTGCTGCTTCCGACACGTCAGCTTTTGATCCCTTTAACCGCCCTTCTAACAGCTCAAACACATCTTACTAAGTACTTAAAGATCATCTCTCCAGTATAATTTATTTACTCTCATTATTTTATTCAGTTGTTGCCTTTCTCTCGGTTCGCTCTCTAGTCCCGCTGTCCTCTTGAGGATTTGTAAAGTCAGCAGTTTCCTAGAGGAGCAGGGCTGCTGTTTACAGCCCTGTTTGACACAGCAGGGGGCACCTGTGTTCAAGGCAATTTCCAGGGGTGCTTCTCTACCCACTCCTGTCTAAATTAAATACACACATTCATTAAAGCGATAGTCCGAAGGACAGAGTTTCTCCCTGAGCGGTAATGATCATTAAAAGCATGTTTTACACCAAGCGCTCTCTTTTCAGCTGCCAAACAAGCAGGTATCAGTGAGCCTGGATGAAGATAAACTATTTAAAAATATGAATAATGCTGCTGCATTGGTGGTTATTCAACATGCATCGAATTTTTACATTTATATCCAATTTATTATGCACATAACCTGAACCAGATGAAGAAAATTAATAGCTTAAGCTACTGCATTTCATATTTACAGTCTTTTGGAGGCTGTAAATGTTGCTTCATTATATTGTATCAATGTTAAATTGCTGTTTTATTATACACAAGGCAACCGGAGCTTTTGGTTCTGGTTCTGTTTTTATTTACTTCATCTTGACTTCATAATTTTGATTTTAACAATTGATAAGATAAAAAAAAGTCTTGTAAAGCTCTTACATGTTGATTCATTTGAATAATTCTCATAAATACATCAACTAAAATTAGCTTGCTCACTACAGTAAGATGCAGCCAGGAATATTTTTTGAAGTTATAACACCTAATAAATTAAATTACAATAAAAAATACTGTACTCTTACAATACATTTTACATTTAAGTCATTTTTCATTGTTCAAAAGCAAATCTTTAGAATTGTGCTTTAAGCTATTCATAAAGAGGAAGTTAAGGCTTAAAATTAAACATTAAAGTATTGGTACTTTGTAAATTGTCAAATGTCTTCTTCTGAAAACTCTAAAGTAAGTAATGCAAAAAGCTTAAAAAGAAAATCAGCTCATTATTGTGGCTTTCAGCAAATTTAAATTAATTTAGGTAATCCTAAATTATGCAAAAAAAGGAAAAGCTTAGTTTGATTTCATGTTTCAGTCAAAAAAAATTTATGTGTCTTTTATTTTACATATAAACAGTTGGTTAGAGCTTCAAAATGTTTGGAAACATTTTCTCGCTGCCCTCTCCAGCATGGTGGGCGCGTGTTGCTTACCCGGCTCTTTGACCACAAACAGGATGGATTTGCCGCTGGCGTCCTCGTAGTACTGGAAATGCTCCACGCAGTCGTTTTCGTCTTTATACGAGCAGTTTACCGCGTTCGTGTCATGGAGAACTGTGTGGAAAGGGTCGAGGAAAAAGTCCGTTTGTGCCCGTGTTTTTAGCTAAACAAATACAATTGTCACAAACACAACTAGAAATTAGGCTGTTAAAGATGAAAATAAAAGCACCTTTTACAAACAATCAGTATTTTTACCAAATACATTGCAATGTGTATTTAGATGTCTTGACATTGCATTGGTACAATAATCCAAACAGTGCTATCTTTAAGCTAATATTTGAGATCTTTCTCTTGTATATCAGACATTTGATCATTCTAAAAACTATTTCTGATATATTTTCAAATTTTCTAAGGGTGTTGTCACCCCTGATGCTCTGGTGGACTCAGTTACTTTTTCAGCTGCTGTGGTTGGCTTTCACACTGCACTGTGCCAAACAAAACTGTTCCCCTCCTCGCCTGTAGTGGCGCTGCACCAAAACCTCTTGAGGGAAACCACACAAAAACCTCTGAAGAAGACATGAGCGCAACTTCCTCCTTCACCGAATGTAAACAAAAATGAAGTGGCATCAGATTTTAGCGGTTGTTTTTCTCTTGGTGAAAGACAAGCAATACACCACACGCCAAACTCAAGGCCCGGGGTCCAAATCTGGCCCGCCAGAAAGTTTTATGTGGCCCACAGGGACATGTAAATAGAACCTTGAGAATGATAATTATATGACATAAATGAAAGCAGTTTTCAACGAAAGAGGATTATCAACAGAAAAAAAAAAATCTGATATTTTTCCTCAGAATTAAACTTTCTTTCTCAGAATTTACCAGAATTATTCTGACTTTAATCTTCTAAGATCAAAAGTTAGAATTCTGGGGGAAAAAATGTGAGAAAAACAGTCAGTATTCTGAGAAAAAAGTCAAAATTCTGAGAAAAAGACAGTATTCTGAGAAACAAAGTAAAAGTTCAGAGAATAAAAAGTAAAAATTTTGAGGAAAAAAAATTCAGAATAAAAAAAAAGTCAAAATTCTCAGAATTCAGGCTTTTGAACTCACAAGACTAATACCAGAATATTTTTATTTTTCCACTGACAATAATCTTTTTCTGTGTCTGCCACATGGCGTCAGTGTAATGATGTTTGGTATTTAACTTTAAGAAATACTCATCAAATGCTATTTATTCATATTTTAGAGAGGTTTGTTAATGAGTTTTATCAGTACATTTTACCACAACTGGCTCTTTGAAGATATTCTTAATCTTAATATGGCCCAAATTAAAAATGAGTTTAACATCCCTTCATTAGACTAGTGTGTTTGTTTTGGTTGTAATTACCCAGAATGCCATGCGTTGTAGCCCACTTCCTGCTCTTGGTCCACTTGAATTCACATATGCACCAGAGTTCACTTTTATCAGGTTTTTAGGAGGACCAGAGTTTGCTTTTTTGGTCCACATCAGAGTTTGATAAAATTTATATTATTGATAACGTTTATGTTTTACCAATATACGTTTGATCAGCTTACCTATTTCATCCACAAGTACAATCTCATCCTTGCAGATTCGACTGCAGGTGTTATCGTCATGCAGCTTTCCCCTTTTGAAATGTTTACACTCCACGCACTCCCTGTAATGACAAGACATAGTCAATGCCATTTTATCACAGAATATAACAATCCAGATGTTTTGAATTCAGCAGCAAGGCATGGAAATGTGTGCATATTTATGCTCACTTCTTCATGGTACAAGCGTCTGGGCAGGTGGGGCACTTGTCACATGTGGCCCCGTAGGCCCCCGGCTGGGTGCACTCGCAGACCCCACAGACGCACTGGCCCCTGCCGCTGCAGAGCAGACCCAGGTTGGACATGCAGGTGTCCGTGCGTCGGGAGCAGTTACAGTTCTCACCCTGCCAGTCTGGCGCACACTGGCAGAAACCGCAGTTACACACTCCATGGCCTGAAATGGGGAGAAAACGTCACTTTCTGATAAGCTACTGTAGCACATGTGACATAGTATTATAGTCAAACGTAAAGAGCGGAATGAACAAATGAGGACATGGGTGTGATAAGTTATGGGTGTGAAGAAAGAAGTGTTGAGCGGCTTTGATAGATGTAATCTGGATAACACATAGAAAACAACTTGCTCATTTTAAACAACTTTCAGAATGAGCTTAAATCTAAATAAGCTGCTGATGTCCACGTCTTCCAAACTCAACATTTGCACTCACGTAAAAATTGCTGCAGACAGACGCTTAACTACACATCCGTACATCTTTGAAAAGCAGAAATGGAGCCTCCTGCACAACTAACAAGAATGCAGCAAGTGATTTCTGAATAGTCAGTCACCAACAAAACCCTTGTCTTTTCCAGCAGCCATTGTACAGCATACAGTGGTAAAACCAGCTAACCAAAGGTGCTGGAACTCTGGGTGAGTTGCTAAGTTTGGTTGAGGTTGCTAGCTAACGTCACAGTGTCAAAAAACATCAACATATTGCCAAAAAAAACCAGCTTGCTATTTTTTAAAGCATTTGGGCTTTTGGGCAAAATATGAATTTTGAATAATAGGTCAATTTTAAAACTTTTTTTTTATTTAAAGTGTTTAACTGGCTCCATTCTTCACTTTAATGTGAATATTATGAACCTTGAGTTCTTGCCTTAACTCCTTTTTTAAATGCCAAACTGTGGGTGTTTTCTTTAGAAACACCTACAGCACTTTCAGAACAATTAATAAGTGCATTTAGACTAAAAGCAGGGTATATATTTATTTTTGGTCTTTCTAAATTCCATCAGAGTGTAGAAAGATTGAACTTTTCATTGCGTTGTTGACCACTAAAGCAGGCCAGTAAATGGAAAATTTTGCTCTTTGGCGTCAAACATAATACAAATTATCAACATATTACCAAAAAAAACCAGCTTATAGTCTGGTTAAAAAAAACAAATATAGTCACAAAAGTGGGTGACTGGTGTAATGCTATGGTTTTAGATAAAATCTGATTCTGACTTTTCTTACTCAGAATTTTGACTCTTGTTTTGTTTTCAGAATTTACCAGAATTTTCCTGACTTCAATCTTTGAAGATCAAAAGTTAGAATTCTGGGGGGAAATATGTGAGAAAAAGCGTCAGAATTCTGAGAAAAAGCGTCAGAATTCTGAGAAAAAGACAGAATTCTGAGAAAAAGCGTCAGAATTCTGAGAAAAAGCGTCAGAATTCTGAGAAAAAGCGTCAGAATTCTGAGAAAAAGACAGAATTCTGAGAAAAAGCGTCAGAATTCTGAGAAAAAGCGTCAGAATTCTGAGAAAAAGACAGAATTCTGAGAAAAAGCGTCAGAATTCTGAGAAAAAGCGTCAGAATTCTGAGAAAAAGACAGAATTCTGAGAAAAAGCGTCAGAATTCTGAGAAAAAGCGTCAGAATTCTGAGAAAAGTCAGAATTCTGAGAAAAGTCAGAATTCTGAGAAAAAGCGTCAGAATTCTGAGAAAAAGCGTCAGAATTCTGAGAAAAAGCGTCAGAATTCTGAGAAAAAGACAGAATTCTGAGAAAAAGCGTCAGAATTCTGAGAAAAAGCGTCAGAATTCTGAGAAAAAGACAGAATTCTGAGAAAAAGCGTCAGAATTCTGAGAAAAAGCGTCAGAATTCTGAGAAAAAGACAGAATTCTGAGAAAAAGCGTCAGAATTCTGAGAAAAAGCGTCAGAATTCTGAGAAAAGTCAGAATTCTGAGAAAAGTCAGAATTCTGAGAAAAAGCGTCAGAATTCTGAGAAAAAGACAGAATTCTGAGAAAAAGGAGAATTCTGGAAAACAAAGTCAAAACATTAAGAAAAATTTCTGAATTCTCAGAATTCTGACTTTTGACCTCATAAGACAGAATTCTTTTATTTTTCCACTGGACATAATCTTTTCTGGTAGTTTTCATATGTATTCTACCAAATGATATCAATGTAATGATGTTCGGTATTATTTAACTTTAGGAAGCACTCATTGAGGTTTATTAATGAGCTTCATTAATACTTTTTAGCACAACCGGCCCTTTGAGGACATTCATAATCTTGATATGGCCCAAAATAAAAATGAGTTTGACATTCCTGTTTTATAACATTGTATAAAGATAATTTTGGGGTCCTTTATATTTATGTTCAACAACCACAGGTTAGTTAAAACAAACTATCAAAGGTCATATTAATGACAGTTTAGTCATTTTTAGTGATTTTCTGAAAGTCCGACTGGAAAGACTCCTGACTGGAAAGAAGAAGTGTTTTGTTGAGGTTTCTAAAACCGCTTAACGTTCCATTGTCTGGCTGAGACATCTTTTTATTTCTGGATGAATGATTCATTACATAAGTGGGTAAAATTGTGCACATCATTTGCTTGCTGGTACTCCATATATATCCATGTGTGCATGCGAGTGCCAATCTGAGTGACGGTGCAGAAAACATTGTGGTGCGCGACCGCAGAAAACAATGTCCAGATAAACAATGAGACAGGAAGCAGCTTGGGACAGCGTGACTGGATAAAAAATGATCCCCCAACAAGCTGTTATTACCACTCAACCGCAGAGCTGAGGTCTTTTAATTTAGCAGTTCTATGGCAGAGTCCAAACGTCCCTCACTTTAAATGAGGTATCTGAAGACAAAGACACACCATGTTCTGCAGAGACCCAGTCTCTGAACATTTCCAGCCCTCTTACACACATGGTCCTTCTCTGACCAAACATGGATTTATTTTTAGCCTCATTACACCACAAAAGCCCGTGAGTAAGCAGAAAGGTATTTTCATGTTACTCTGCAGACTTTTGGGAATACAACGAACGTTTCTGGGTGAGAGCAGCAAAGGTGGGGAGAGTAAGAGTGATATATGAGATCTGATGATGTAATGGAGGACAGGTCAGTGGTTGGTGCCAAAACTTTGCACTACATCTCTTTAACTCAAGTCACGGATCCTGACCGATTTTGATCTTTAATAAAAATCTTTGGCACTGAGACAGAAAGTTTCAACCGGGTCATAACAATGTTAAATGCGCTTTCATGCTTGCCCTTTATTTGTAGGTAGAATCTGGAATTGATTAGACTTTTAATAAGTTCTTTAAATAGCTCATTCTTCCATAGTGGGTTATAATTCAACATGAATCTTTAGGATCTTCTCTAATATTCAAGGAATCAAAATTTTACATAAATAAAACATATATGTAGAGCCCACATTAACATTTGGCCGAATATCTTTGACTTTTTGTTGCCATCAATAAGCTTTTGGCATAAATATGGATTGATATACAACTACGGTACTTTTTTTTGATTGGCAGAGTTTCTTTAAAATGGTTTATCCCCCAAATTTTCAAATGGGTTGAATCCAGGGCTTCCAATAATCCATTTGGGAGGATTAAGGTAATATATAAACCCAGTTTTGCCCAATTTCCAACAATCTGATCCAAACTATCACCTACAAATTAAAGAACATTTGTAAGAATGTTTAGCAAAAACCCAGAAAACTGAGTCACCGACCACAGGGAAGCCATTTCTGCGATCATGAGAAGGCTGACCATGAAACACGCCACAGCAATTATTGTTGGAACAATATTATTCAGCAGCAAGGTGACTGTAGAACCCAATAGGGCAATGACCACAAACAGACTGGTTTGGGACAGGATAAATCAGGAAAAAACCCGTAGAGAACGTATGGACTTTGCATAAAAGCAAAATTCAATTCATTGATGAGGTCACTGAGAAACCCAGAACAATATCCGGAGCACTGCAGGTCTCACCTGCCCCAGTACATGTTCGTGTTCAGTCCAAACCACTGCAGACCAAAAAAAGCAAATGTCTGTTCCAAATTTGCCAATAAAAAATTTTAAAATAAAAAAAACTCTCCAAGATTCTATGGCCTCACAATGCAAAAATGTCACATTGTGCTGCTTCTTGTATAAAACTTAATCAGCTTTTCAAAATTAAACATCATACCAACAACCAGGCAAGGTGGTGGTAGTGTTATGTTTGAGCCAACTTTTTTTGTTTCGGATTCTCGGCAACTTGTTGGGTTGTGCAATGGGACAAAAAACCAAAGCACGACTGTAAGTTCATGTCTGTTTGGATCAAAAAAATATGTTTTTTTAGTGGCCTAGTCAAAGGCTGGACTTCAATCCAATTAAAGTGATATGGCATGACCTAAAACAAACCCTTCATGGTTTAAATTCTCCCTATATGGTTGAATTAACCTCAATGCCTAATCTTAAATGATTTTCATTGGTAATGATCTTTAAACAGCTGCATCTCACAATGAAAATTTTAATTATTAACATCTCCAAAGTAAAATCATCAGTTTCTATGTGACTAAATATATGCAGCACTCAACAAGGAGGCTAAATTGCTGTCAACTTCTGCATAGAAATCTTCACAAATGTAAGGGTCTCCTCTGGCAGAAGAAAAGTTTCATCAGGGGAGCTGAACATTTTTCTGTGATGGAACCTTTTTGAACTTCTACAAAAGCTTTGCACGACTGACCAAAGAAAAACACACATGGTGCCTACACAATGGCACATGTTTATTGTGAGTGGAGCCTGTGTCCTGCGAAGAAGGAGAGAGTTGTTATTGCGTGTAATTCTTCCCAGATGAGGAGGGTGGGTGGCGGCACGTCGGCATGGCAAAAGGGACTGCCAGCCTTGAAACTACTGTAAACACAGGAAACTTCACCACAACCACACACAAAATTCACTGTGGTCAATTGATCATTTTTTGCACTTTAACCATTTAAAAAGACATTACATAACAAGGTTTTAATGTTAAATTATACTTAAATGCATCCTGCATTTACTTAGACTTATATTCTTTATATACACATGATTGAGAATTGAAGGAGTAAATGTTGCATCATTTCCAGCAGGTTCAGTTGGTGTTTATCCATCCATCCATCCATCCATCCATCCATTTTCTGTTCACCCTTTGTCCCTATGGGGTCGGGAGGGTTGCTGGTGCCCATCTCCAGCTACGTTCCAGGCGGGAGGCGGGGTACACCCTGGACAGGTCGCCAGTCTGTCGCAGGGCAACACAAAGACATACAGGACAAACAACCATTCACACACACACACACCCCTAGGGAGAATTTAGATAGACCAATTAACCTAACAGTCATGTTTTTGGACTGTGGGAGGAAGCCGGAGTACCCGGAGAGAACCCACGCATGCACAGGGAGAACATGCAAACTCCATGCAGAAAGATCCCGGCCGGGGATCGAACCCAGGACCTTCTTGCTGCAAGGCAACAGTGCTACCAACTGCGCCACTGTGCAGCCCCAGTTGGTGTTTATTGAAATCCAAATAATTTCTCCAAAACTTGAGAGTATGAGACAATGGGATATAAATATGCTTCTAATCTCTGGAGAGACGTTAACTGATACTGTCTTCTTTGGTCGGTTGAGACTAAAACGTATATTTAAAAAAATAAAATAAAATAAAAACTCTCCAAGTAGCTTCGGCACAAAACAATGAATCAATAGCAGTAAGTTGATGTTTTTTGGTATGTGGAAAATTACATTTCGGAATGTAATGTCACAAATCAATAGGAACTGCCCGTTACTTAGCAACCCAGCAGAACTTAGTCTGCAACCTAGCAACCCAAGCCGAGCTCCAGCTTATTTTTATTTAAAGTGACAATAGGCCTTAAAAATAGCTCATACTGAAGGCAGCTGAAAATAGGCAGACCTGACCAAACAAAAATCTCAGTGTCTAAGAATGATTTTGTTAAACATATGTAATAAACATGTTGTGTATATCCCAAAGACCAATCCTAACATGTCCAAGGATAGTTCACCATGATACGTCATAATGAAAATGCTTATTGTACATTTATTAAAGTATAATCTTTTGATCCAAAGGCAAAACCCAGTATTATTCTGCAGGTCATTGCACCTTACCTGAGCACAGCTCTCCTTTGTATCGCAGGCAGTTGAAGTCATCACACTCACACAGCTTCCCCCACACCTTTCCAAAGTCGCTGCTGTGGCACACACACTGGCCGCACACGCAGTCGCCGCGGCCGCTGCAGACGGGTCCTCCGGATCCTGCTGGCCCGCTGCAGCGGTCCTGCTCCATGGGGTTGTAGTCGCCCTCTGCGCACTCGCAGTACGGCCCCAACCTGCCCGGGTGGCACAGGCACATGCCGCACTCGTAGGTACCGTTCCCGTTGCTACATTTGGGGCTGTTTAGCTGGGCTTTGCTCTGGCACTTGCAGTCACACTCAAAGGTGACAATGATGGTCAGAGAGTCCTTGAAGCCAACTGGTTTGATGATGAAGGTCTTCTTTTTTTGTCTGGGACAGCCTCGAGCGCGGGCCTCTACGCTGAACGACACCTGGAGAACAGGAAGATTGATGTTCACTTAAAGCTGCAGAATGTAAAGTATGCTATTTACATATTTGTTAAAACTGTGACCATGTTGTGACAGATTGTTATGAGATTGACTTCCTCCACCTCCTCCCTGAGCTATTACTGCCATTGGAGAAATGAAAAAAAACAACAAAAAACAATCAGAGCCAGGAGGCGGGTCTTAGTGCTGTCAATCAAGCTTAAGTACTTGCTGCCAAATGTGCTAATGGTGGAGAAACAACTTACCGCTACAAGAAAACTGTTTATCTGCAGTCACTGGTGGCTGTGCTAACTAGCATAAGCATTAATGACATGCTGTGCTAGCTGAGCAGCACCACACTGAGGGTGATTGATAGTACTATGACCCGCCTCCTGGTTCTGATTGGTTGATTCTAGCTAGCAATTGGAGAAGGCAGACAAGTTCGATTTTGCCTCAGATTATCTGTCTCATACTGCACTATTACAACATAGTGACAGTTTCCACAAAAATTTTATAAAATTGTTTTTTTTTGTAAAAGTTATATTCTGTAGCTTTAAAGTGTGACAGACATGATAAAAACACTTTCATAATTTAAAAAGATGAACTTCTGCGCTTTAATTCCGTGTGCACAAAAACTTCTAATAATAAATATTTCTCACTGCAGGAGTGTCGCTGTTTTCTGTAGTAATTGGGTCAAAAGCCGGCGCCATCTTGTGATGTAATGAGGGTCAGTCAAAACGTAAACAACCGAGGCCGAGTTTACAATTTAAAGTAGTTTGTGAGAAATATTTATTATTAAAAGCTCTTGTGTACACAGAAATAAGGACAGTACATCTTTTTAGAAAAGTGGTTTAATGGTGTCAGTGACACTTTAACTGCCGCCATTTTTCACCATTATCAAATCAATTTCATAAGGAAATATTTTGAAGGGAATGCGAAGAATGCAAAGAAAAGCACAAAGTTAAAGGAGTTGCTCTGAATCCATATCTGGTAGATGTCCAAAAGTGGGCAGTAACTACATCTGGAGAGAGATCCAAATATGGAAATATGATCAGAGGTAGGAAGAAAAGAAAATATGTGGAGCGCAGAATGTGTCACTTTGACTCAGGCAAGAACAACAGAGACTAAAATGTAAGTAAATATGAAAGTAGCAAGGTAAACTTTGAAAGCAGGCATTTAAATCCTGTATATTGGCCCCAAAAGGAAAATAATCCAGAAAAGGCAGACTCAGACTGTTGATCTGTTCCCTCCAGTGTTTGCTCTTTTGACACAATGAGGAAAGAAAAGGAGAAATGAACTTTTAAATAGATATAGACGGCAACTATAAGAGAATGGAAATATAAGGGAAAAAATTCCACAATGATGGGGGAAATACCAAAGAGAACTACTGAAATATAAATATACTTTTGGTGTTTTTTTTATCATGAAGTCTGGATAATGTCTCAAAGACTTGGGTCGGTATGAGCTGCTCATGATATGACAAACAAGCAAAAATACCAGAGTTTTGAAGTAGCATTTAGTTATTATTTAAATTTTTATACAGGTTTTAGAATATACTAGTGTTAAATTTAGTGTCAAATGTTTAGCGTGCTAAATATTTCAACTTTTTTATCATTCTGCTCTTTATAGTACAATGGCAAATTAGGACTTTTGCAGATGAAAAATAATAGCACATTTCTGCCAGAAAACTCAAAAGTTTTTAGAAAAAAGTAGACAATTTGCTAGACCCCCCCCCCGCCCCCCCCAAAAATCCAATGTGTTATTTTATATATTTAAGGAGAAAAATGTTCATATATGTGTCTTTTACCTCCAGAAAACAAGATTTGTTTCTTCATTTGATGGATTTAATTTATTTAATACGAAAACAAGTTCAGTTTTCGTATTAGTTTTACAGGCTATTTTCTGAACATTTTGACTAAAATCAATTCTATTATTAAAGGCATATTCATTTTGCTGTTTTTGTGTTGTTGTTTTTTTGCACAGAGACAATGTACAACATTTTATTAACCTTTTAAAAGTAAAGATACAGAGTAGGGTACAGCTTATTTCCACAAATGTTTATACAGGTTATCAATTGGTGAAATATAATAATTAATTTAATACATATCCAATAATTTATTATTTCACTAAAACCAAGCAAACCAGTCAAACTAGAATCCTACAGACAGTAGGAAAAATATAAATATAATATTCTGAAATAAAAATATTTCTTTACCTAAATGCAAAACTGTTTATTTGTTAGCTTTTTTTTTTTTTTTGCCTAACATTTTACAACTATTACATGATATAACCTCATTTGGCAATGATCTGTTGTAACAAAAAAGAAGGTAGTTTTATTAAAAGCAGTTTCTTGTGCTCAGACCAGATTTAAAACCGTGAAGATTTAATAGATTTAGTTGAGGGGAGACTGACCGTGTCTCCTATTTTGAGGCCGGAGCAGGATTTGAGGCCGGGGATGAGCTCTCCGTTCAGACAGGTGGCATTAAAGGACAAGGACAGCTCCTCTGGGACGCCTAGAAGCTCCAGCTCCACTTTAGAACGAATTTTCTGACAAAACATAAAGAAAAGAAAGAAATTATTTAAACTCGTTCATGTGAAAAACTTCTGTTCTTATACAAGACGTCTGACCTGAAGCGACAGCTCAAGTTTAGACATTGTCTTGAGTCAGTTCTGCTTGCACTGGTAATTTAAAAACAGCTTCGAGTCGTTGTTTAATTCACAGAATTTACAACTCCTCCACCTGTTTTCTGCTTCTTGACCTCAGGTCAATAAAAATCACTCAGAAAACGTCAACTTTTGGTTGGTTTCACACTTCAGGAGCTATGGGATTTAAACTGAGACACGCATGACTCAGACGCCATGGGTGTGGGTCAATAAACACATGTCATGTCCTCAGACACCGTCTAGTCAAAAATGTGTGTGTGTGAAGGGGTGCAAAGGTGTGTGTTTCTACTCACAGCGTAGGCTTTTAGGATGAGCTGGATGACGTTTCCGGAGTCGTTGGACAATGTTCCCACTGTAGTGCCAGGAATAAGCTCACTGTAGTTCTGAAAAACACAAAGATAGCAACAAAATGAAAAGGAATATTAAAAGTTACAGAAGTGGTCCAGATGTTTTCTAATTTCTCATTTATAGCAGCTGCAGTTTTCAGTGGCAAATTAATCTTTTCTATTTTCAATAACCATGACAATGTGAATCATTTATACCGAAACCCGCTAGCCTCTGTGGTTTCTCATGTCCGAAAAAGAGTTGCCAGATGAGTAATGCTTACAACTGCATTCCTCATTATTACTAAATAAGTAGAGTGTAAAGCTGACTTTCCATGTTTCATAGAGTGCTTTTCCTCCATTACAGTTTTCTTCCATTTTTGTCATTGATATAATCTGATTTAATATAAATTACAGTGCTCAAATCAAGGCCTGTGTGGAGAGTAACCCCCCTAAACTTAATAAACTAAAACTAGAAAAGTTTGGTCTGATTTAACTTCAGACAGTGAAGAAAAAATGTGTCTTTTTATTCAGTGAATGTAAACTTCTGGTATGCACTGAACTTAGCTGAGGTAAATACATAGTTTTAGACAAAGTTCTTCAGATTGTTTACATGAAGGTTGGTGAGATAATCTTCCTCTCAAAGGCATTCCATGTTTCCAAAGCTCAAAACTTGAATATACTCAGGAATTTTCTGATGAGAAATAATCAACATCGGTGAAATGGGAGCTGGCTTAAATACCGGGTAAATCTCTGTTAAACAATCATGAAGAAATCGACACACACTGTTGTTGTAGAGAACAAAAATGTTGAAGATGTGCTTTATTTTCACAGGTACTTTAAAACAAACAGATTTTTACTAACTGTGTTGCTTCAGTGTTTAATGCAAAACGCCACAAAAACACAACTATTCACAATATTGAGCCAACTTTTCTGACTTCGTCCTCTCTTATCGCTTGTGATTGAATAGTTTGACTCAATAATAGATGATAATACAAGCTATAAATATAGTAAACAGTGCCTTATAAAAATTATTCAAACTCCCTTAAACTTTTTTCACATTTTGTCAGATTACAACCATAAACTTCCATGCATTTCCTTCAGATTTATTTGGTGATAAACCAACACATAACAGCTCATATTTATGAAGTAGAAGCTTTTAGATCCCCGGTTCAAATCTCAAATTTGTTACAAATAGAAATATAAAAAGTGTGGCTTGCATTTTGTCACAAACTATTTAAGGGAGTCCAAAATTTCAAACATATCCATGTGTTAGAATGGCCTAGTCAAAGTCAAGACTTAAATTAAACTCATAATCTATTGCAAATAAATGACAGAGATTGTGCTGTTTTGCAAAGAACAGGCAAAGATTTAAGTATCCATATTTAGGAAGCTGCAGACATATTTCGGAATACTTTTTGATCATGAAATATTTCTCTAGATAGTATCTTTCCTATCATCCTGTCATGTTGTTGCTTCATCTAGCACTTACAAGTTTGTATTTAATACCACAAACTTGTAAGATACAAAAACTATGTCTACACAGTTCACAGATCAGTGAGCATTTCTCAAGAATTTGTTTTCAAACCCAGTAAAAACCACCTGATGAAGATAAACCTGGTGTATATGTGACAGGATTTTATTTTAACAACATTATAGATGAGAAGTTTGTCAGAATTTGTTTATTTATTCTTTGACTTTATTTTTGTTTAGTCAATAAGTTGGTCCTCCTGACATTTAGTGGTGTTTTAAGTTCTGTTACGCTGCTCTTGGCAGTTGGTGGTTACCGTAGCAACTTGTAACTGCCAGCTCCGCCCCCTTTTTTCAGTTGCCGTCTGTAACTGTGGCAATATGTTAGGATCAGCTCTGTATTTTCTTCACAAGTATTATAATTTAACATATATTTTTAGACAAATTTAATCATATACAGTGGTTTTATAAGTAATTTTGCTGTGTTTTATGTATGCTGTTAACTGTTATCACTATTAATGTTTAATTTTGCAACTGTTAACTGCTCGTTGGGAGCTACTGCTTAGTATTAAGATTATATGTTGGATTTTATTAAATGAATTGGGGAAGAAGCTGCTGGACTGATGTTAACCACCAACTTGATTTCTGCTTTTGTTAGAATAAATACAATGAATCTGAGAGTATCTGTCGTGAAGTCAACCTACTCAATCAGTGATAAACATAAGGATTTTAATCTTTACTAAATAAGTTGCTAGGCCGTTTAAACGGTCAGTTTTTTAATAAGCTGATGAAGATTTTGAATATATTGGGCTTGAACTGACCTGGTAAAGGGGCACCACAGGGTTGGTGACTGCAAAGATGAGGTTGATGTTGTTCTCTGACATTTTCTCTGTGATCAAAGCAAGTGACGGATAATCCTGCAAATCAAACAGTGTGTTTAGCTCAAACAGCACTGAACAACTTTTATAAGACGTGCCTGTTCATATGTTGTTGATCATCCTCCATGTTTACCATAGTGGTGGACATGCTGTACATATTGTCGGCGTTCAGGTGGCACTGTCCGTCGTTGGGATGCACGATTCCAGCGAGTCGTCCGTCCAGAGCCACATGGGTTTTGGCATCGGAGGTGAAAATCAGGAGGTGGGAAGCACCTGGACGCCAGCCGATCTGCTCCTAATTCAGACATAGGAGATGGTTCTTATAGCTAACTAAAACTAGAAAAATAAAAACTTTAATTAAGAAAACATTCTTGTTAACTAAAATAAATAAAAACGGTAATTAATGAGGAAAAACTATATCTAACTCAAACTATATCATGCTTTTATAAAACTAACATATTGAAATTAAAGATATAATATCCTTTGTTTCATGATTATGAATCTGTTTATTAGTCTTTTGAACGGATGTGAAATATATATATATATTTTTTCCCCTTACACAAACTGTTTACGTCAGCTGTTGGCAAATTCCAGCATATACACCTCAAGGTGGCGCTAATGCTAGTCCTCAAAATGGCGACACCAAAAGTTGGGAGAAAACTCCAGAGTCAGTTGTTGTTCAACATGAATACATTTTTAAATAATGGTTTATATACATACAAAACTTCAACCTTTGTGAATTCTGGACCTAAAGATTAACCAAAGTATGAAAAAACTGAAACTATTGTTACTACTAAATAATGAAAACTAAACTAAAACAAAACAATATTAAATTAATAGTAACTAATAAAAACAAGAAAATACGCTCCATAAACTAACTACAGCTAACTGAATTAGACAAACAAAAAGTCACACTAAAATTAAACTGAACTATAATGAAAAACCCAAAACTATTGAAACCCTGATACAGCAAGAAAAAAAAAAATCCTACAAGCCCTTTATGTTTTCCATCCCTGTAAAGTGACTTTTAGTATAGTTTTTTTTTCTCAACATCATGTTCCTTCAGTGTGACAGTAGAGAAAAAGAATGCAAATTAACGTGTAAGTAAATGTTTACGTGGCAGCAGAAATGCCTGCATTCATGCAGCGCGCCTCTCCACCTTGCACACAGCAGCCTGGATGATTGCATCGAATCCTCCCTCCGGGGCGTCTCGGTTCCTGGACACCATCTGCTTCTTCACCTCCTCCGTGAAGCGGCTCACTTCCTCCGTCAAAGACAGCACGTGTTTGTAGCCGAACTGGGGCAGACAGGTGGTATTAATGCTGTCAATTGAACAGAAATTCATTTAATTAATTTTGCGTGATAAAAGTTTTTTATTTTGATGTCTGATGTCTATTTTTTCTGGTTGCAAACTTTATTTCCTGTTTTAGTTCCCTTGATAGGCTTTCTCTGTCACCAGATGTTTCCTTTAGTTCCCTTTGTCCCAGCCCTGCTGATCATCAGCTCCATTTTGTGCCATGTTGTCTTTTACCAGTAATCAGCCTCGCTGCCTCTACCGTGCATTTGTTTTTGATAATCAAGAAAGGAAGTTTTCACTTCCTGTAGAATATTTTTGGCAAAAGAGAAGAGGAAAGTGTGCAGCAAATGGTCCAAGACAAAGGATTGAACATTTCAAAAACATCAAAGTCTCTAGTTTGCACTTATTGCTCCTAATTCCCCAAATGCAAGTGAAGCAGCAGCATCTTCTTTTAAAGGGGACCTCTTGTGCAAAATTCACATTTTCCCTATTTTTGTTAATCTATTTGGGTCTCAACTGCTTCTAAAAGCAGGCCAAAAGCTTAAAACACACACACACATACACAGCCAAGTTTTTTGCAATAAGTTTATGTTTTTTGATGTTTGGAAAACAATTTGTTTTAAAAACCTCCACAGTCTAATGTCACAAATCAGTAGGCTCTGTCCATTACTCTAGCAAACCTAGCAAAGCCTAGACTGTTACCTAGCAACCCTAGTGGAACTCCAGCACATTTGGTCAGCTGATTTTACCAGTCTATGCGGTGTATAATGGCTACTGGAAAAGACAAGTACTTGCTGTGTTCTCTACTTCTGCTTTTCAAATATGTACGGTTGTATAATTGTGCAACTGTTTGCAGTAATTTTCATGTGTGAGTGTAAGTGTTGAGTTGGCAACTTATTTGAACTTAAAGTAACAAGAGGCCCTAAAACAGCTCATCCTGAAAGGAAAAGACAAGTACTTGCTCCATTCTCTACTTCTGCTTTTCAAATATGTACGGTTGTATAATTGTGCAACTGTTTGTAGTCATTTTCATGTGTGAGTGTAAGTGTTGAGTTGGCAGCTTATTTGAACTTAAAGTAACAAGAGGCCCTAAAACAGCTCATCCTTGAAGGAGCTGAAAATACAAAAACCTAATTATTCAAGAATGATTTTATGCAAAAAAAAATGTAATGAAAATGATGTATTCATACAACGTCTGTCAGACATTGTATGACTGACAGACGTCTCTTAATCTGTCCAAGGAAGCACAAATAGGTCACTTTGAAAGTCTTGGATTTGGGTTTCTCTTCTAAAGCAAACAAAATGCAGTGCTAACCTCATGAACTATGCCCCAATGCTTTGGCCCTCCATGCCAGCAGGGGGCACCCAAGATTCCTTGAAGTCTCTCACAGAATAGTGTTGTTTAAAAAAAATTAATCTTAAAGGAAAAGCAGCAATCACATGCTTGTCCACGGAGGAGTAAATGCTGCAAGTCCATGACTCAATGGACTTCACATCACATCAATGACATGTGGTTCTGAATTTACAATACATAAATAAACTAACTTGAATATAATTGAATGCACAACATGGGCTTTTCTAGCAGTCATTGTACAGCATATAGGCTACAGCAATAAAAACAGCTGACTATGGCTGTCTTCACACTGCAGCCTGAAGTGACCCAATTCCTATTTTTTTTTTCTTAATGCGACCTGTATCTGATCTTTTCATGACAGTCTGAACAACACAGGTTGGATTTTTTTCGAATGCAACCCAGGCCACTTGGATATCCAATACGTATCCGATCTTCATCTGACGTGAACGTCATTGATACTCGGCAAATGTCCCAATTCTGCACCCTTATATGCCCCAGCGTACTACAACTAGGATTAAGTTGTTAAAGTACTGGCTCTGGTCCTACAAACACTGAGCACCGCTTCGTCTTTATGGCGGTTGGCAAAACACTGAGCACGCTCTCTATGTGACGTTATTGCGCCCTCAGGTAGTTTGCAGTTCACACTGGAATACACAGTGGGAAGTGCTTCCTCCAGTGACGCAGTTCACGCTGCGTCACTGAGACACATATATTTGGAAATGTGAATGAAAACGGTTAAAAAATCTGATTTGACAAAAAATTTGAATTGGGTCACATCAGGCTGCAGTGCGAACGTAGCCCAAATGTGCTCGAGCTCCGCTTGGGTTGCTAGGTGACGGGCTGGTGTTTGCTGGGGTTGCTAGGTGACGGTCAGTGCCTGCTGATTTGTGGCTTAACAATCAAGAGGTTTTTGAAATAGCTCATTTTCCAGACACTAAGAAACATCAACTCATTGCCAAAAAACGGCTTGGTGTTTTTTAGGCACTTCGGCTGTTTTTAGAAGAACTAGAAACTGAAACTGAAATACAAAAACGTGTAAAATGTAAATTTTTCATAATAGTTTCCCTGTAAAAGCGATCTTCAATGTGCTAATTTTTTTTGCTGACCTTTCCAGTCTTCTACAAATATTTTCATGAATACTGAGAAAAGATTAATTTCTCCTACAGGACCCATCTTTCTCTTCTATGCCGGGAACTCCTTAATGTGCTTTATCTTACAATGAAACATTCCTGTCGGCCAGCTTTTGTCAGACCGTGTGTAAACAGAACGTAAATGTACCCAGGAGACATTAAACCAACAAATCAATCCCAGAGGAGTATCTGGGTGGAGTTTTAGTGCAGCCGCCTACAAGCAGTCGCTCTGACTCTGCAAGTAAAACTACCTGCGGCTGATTAACAGCAGCTGACCAAGCAGTTGTGGTTGCCACGCTGAGCCTTTAACGACTGCTGTGACTCTGACTGCTCTCTTACTAAGCAGTGCAGCGATTAAAGATGTCCTCACTAAAATGACATCATCTGCATAACGATGTTACACGCAGACATAAACAACTGCTGAGGTCAGCGCTGTTTCTGACATGGGCATGCACAAATACAAGTCAGGATTTCAATACAACAAGTCAAAAACAATAAGCAACAAACATGCTTTCAAGGTTTCAGCAAACAAGTTTCTTTGAATAAAGGTTTTCCCTTTGTTACGTCACGTTTGTTTTTCACTTAGCATGGGGTTAAATTCCATGATGTCTTGCACAAAAAATGCAAACATTTGCTGCAAATTACATTGTTAAAATATTTGTTCTCTTTGTTGAGTCAACAAAGCTTTCATGCTGTTAGACTTTAACATGATCGAAGGAGGGAATGTCACAGATATCTAAGTGTTTTTACTCAGTTACTTGTCACTTAATTTTAAGAATTAGAGCGGTTCAAATTCAATTAAATACTAAAAACTCCAGTGTTTTCCATTTGTTTATTGTAAGTTAGAAATAACATTAAATAACAATAAAATGTAGCAATTATGATTTTCAAAACTTAATCAAATAAATAAATATATTTTTAATTGTTTGTTAAATTTTGAGTTTAATAAGACATAAGATCTAATACTAAATACACTCATGCTCATAGGTAAGAACAATTTAGAGAGACAAAATCAACTTAGCCATGTTTTCGGACTGTGGGAGGAATATGGAAATTACTGAAAAAATTAAGAAAGAAAGACATGCTGTTACTTTTGATATGGCTGTATAATAAATAGACACACTGAGTCTCCTTCTGACTTAAAGCTGCAGTATGTAACTTTAGTAAAAAAAAATATATATTTTTTTTTTACATATTTACATGAAACTGTCACTATGTGGTGACAATTTGGTATGAGGCAAATAATCTGTGAAAAAAAAAATCAAGCTCCTCTCTTCCAGTGCTCCCAGTGGTAACTAGAAACGACCAATCAGAGCCAGGAGGCGGGTCTTAGCGCCACTCATCACCCCTCTTCCATCCCCCATTTGCTTCAGCTTGTTGTGAATGCTAAAGCTAGTTAGCATAGTCACAGAATATGGCGGGTAACAGTTTTCCTGTAACAGTAAGTTGTTTCTCTGCCATTAGCACATTTAACAGCAAGTACATGAGGGTGAGTGACAGCGGTAAAACTGTCACCTCTTGGCTCTGATTGGTTGGGAGAAGTTAATTTCTTCAGATATGAATAGTAGCTTGAACAGAAGGTGGATGAGATCAATTTTTTCAGATTATCCATCTCATAAACTGTCTTGACATGGAGACGGCTTGTTGTAACTTTCCGATTTATAAATTTATATGAAATTGTCACATCAAGTCATATAATTATAATAATAATAATATTACCTGTAGCAGGGGTTTCTCACGGCCGCCTCAGGTGAGATGTACATGTACGGCGACAGCGGCTTGTCCACAAAAGCCCCGAAGCCCATGCGCAGGTTGCTGGTGGTTCGGTTCATTTCTTCGGCCAGACCGCGGCCCAGCGTCCTCAGGCGGAAAAGGTCATCGTTCATCGAGTAGGACAGGTCCATGAGGTAGTAAAGGTCAACTGGGTAGTCTTCTACCTGCCGCACTTTCACTGTGAAACGCTTTGCATCATCTGGGAAACGTGTCACAGTTTCTGACTGTAAATAAAACTCCTGAACCGGGACCGTAACTCTCCGGTTTCTAAAATGAACCCACCTGGCCTGAGAGTGATATGCAGTTTCTGCGGCTTTATCTGGGTGACATCTTGGGTCGCTCCGGCCGCCTTGTTGCTCAGCGGCCGGTCCTCGATCACTTGGAGTCTGCTGGTCGGAGACTCCAGACCGGATGCTTCACAACCCGCAGCGATCAGGTTTTTCTTCAGGTCGCAGCGTGACGAGCTGGCGACTCCATGACCAAAGTCCTGAGTGGAACGTCAAAGTGAAACATATTCAGTCAAAACCGTTCTCTTCAATCGTAATAGAGTATAAAAATAGCTGTGCTATGCATTTTCCAAGCACATAGAGCTATTTTAAAACACAATCAAGTAACTGCGTCATCTTAAGTTGTTGTAAAAATGCTGCATATGTAACAGGGTTTGTTTATTTAGTCTTCAAATTAAGTCAAGAAGTTATTTCTCCTGACATATTGGTTCTGTTGCTGCTTTTGGCAGTTGGTGGTTACCATAGCAACCAGCAACTGACAGCTCCTCCCCCTTTTTGTTCTCACTTGCTTTGTTTTTAGCGCGTGACATTTGCTGTCCTGCGTTCTTGATGAAATAAACTCGAGTTACTGAATTGAGTCTCTTGTACCCAGAGATTATACTCAAGTAAGAGTAGCACTACTTCAACATATCTTTATTCAAGTAAAAATAAAAAGTAGTCATCCAAGAAAATACTCAAATAGGAGTAAAAAAGTATTTAATAAAAGAATGTCTACTCAAGTAATGAGTAACTGATCAAATTATAAGTCATTTAATATTTAATAAAATTACATCATCACAAAAGAACAAAATATAAAGTTAAGTGGAAATTTTGATATTTTAAGGACAGAAATGACAAGAATTCAAAATAGGGCAAAATAAAAAATTTTCCAAATTAGTTTCTCTCAATGAAAAACGTATGAAACTTAAACAAAAACTGCCGGTGTGTGTCTGTGTCTGGTGAATTTTGGTTAAATCATGTTTGTTTTTAATTCAATGGGTAGAGAATCCAGAAATTATACTCAAGTAAAAGCAGAAATACTTCATAATAAAACTACTCAAGTAAAAGTAAAAAGTACAGCGTAGAAAAAAAGTCAGTTTTTCCAAAAAGGTTGAGTAAATGTAACTAGTTACTACTCAACTCTGCCTGCCAGATGTTTTTGATGTTGGAATATCATGATAACATGATGAAAAGTAAAAATAAAAAAAAAGTCAATTTAACATAATTCTGGACCAGCTGTACATAAAAAGGACAAGTTCAACCAGTCCCTGCTAAGAGAACCCAGGTTAAAATCATAAATAAGCCTGTAAATACTTTTTAGATGACTAAATATTGCGTATTCCTCCCCATTACCGGGTTTTACAGTAATAAACTGAGCTGGCACTCAGAAAACACGACTCTATCCTCATGTAAGGACACATGGGACACTTAATGATGTTTGTGGCGTCACAAACAATTGAGTATCTCACTTTAAGAAAATTCAGCCGGGTTTACAGCTGCTTGATGGGGAGGTTGGTGCCAGCCTGCATCAGTCTGGCAACTCATTACTTACATGAAGCGAAGCAGAAAAAGTAAAGTACTCACCTCCTGGAAGCACCAAGAACAGCTGGGGTGCACAGCCAGACACTGCTTGCATGTGCTGGCTCCTCTGGAGGTGCACACGTTTGAACCTGAATCCAAGAGGAGAACAGCTATTTATCCCAAACCACAAAAGAAAAAAAGAAATAATAATAATCAGGCAGCTTCAATAATAAAACTCTGGTGTTTTAAGAGAGGTATGAGATTGTTTGTGTATCAGATGGAGCAAATAATCTCTACTGCAGCTAATGATTATTTTAGTAATCGATTATTCTGATGACTAATCGATTAATCGGATGAAAAAATTGTTTAACCACAAGTTTATCTTTTAAAACAATATTAGAAATACATTAAAATATGAAAATAAACATTTAAAATTCCTCTTTAAATCAGAATGTAACCATTCCTTTAGTGAACGCTTGAACATTTGTAGAAAAAGATGAATCTATAGCTAAAAAATATGTCAGCATCAGCATGTGAAAAGCTTAACCATTTCTGCTGATCTATTGACTATCTTTTGGGAAAGTAAAAGGTGCTTAATATATGTTTTGGTACAGAATTTGAACCAGGTGAAGCTAAAATGACTTGAGAAATGTTTAGTAAAAAAGCAACAATGGACAATGTTTTTTTTATATCTAACATGCAAAATGTTTTGGGTTTTTTTTACAGTTTTGCCTTAATTACTGCTCTGGGTTTGTTGTTCTTCCAGAAAATTTGCTTTTTTTGAGTTTGTTAATGATTAATTGATTATTAAATTAAATGACAATGATTTCAATAATCGATTAATCATGATTAATTTTAATTAATCATGATTAACCCGATTAATCGCATCACCCTACTTTAAATGAGCTGTTGGCTCACTCCAACATACATAAACACTATGACAATACAACAATTTTGTCTTTAAAATTCCAAAATTTACACTTAACTTTATATGTTGTTCCGTCTGATGATGTAATTTTTACTTGAGTAATTTTATTATGAAGCATTTATACTCTTACTTGAGTTAAATTTCTGTTTTTTCTTCCCACTGAATGAAGAACAAACATGTTTTTACCAAAAATTCACCAGATGCATAGACACACCTGCAGTTTTTGTTAAAGTTTCATAAACTTTTTATTGAAAGAAACTTATTTGGAAATATTTTTCGAAAAGCCTGATTTTGTTATTTTTTGTTACTTATATGTATTACTGTCATTTTTGTCCTTAAAATGCCAAAACCTCCTCTTAACTCTGTACTTTGGATCATCTTATTATGTAATTTTAAATATTAAAAACAAAACTTGGAAATGTTTTATACCCAAAGTATATTGAAAATCTTCCCTTAAGCAGCCTGTACAATAATTACTCACTTTTCCATCAATCTGGAATCCCTTTTTGAAAGAAAGCAAATAAGCATAAAAAAATGACTAACATCATGTTCTGCAGCCCCATTGTAAGCCCTCTGTGTATAAACAAAAAGCTGCATAAACTCACTGCTTGCTGCCGTTTTCCCTGCAAATGTGAAAACGCACATCCATAAGAGCCAGCGCGTTGGGAGCGCAGCCATCCTGCAGCTCAGGGCTGAGTGTGAGGATGCAGGCTGCGGTCTGAGCAGCACCAGTTGAAGAGGAGCAGGAAAAAACTTATCTGCAAGTCTAACAACTCCAAATACAGTCAGATGTCTAAAAGCCAGCCCAACTCTGCTCCCCCCACATTCACTTCATTAGGAAAATAGGCGGGGAAAGTGCAGCATTTAAACTTGGAAAACTTGAAGAGACTGAGATGTGTGTTTCATTGATTACTACTAAACATTGTAGTCAAAAAACTATAATGTTTACACTTTTATTCATGTTTTTATGGTTGTTTTATTCTGTGAAGTAGGAAATGTTGTAGATTTAATAAAAAAAACAGCAAACAGGAAATTAAAAAGGATGTTAAGTAAATGTAAATGTTTCAAACACGTTTTTCCCCCAATATATTCTTTGTTAATTATAAAATTAGGCTGTTAAAACTCTAATAAAAATTAGATAACGTTTTGTGTCGTGTTTTGAGAAGCACTACACTGCCCTCTAGCGAAAAGCTGCTGTAAGTAGACTGTAAAAAATGAAGATAAAAGCTGGATATCATTAGTGGAAAATTCAGCAAAAATCTTATAAAAATAAATTCAATTAAACTAACTAAACTATTAAATTCATTTCCAAATTATTTTATCGTAATTTGTTTGCCATCACTATAAATGACACAAATGCTGATAAAATTTTGAGTTCAAATCCATAAACTGTTGCCCTTCCTGCAAAGATCGGCACAATCATTTATAAGTTTTTCTCAGAGATGGGCAGCCTTTTCCCCTCTATAATAAATGAAATAATTATTTGAAAATTACAGCTTGTATATATGATCTGAAACATTTAAGTGTAACAAGAAAGCAGCAATAAGAGATTACATACTTTTAGATAAAGTCAAAAAATAAGTTGCAACCCTGATAAACTGATCAGATAGGAAAACTGAAGAAACAAAGACAACAACGCACATCAATGGGCAGAATATCAATAATGCACAGGGAGAATGTGCAAACTTAACAAAAACAAAAAAAAACCCTGAAAGTTTCTGGCTGCAAGACAAGCTATTATTTACCAAAAACAACAGGAGACAAAGCCGCAGAGCAGAGCGATCCGAATGTGGAGGAAGAAATACCACGAGAAAAATGTAAAGTATTCCAGGCGTTTATAGCCAACACAAAATCAGTTTCCATTTAATAAGAGAGGATGAAAGAAAACAATAAAACAGGCAAATTATTAGAAACACTCAGTTAGAGCAACCAGAAGAAAGATAGATAGACAGACAGATAGATCACATTATAAGCAGTCATAGGCAAACAAATTAAAGAAAAAACAAGCAGTTTTTCTTCTAATTTTCTTTTTTTTAAATAAATGGTGTTATTCATTGGAGATCCAAAATGTAATTTGCACGTTTGCTGTACTAAAAGAGAGGCATCTAGTTTTCACATTTTGGGGGGCTGAACAAGGTTCGGGTCATTTTCTTTCAAAATGTTTACTATATTTTGCAAAGTTTGATAAATTTGGGTGCAGCAAAGTTTCAGTAAAAGTCTCTGGATAGACATAATAAGAAAATTATGTCTGTAATAATTTTACTCTAAAAAGCTCAACAAACAATTTTGTTTCAGTCCATGAACCACAAATGGCCCTTTTTCCGCAGTTTGGACGTCCCTGGTGCAGCGTTTATGCGCAGCCTCAGTCACAAATCATACAAAGCGAGCTGGTTGTGAGTTTCTGAGCGATCAGTCATCTGTTAGCTCCGTCAAACGGGGCTTTAAAGCTTCCACAACAGCTTCACCAGATTGTTATGTCCATGCCACCGCTTGTAAAACCTCCAACAGCAACCCTCTAACCAGCGCAGGCTTTAAAACCCTGAGAGCTTCCCAAAACAGAAACAGCTGGAACATCAGTCTGACGTAGTAAAAAAGATACCGCACTAAAACGTTTTGCACAAGACTTCATTTTATTCACACTACAGTCATGCTTCTTGAATTTTTCCACTTCATAATCATGAAACTATGTGCATTTCATTGGGTTTTTTATGATAGACCAACACAACGTAATGGATAATTATGAAGGAAAAATATTTTTTTCCCCTTTCCAAATAAAAAAGCTGGGATTTGAGTCAATATTTTGTAGAACAAAGTTTTGCTGCTGTATGTCTCAGCCAGTTGTATAAATTTGGTAGAAACATCAGGCAGGTTTTAAATTATTCCACAGCTTCGTCCTGCTTTGAATGGGATTTAATTCGGCCATTTTAAAACCTAAAGTCAAATTGCAACAAAAAGTCAGGCGTGCAGAGAGGATCGTTGGAGCTTATCTTAAGTTCAGGAAACAGGCAGATAACATGTCTGCAGACCACACACATCCTGGACACAAACTGTTTAGACTTTTACCTTTGAGTTGGAGCTATGGAGCGTTTTTGCTAAATAAACCAGAGACAATTTCTTCCTCTGGAATTTCACTCTGATGAACACAATGATAACTTTACAGTCAGATTAGTTTAAAAAAAAATTAATCTCTTGATTTAGATTTTTTCTTATTTCCTTTAAAGGTTATTTATGTATTAATGCTGTGAATGCTGTGGCCATTCACACTAATTACTTCCACTTTTCTGGTTGCTCCGTAACTTTCGCCGCGCTTCTTCTGCTGCATACTTTGTGCTATTTTCACCATTCAACTTTTATACTATTCAGCTTGCTCTCCTAATTTCAGCTTTATCTCCTGGTATTCATAACCTTCAGACTTTTTATAATATTCAGCTTTTTATGAATTTTTCTCCCCATGGGGGAAACCGCTCTGTCCTGTGGCAGAATTGAGAATTACAATATAAAATGTCTTGAGTTTCACAGTGGATGTTTCAGGTCCTGCTTATTAATGGCAATGAATTATCTAGTTTTGGAGCTGACATGGAGGAAACAAGGCAGCGGCCATTTTGAAGTTGGGCAGTTTAACAGGTTTTATGCTGTTTAACACCTGGGAATAATTTGAGCTTTTGACGTTGCCTTTTTTGTGCTGCATGTAGCATGTTTTTTGTAGTCACAGTGGTAAACGATGCCTCCAAGCAAATGTTGATATCTCAGGAACCATAAAAGGTTTGGATTTCATTCACCCACTGTTTTTTATCAGAAGGAATATGGGAACGTTGCTGTCCTTTTAAAATTTTAGGGTTTACATGAGTTTCTTTTTTCTTTATACATTTCATGGAATATATTACTGTTCCCAGCATGCTAGTGGTAGCCTATTTGCTATCATTAGTATTTTAGCTAGTTTTAGCTTTTTAGCTAATTTAGGCTTTTACGTGGGTTTTTCACACTGCTTGGACTATTTCTTACCTTTCTCTAAGTCTTCAGCAGTTGGCTTCAGACGCTTTTGCCATTTTCACCGAAAGCACTCAGCATTGAGCATTCACACTTGCATTTTCATAGGAAATGCACACTTTCTAGTTCATATTTACTGTCCGTATGGTGAGTGCGAGAAAACAAAATAAAATTCTTCAAACTGAGTCATTAAAGCTGAAATATCTAAACTTTTCCTCTGTAACTGAATGTCCACTCTAATCGTACGTCTTTCACAACCTGTAAAAGGTTTTCTGCCAGGATTTGCATGTTTTCAGCTACATCCATCTTCTCACAACTATGGAAAGAGTTGTTTTTTTGAAAAAAAATATGTAATTTTTTAAAGAAAAGTTATTTCCTGCAGCTTTAAATAGAAAATGTTTGATATAATACAGATGTTTTTCTTTTATTTTGTCACTCCTCTTTGTTTGTCCTCAGCTTATTATCAAAGGATTTATGAAAGAAAGATTTAATTTTTGTTGACAGTGGAGGGGGACTCAGATCTGATTTTTGGGATTGATTGGTTAATTTCCATTTTTATTTGTTCTATATATTACTGATGTTAGTTGACAATGATTTACACTCTTTTACTCTTCCTATCATATATATGGACTTATATTTGATGTTTTTTTGAAACCTCCTGTTTATTCCACCAAATATTGATTTCTGGACTCTTCCCGAGTTAAAACATTAGTTTTGTTGTTTCTAAATGAATATGAACTTCTTGTTTTCTTTGCATTATTTGAGGTCTGGAAGCACTGCACCTTTTTTCCTATTTTGACCAAGTAAATACTAAATTTTTGCTTGGACTTCCAGAGACATGTTGTCAGTAGTTCATAGAAGAAAACAACAATGTGCATTTTACTCAAACACATACCTATAAAAAGTAAAATCAGAGAAACTGATCATTTTATGTGGTCTATTAATTTAAATTAATTGTCCACTCAAGACTTGAATAACTCTGTATTGAACAGAAAAAGATTTTCTAGATCAAACAAACTAAAAATAACTAGAAAGTTATATACCTAAGCATCTTTCTTTTCATAAGGCTAACATCTGAACCCCTTTTTTCAGAACTTAATTAGTTTGATTCATTAAATAATTTAATTTACATTGAAATAATTTTTTGTTTGTAATTTGAGGTGAATCTCTGGATTCTTTAACTTCTGGCCAACGGAGCAGAAAATCTGGACTAAACTCTTAACTTTCATGAACTGGACTTGAACCTTTATCATGTTAAATCCCAGTGAAACACTGAGGTTCTTGTTTGTAAAGTGAGATAATGTGGATGGTTTAAAAGAGCATTAATATGTTTTTAAGAGCCTGTATTTTACAATATTTTACTTTGAGCTAATCCATGATAAGCTATCATGTTACAGAAAACACATTCATATATCTGGACTGGCTTAAAGTAACTTTTATTGGGATGTTTTGCAAGGAGAGGTTTTCTGATTTCTTCATCAGTTCTTTTCTTCTCCTTTTGCTGCATCCTTTTTAATTAATTCCCTTCCTTTATATCTTAAGCCTCCTCCTTCTCTTGCGCCACTTATGATTTCTCTTCCCTTTGTGTTTTATTTCCTCATAAGATTACACAACCCTCTGGGCAAAAAGCTTCTCTTTCTTCCAGTAATGTTATTAGCCATCTTGGCTCCTTCTTACCGTTTGTGTTTTCAACCAGTTATATCTGTTTAAACTTTAATTAAAGTATTTGGCCTTTTTGTAAAAGTATTAGTTTCTGCACATTTTGTCAAACGACAACAACAAATAAATTTCAAAGTATCTCACTGGCATTATCACCACTAACTAGTCACTGGGGAGTGGGAGACAAATGAAAACAGTCTACTAATGTCAGACTGAGCCTGATTTAATCTCAGGATAAATCCAGCTGTTCTGTGAAGGCATCAGAAGAAGAAAAAGCTAAGAAAACATTGCCATGCACGGCTGATCTTTTAATTCCATTATTTTGCAATGTTTTTGGTCACAAATTCATATGTTAGATATTGAATTTCACACAAGAACAGTTCAGTTTTTCAAGTGCATGGTAAGATTTTCTATATTTTCTGACTCGTCCCTCTCATAAACCCACTTGTTTTTAATATTTGGAAGCACAAAGTTTTCTTTTTTAACAGCTGCAACACTAACAAGATGCAGTTGTTTACTAAAACTGACAGGTTGAAGAAGAAAAGCCTTTAATCAGGACAGCTTGCAATATTCCTGGCTTGCAGTATTCCTGGAGGAGCTGCGGAGATCCACAGCTCAGGTTGGAGAATCTGTCAACATTATGCATCGCTTACACACAAAGTTATATAACTTGAGATTCTGCTAAAGGCTGCAAAAGTCTTGAGGATTGGGCAAAGCGGAAAATCTGCCTGATGTGTTTTCTAAGAAAGCATAATTTTCACGTTAGAATGGTCCAGTTGAATTTTACAACTGGACCATTCTAGTTGTCCACTGGAACGAAAAATCTAACTGAGAACCTAAGGGAGAACTTAAAAAATAATAATTATATTGAGCTTGAGCTTTTTCAAAGAGGTGCTTGCAGATGTAACTGCAACAAAAGCAGATACTTAAGGATATCAAACTTTTTTTAGATTTTTAAAGAAACTGTCAAAACTGCTTTATTTTTCTTTAACCTCATAAATGTGCTAGCCTGGACATTGCCTTCCTGTGCCATTCCGGTGTATCTTGCTTACCTGCTTCATCTGGCCTTTCTCACATTGACGTGGATTCCTCCCCTAGAATTTCAGCCGGGTCGATCAGCGACCATCAGGAGAAGCTGCGGACGATGACATCAATCATCTCTTTGCGGTGGAGGATGGTTGTTTTCAACGCAGGCAACTTCCGGGAAGCTTAATAATGTAAAACTGGCATGTTAGCATGTCTGTGGTTTTAGCAGTAGCAGCGAAGGAAGTGAACAAAACTATTCAGTCCGTGTTAGCCAGGCTTCAAAATGTTGGATCAACAGTAACAGCCATCTTGTTCTGCTTGGCATTTCTGTCTTTGTGTTGCATCATAGAAGTATTTTACTTAAATTATTGCTATTTTTAAAGTTATGGATAAAACATTCTTTTAGTAATTTATATAATATATTTTATTTGCCTATTATGTTTGTTCAGCCGCAGAAGTTTTACAGAGCTGCGTGCTACGTCACTGTAGCGGAAGTAGCGTCAGCTGGTTAGTGGTGACGTTGTAGCCTGGGAGAAGAAACTTTGTACTGGTTTTGTTTCTGTGCGTCAGTGCCCAGCTGCTTCAGAGAGAACAATTCCCAATAACAAAACACAAAGCGTGGGGCAAATAAAGTTGCCAAAACAGAAGATGGAGTCCTGTCTGTTTCGTGAGTGCAACACAGGTTACAAATGTAGATTTGTAACCTGTAATTTGTTATTACTTTGTGTCTCTCTGTCAAATAAAGTCCAGATTGTGATCCTAAGGTACCAAATTTGAAAAGATTAATAGCGTATAAATCTTTTTGCAAGGCAGTAGCTGCATTCCCTTTACAAATGCATGAGAAACATTTCCATATAACCATATAATTGTGCAATTTGACATTTCTAAAATTATTTTTGCTGAGTTTAATTTAAACACACCAATTTAAAAAAATTATTGTTTTCTGATAAGTTTTGGTGCTATTATTTTGTGGTATTTTGATAAATGTATTTATTTTTGCAAAACTGCATCATAGGGGTCAAATAATCACCAACCGGATGTTGGCCACTGGCACAAACCACGAAGAAGAACGTGACAGGAAGCAAGTAGTTGGAGGATCATGGCGCCGCATGTTTTTTATTGACTTATGACATAAACAAACTTATGCACATATGAGTTTAATTGCGTTTCTTGTTGCGAAATTATGTTTTTTTAGACATCAGCGAAATGTTGACTAAATTTTGCATACACTTAAAATGGAAACGCAGCTAATATGACCAAAAAACACCTCATATTAGCGCCAAAGATTTTTAAAAAATCAAAAATCTAGTTACTTTCACTAAGGGAATTTATTTTCCAAACGTCAAATTGCGCGATTATGTGGTCAATGGAAACGCAGCTACTGTTTGATTTGAAGAAACAATGCCACAAAAAGCACCCGGAAGATTGCGAAAGCGCTTTTCCATTGATTCATCCGAGGAACGCAGGCACACATGCATGCACCCTCTCAAACACAGAGGCTGTGTGTTGACTTAAGAGTTAATGAATGGATGATTGAGGACTGGGAGGACTAGGGAGAGCAGCTCCGTGGAAACAACCCCTCTTTCCCATGGAAAGCAGCATATAAGTTGAGTTAAAGACAGAGAAAATGAGCGCTGCACACAGACCGAGCTAATTTCTGTGCGCAAAGAGAGAGAGGGAGAGAGCCTGGAGGGGCTTTTTGGAAGCTTTCGAAAGCACCAATAAAGCAAGTAGCATGTTCTTGACAAGAACCCAAAGGGGAAGAGAGTGAAAGAGGAGCAGCTGTTGGAGGAGGAGAGTGAGACAAAGACGGAGTAGGGGGGCTGTCCTTGCTTGCTCTTCACTCCGAGGTCTGAATGTGGGAGGAGGCAGTGGGAGATCAGGACCAAGAAAAGAAAAGAGCAGTAAGGAAAATGTTTGGCATGTAAAAAAAAACACACATCTGACAGCTGTGTGTTGTGGATAGTTTCGGGAAAGCACCTTTGTGTGTGTGTGTGTGTGTGTGTGTGTGTGGTGAGTGTTTTTGAGGGGTCGGGGACCATGCTGCAAGGGAGGACTGTTCCCTGGGTCTGCGCGCTCCTGCTGGGGCTGATGGGGCTCCCGGCGTCGGGCTCCGACTTTCAGCATCACCGATACGAGGACATGGTGCGGGTACTGTTTGCGGTGCACAGCGACTGCCCCTACATCACCCGCATCTACAGCATTGGGCGCAGCGTGGAGGGGCGCCACCTCTACGTGCTGGAGTTCAGTGACAACCCAGGGATCCACGAAGCTTGTGAGTAACACCTGATTCACTGTTTGGAAGCACATTTAGCAAAAACAGGTTTTATAGTGTGTTGAAATCAGGGCCGGCCCAAACCTTTTTGGGGCCCTAACCAGGTTTTCATTTGGTGCCCCCCACCCCCGAATACGAACATGTCAACCTGGAATGGTTGATCATTCCTCGGTTACTCTTATGTGTGTACCATACCTGGTATTATTAGCTCTGCATTTTCATTACCACTGAAATCTTTGTCTAAAAAATAAAATTTTGCATTTGCGATGTTTCCAATAAATGAGAAAAACAAGCTTGTTCCCATGATAAGGCATTAAAAATCAATGGCAGCTACGTGAAATATATTCAGAAATCATCAGAGGAGTCGTCGGCCTGTTAGTGAGGCATTGGCGCGACAAGCCCCTCATACATGGCAGCGACTAAATCAATTAATCACTTAAATTAAATTAAAGTGAGCTTAATAATTTCCATTTGCATAATTTATTCTTTTTCTCTTTTGTCCCTTTGGTCTTTACCCCTTTTATCGAAGGACAATTATGTTAAGAGTCTTCATAATTCATTTTATTTGTTGTTTCTGTTTATTTATTTCAGATATTTAAAATGTCTTCCAGTCCCGTGTTAAATGTTCATTAAAACTTACATTTTATTGATCCTTGGGACTCACTATTTTGCTGTTACCTATATATTACTTGAAAATTGTCTCAAAACAACAATATAATATATTTCATCATCCACAAAATGTTTTTAAAGTAACATAAGATGATAAATTATAAATTTACTGTAAACAGGTTAAAATGTTTGATATCAGTATACAGTATTTATTGTGCAACAACCTTAAAAATAATATAGAACTTGTTTTTCATGTTTAATACTATTTAGTTTGTATTATTCAATCCTATTTTATGTTTAATCAACATGCTAACTTGGTGCTCTTGGGGGCCCCCTAGTGGTGTGAGTGTTTAACTCTCATATGCCTCTCGTTGAAATTAATTTGCATTCAAACAAGGCTGGGAAAATGAAATTGATTTTGGTGGAACAGTTGGTGGAACAGATTTCAGAGCACATTCTGTTCGTACTTTTATCTGCTGGGACATAGCTGGCAGAAGACGGAGCAGTCTGCGAGGATTCTGGTTTTGAAAAACACAAGCTCTCCGATTTGGCTAGATGAGGACAAGAAAAGAGAGGAGTGATTCCAAGGTTGCCGTCTCTGATAAACATCAGCGAAAAGAAGAAAATACAAAAGAGCTGAGCCAACATCTGTGTTTCATCTCAGTTTTTCTGCCATCCAGCCTCTGACAAATTTTGTGGTGTAACTCAAAGCTGAGCAGATGACTAATAGGTTCACTTTGAGTCAACATGGGTTTAACCCTGAGCCTACTCCTGCAAAAATGTTTTGCTTGTTTAATCCCCCCACCTCCTTTCCTCTGCTCCAAATCAGTTCCTCTGTTTGTTTTGCCTATTTATTGCAAATTAAAAAGCACAACTTCATTGCACATTTTTATGTGGGTAAAATACCAACTAATCATATCCCATGTCATCAAGATTTCTTTTTTGTTTTTCCATTCCCTCATCTGCTTACGCCAGAATTTGAAAAATAGCCTGACATCTGCAAAGAATGCCGTTATGGCCACGTCTGTGCTTGCATTTCTATTTCTTTTTCTCGTTCCTGCTTTTGCACACGTAGCGGCTTCCTTCAGTAGAATTGAAGGATGTGTGCCTTCTCTGTCGCAAGGTGAAAAACAGGAACTGTTCGCTTCATGACGGGGGAGTTACCCGAGGTCTCGTCTAGGTCAACATTTCTTACTCTCTTTAGGAATTCGGCTGCCGGCTGTTACTGAACTCACTTTGTGGTAAAGAACAGGAAATTAAGCCATGAACAATTAATGGAAAGCGTTAATAAATTTGGAGGTATCAGCGCTGCTTCCCTCCAAATAAATCAAATCATATTTGATAGTCCAGGAACTGTTTGGTCTTCTAGTTCCAGAATAGGCTTCTGGGCGCTTCAAGAGTGATTAATGAAGCGACCCTGGGGAGGAGGGAAATCTATCCAGCCGACCAGGTTGTTTGGATTGGTTGCTCAAAGATACCGACGAGAATACCAGATGACCTTCTCGGGAGTAGCGAAATCAGCCACAATCACTTCTTTGCCTTGGCTGAAATTGTCCTTTTAGAGAAGAGTTTAAGTTTTTCCTCCTGTCATCAGTTAATTTACTCAAGGATTTTGCAGCTGCAGCGTTGATTTATCTTAGCTAAATTCATATCACAATTTGTGCAAAAACGTACAGAAATGTCCTTTAACATCACTTAGGACTAGAGGTAGACATTTATTGTATCGTTTATCATTTATCCTGATAAATTTCTCTTCATTGTTAGAATTTTGATTGATCGTTGTATCGATAAACCCCCCTCAGACCAGTTTGATATTTGTACTATTTTCTCCAATGTTTGTTCAACAAAAGAATCAATAAATAGCAACAAATTTTAAATGTTCAGCTTAGTGACACAAATCACACTGCTTTACATGATTATTGTCCTAAATAAGCTCATTACAAGAGAAAATGTTTGTCTAAAGTATTATTTGTGTTTGTGGGGCTATAATTGCTCTGACACACAGTCACAGCCATATAGTTACCTTAAAAAAGATGTAATAAATAATTCTTATTGTCACTTTTATCGTTATTATAATAACACCTCCTATTGTGATAAAACTTTAATTCCCTATCGCCCAGCCCTACTTTGTGTGTTATTGATTGATGGTTAATGAGCTGAAACTTGAAGAACAGAAGCAGCCTTTAGCAGTATATATTTTTATTTACTCAAAGACTTTGCCTCCACTCAGACTCTGGGACTCTCATAATCTCTCATAAATCTTTATCTCTTCCAATTAGTGTTGAAAATAAGCTGGAAATTGTAGATGATTTGCATAAATGATTAATGCTGTCCCCTGTGAGTTACTGTATAGTAAGGAGGGAAGTAAAGTTTATTTTATAAAGTGCTTTTCACAGACACAAAGTTACATCGCTGTGCATATAAATCACACTGAAGCTATACATAATCTAAAAAAACATGATTCATGCAGTAAAATTAAGCCAGGGAGAACAAAACTTTAAATGTCTGCTGACTGTGTTTCTTGTTTAGAGTAAGTTTCTTGTTTAAAATAAAGTAATAGAAAACAAGAAAAACTTCAACACAAATACCAGACTGTATTCAACTGAAAGTTTGCAAAACAGTCAAGTAAATTAGCACTTTAGAATCTTTAGAATTTAAAAAAATAAATTTAGGGGAAGCTAAGTGCGCTAAACATCTTCAAAGTTAGCTTAAGGGCTAATTAGCTCCACTGTGTCTAATATTATTTGTATAAGCGCACAATAAGCGTGTACGTGATCCTATTCTGCTCCGCTAGTAATCGCACATCCCAGATGATTTGTACCTGACTCGCTCTAAGGTTACAACAAGCAACAAAATGGAGCTGGAATATGCAAAGCAAAACCAAAATAAAGAGAAAAAGTTACACTGCTTACTGAAATGGTGGTCTGAAGCAGTAAAAGCTTAATTACAATAATATGTTGGGTTTAATTCTGCCCTGGGCGTCTAATTAAATTAAATTACTGGATCAGGAACGGACACAATAGCTGTGAGGTTTCGCCTCTAGATGCGGACTGCGAGGAAGTCCTGCGTTCAGACCACAGAGAGTCATTTAAATTAGAGCTGTTTAAATTTTATTGTTTATTTGTAGTTATTGGGGCCACCGTTAGTGGTCGCTGTCAATGCTGTGAAAAAGCTAAGTGTGTTCATCTGCATATTTACAAATATGTACAACCTGTTTTTCATGCTCTACAAGCCAAATGTGGTCGACTAACTACTATATTTAATTATTTATTTCAAACAATTTGAGAAAACAAGAACAAAATAATTAGCTTACCACTATTTACCACAGATTTTCTGTTTGGAAAGTGAGCACCTCTTTAACTACACCCCTTATCTCAATTTAATGAAATTAATCACAAACCGACTCAATAATTATCAGAACTTTGTAATTAAAAACATGAACAGGTATACATATGCCTGTTCAATTTACTGATATCACATGAAACAAAATGATTACAAACGGACTCTCATAACAGGACAAGAAAAGGTACTATCCCATAATAATAATATTAATTCAAATTCAAAAATACTTTATTAATCCCAAAGGGATTATTAAATTAATTTTATTAGAAGTTTAGTAATAATAATCAAAATGTAAATTTTTTTAAACCAAAATAAAGCACGTAATGTTAGGATGTAAGTAACATGCCTGATTAATATTGAAAAAATTTTTGCTGACCTGTTCAGTATCTGCAAAAAGTGGAAATCTTGACATTAATTCAACAGTATTTTTGTTTTTGCAGTGGTTGAGTTGAAAAAGCACTTCCTTTCTTTCTTATTCTTAAAGCTGCACTACTCAGTTATTTACAGGCTGATCTGGTACTGTTTAAAAAATTAAGTGAAAGTGTGTACGTGTGCTCGTGCTGGATGATCTTTTTTACTTTCCTGCTGCCTGCGTTTTTCCAATTCTTCCCCCAGTGGAGCCGGAGTTCAAGTACGTGGGCAACATGCATGGCAACGAGGTGCTAGGCCGTGAACTCCTCATCAAGCTCTCGCAGTTTCTCTGCGAGGAGTACCGGGCTGGAAACCAGCGGATCACTCGGCTGATCCATGACACACGCATCCACATCCTGCCCTCCATGAACCCCGACGGCTATGAAGTGGCAGCCAGGCAGGTAATGTAAACTCTGGTATATGTGAGAGCTTTTTTCACCCTGAAGGAAAAACCAGAGACAGGAATCCCCTCAAGGGACTCTCTTTGTCTGTTTTTCTAATCTAGTCATCTAGTCATCTGCTACCTAAGAAGAAAAAATAAGTAGATTTTTTTTTTTTTTTATTTGCCAAAAATGACAGGGTCCCAGAGTGAAACTAAACACCTGTAAGTTGAATCAAAGCACATTCCTCACACTCCACACACAGTTTGTTTAAATCCACGCGATAATATGCTAAGCAATCTGTTTTAATTTCAAATGACACATTCAGACAATAGCAGGTCATTTTTATCCCTGCGTTTGCTCGAGTTAGTAACTATCTTAGAGGTAATTGGGGACTGAACCACAGATCGCATGCTACGCACTCTGACACAAACACACACACGGGTGTGCAATCTCTTTGAGGCTAATTATAAGTCCGGAAGCGAGCTGCAGCACATGGCAGACAGTCGGAGCTCATAGGAATAACTGCACTGTAATTTGGCGCTTAGCAGATGTTTGGGTGCAGCACCATCTGGATGTTAAGGTTTGTTTTCCTGAATCTTGGTTTGGATCGTGTTGGTTCTGTCCTATGCAATCACAGAAGGAACAACAGAACCGGATATATTTTCATGAAGGTGTCTGTAACGGTTTTCAAATGTGATATTCTGGTATGTTCAGTTCGATTGGGGACCAAAGTTGCAACATTTGTTGAATTTTCAGATGGTTTGGTTTTGCTTTTTATGGAATTGCTCTTCTCAGAAGCAGCCGAGCTCTGATGCACAGAAACAAACCGTCACAAAGTTTCTTCACCCGGAGCTACAAAGTTACAACTGATGCTACTTCCGCTACAAGACAAACAGTGACGTAACTTCTGCGGCTGAACAAAAATAACTGTAAATTATATGAAATAAATGAATAAAAGAGTGTTTTATCCATACCTTAAAAAATAGTAATAATTTAAATAAAATACTTATTGGATGCAACATGCATGTACTGTATGTTTAAATTTGTTTTACTTTTGTTTAACCAGGTTGTTGTGTGTTACCAGGTCCCTCTTGACAATGAGATCTAGATCTCAATTGGGTTTTACCTGGTTAAATAAAGGATATAATAAATAAGTAAGTAAAAATAACTAATTGAAAAACTGTTCCCTCACGATGGCTGTATCATTTATTGCGATAAATTTATTATGATAATAATTTTGATTGTTGGGATTGTTATTGGTACTATTTGCTCCACTGTTTGTTCAATGAAGGTATCAATAAATTTTAAAATATGGTTAAATGCAGTTACTGTTTTGCAGTTTAATGATACAAATCACACTGTTTGTACTACAAATTGGAATGTTTTTCTAGAGCAGTATTTGTATTAGTGGGGCTCTAATTGCTACGACACACTTCTTATCGTTATTTTTATTGCTATCACAGTAGTACCACAAAATATCACGATAGAAATTTGAGTCTATATCGCCAACCCTTACTCCCCCTGGCCTGTGGGGGCGCTGCATCAAGAGCATCTTTTGGAAAAGACTACATTTCTCCCGGTAGCGCTGGACACCAACGTTTGTTTTGGTTGTATTTACCCAGAATGTCTTGCGCTATGGTTAGCTTTAGCTTCTTGCCTTTTTTTTAGCGGTCCCCAGTCCAAACCGCACCAGAATTCACTTCAACCGAACCAAGACCTGAGTTTTTAAGGCCATGTGAAAAATAAAACTTGGACCCCAGTGATTTACAGCAGCTAGCTGATACCAACAACACATGCTAAGCATTCACGCAGTTGGTCAATTTGTGTTTGTGGGTCAACAGGGTTCGGAGCTGAACGGGTATCTGGTGGGTCGGGGGAATTCCAGAGACATTGATCTGAATCGAAACTTTCCAGACCTGAATTCACTGATGTATTACTACGAGAAAACCAACGGACGAAACCACCACCTTCCTCTGCCAGACAACTGGGAACATCAGGTCAGTGTTCCTGGAGAAAGTTCAATTATAATGTGTTTACGTCTGTTAAAAACACTTAAAAGACAAATAACCTTTTCTCGCTGCCTGACATTAAATAGACCTAACTGTTTCAGGACAGTTAGAATTTAAAACTGTACATTTCCTCAGTATTTGGTAGCATTGCCTTTTAAACTGTCTGACTTGGCTCAAATGTTTTAGTTTCGTTTTATAATGTGTTAAAACAAACAGTTTTGTCTCTGAGCAGAGTTGAGTAGTAACTAGGTATATTTACTTTTTGGAAAGAATGTACTCTGTGGAGTACTTTTTACTTGAGTAGTTTTATTATTGCAACTCTTACTTGAATAAAATTTCTGGATACTCTACCCACTCTGAGTAACTTCACTGAATGACGAACAAGCCTTTTTTAAATTTAAATGTAAATTTAATTAAATTAAATTTTTGTTTGGAATTAATAAAGTACATTTTATTTTGAATTTTGAATTTTGAACCAAAAATTCACCAGACACAATCAAATACCTGCAGTTTTTGTGTTAAAATTTTAGACTGAAAGAAATAGATTTGGAAACTGTTTCTTTTGCCTGATTTTGTTATTTTGTAATAAGGTTATTCATATAAATTATTTTCATTTTGGTCTCTAAAATACCAAAATTTCCACAAAAGTTTGTGTTTTGGTCTACTTGATCGTTATTTTTAAATATTAAATGATTTATGTTTTGATCAGTTACTCAGTACTTGAATAGACCTTTTACCAAATAGTTGTTTTTACTTTTAAGTCATTTCTTGGACAAACACTTTTTTTCTGCTTCCATGACAGTTACTTAACAGGTTGTTGCTAGGTAACCAAAATGTGAGTGAGTTGCTAGGTAACTAAAGAGTGACTGAGTTAGTTGATTCCACTAACCTGTAAAATTATTGAATATTCTATCACACAAAGTGATCTTGTGTCTATCTCGATATATTATTACTGATTTATTGTCCAGCCCTAATATATTAGATGTAAATAATCTGGTTTTGGCAGCATACGTCTATTAACTTGTTAAGAGAGTCTATTTAAATGAAAGAAAATGCACAAGAAGGTGAGGAGATAAATGAAGCCTGGGGAAACTGAATGAGTTTGTGTGTGTATGTGCTGAATAAAGAGCAACCGTAACATTGCTGGGTTTCTTTGGCATTAACTTTGTTAATATTTATAAATTGGCGAGTTTTGCACAGGATCAGATTGCTTTACCAGCTGAGCTACAGCAAAAAAAAAAAAAAAAAATTGACCATCATTTTAAGCAATTTGGTGCAAATGTTGCACTCTTGAAACAGACAGGACTCCGTCTTCTGTTTTGGTAATTTTATTTGCCCCACGCTGTGTGTATATTTTTGGGAATTGTTTTCTCAGAAGCAGACGGGCACTGACCCACAGAAACAAAACCGTCACAAAGTCTCTTCTCCCAGAGCTACAAAGTTCCAACTGATGCTACTTCTGCTACAAGACAAACAGTGACGTAGCACACAGCTCAGATTCTGTCAAACTTCTGTGGCTGAACAAAAATAACTAGACAAATAAAATATATTAAATAAATGAATAAAAGAGTGTTTTATCCATAACAGGGTTTCCTCTAGTCTATTATAAGCCTGGCAGCCCGCCATGCTTTACTAGTTGCCCCGCTAGTTTGCTTGTTTTTGTTATTAGAAAAATTAATCATCCCAAAAAAAAAAAGACTCTACAGGTGGTTTGTTTTATGTTGTAAGTGTGTTGAGTGGCTTGCTTTTAAGTCCTCTGAACGGTTGTGTTTTACTATAAAAGGTAGTCTCCGCTTTATTAACACAAATATCAAATTTTATGTTGTTTTCAAGTATTTGTTTTAGCTTTTTGCATGTAAAAAAGCGCGGAAAACAGCTTGAAAAAGTAAAGTTTCAAGTAAAGAAAGCACATATCTTTCATATCTTTCTTTTACTGTCATTTTTAGAAGCTGCAGTTTTGTGAATATTACCTTTAAAGTCTCTTTCAGGGTATAAACTATTGGCTTGACTTTACAGAGTAAATACCATCGTTGAGGTTGGCTTCAGAAGACACCTGGCTTCATTCCAGGTGATCGAATGGCTTCTGTAGTTCGCTGTGTACTTGCTTCAGGGCACTCAAGCGTGAAATGAACAGTAGGGGGATTTATAAAAGCATGTGCCGTCAAACTATTGCAAATAGTCTGCCAAAAGGCACGTTTCCAGCATGAGGGTCAGGTCCTTGGGGGAGTCTCAACTTCTCCTCTCAAATGCAGAAAGAAAAAGCTGCTGTTCATGATTAACCCTTTTAAGTTTTCCTACCAGCTGGAATGAATATTGTAGCCTAACGGATTTCCATTTAATCAAGATACAACAGCGTCCTTCAGTCTATTGTGCAAAGTTGAAAGTAGACATGATGGTGTTTGTATCACATTTTAGCAGATTTCCATCTGCTCTTAATAAAATGATGATCATTAGTCATATGAAATGTTTATAAGGTTGCATTGTTTTTGCAGAAACCAAAGCCTGTCTTCTGTTATTATTGTTGTTAAATTTTTAAACAAGTTAAAAAAAGACTCATTCGGTGTCATGTTTAGTTTCTGGTTGGATCCAATTGGAGGCAGACTTGTAGAGCTTTAATAATGAAAAATAAAGAGTTAAAGACATTTAAGGAGAACTGCACTGAGAAAAGTTACAAAGAGTTTAGACAGGAGCAAACAAAAACCAGGAGCCTAAATACTGAGGTGGAAAACAATAAACCAGGTGAACTAATCAAAGGAGACGTGGAAACAGTTGTGGCAGAAGGAAAGCGGAAAAACAGAGAGAGGGAGACTAATTAACAGAAAGAGAGAGAGAAAAAGCAACAAAGATTTAAGAGAAATAAATCCAAACACACAAGAAACTAAACACAAAAGATTGAACTGATAATTTATTAAATAAAGAACAAATGTAATGACTACGAGAAGACATGGGAAAAAAAGAACAACAATGTCCTGAGCAAAACACAAAAACTCAAGGAGTTGGATAATTACTGCTGATTCAATTACTTCTTCAACAGTAAAACATTTACTTACAAAAAACACAGTGCAGCATCAATAACGTCATTAAGTAAAACCCACTCTCGTAATATCAATTTAAACAGTGGCATATAGACTTTTTCGTTATAATATAAAATAATTCATCTCTGCATCAACAGATAAAACATGCTTTATACAGGAAACTCTCCATGATTTGTTTATTTTTAAAACATTTACAAAATTGTTAAGTAATTAAAATATTATAAAGGGGTTGTTGGTGTAATCATAATGTATCAAGACAAAGTAAAATAATAAAACGATCTAAATATATAATTCTAGACTCTTACATTACTGGGAAACTGGTTTAGGAGGCTGGTTTCTCATCCCTCAACTTTAAACCAGTTTAATCAGAAATGCTGTAACCTCGGGAAACATTTTGTGTCTTGAGTTTTACTCTCAAGCAAACATGAGGAGTTTATAATTTCCATCCTTTTTCACCTGCATATTTTCCATTAAAAGGTTAAAACTACTGTTTTTCTATCTGGCAGCTACAGTTTGTCCCAGATGGCCGCCTCCAGACTGGGAGACACAACCGTGCCACTGTTATCGCCATGTTATTCATGCTGGTCAGGGTAACATTTACTGGCAACATGAAGCCACAAGCCCCGCGTTAGGCAGGCAAATCAAGGCTGCATGCTGTAATTTAGCCAAGTGATAATATTTCATTCAAAGGAATGATTGAAGTGAAAAATGCCTCACTGTTCTTCAGATGTGGGGAAATGACTTAAGATTTACAGAGAGTCTGAAATATTTAGTGAAAATCCTCCATAAATAGAAAATCTTATGTTTTCATCTTTTGCTAATTACTTGGTAAACTGATGTCTTGATGCTGTAATCACTACCTTTTAGAAGAGTTTTGAGAAAACCTTGTTTTGGAGTTCTTTTAAAATTACTACTTCATTCTCCTAAAATTATTACTTCATTCTGGTGATATTAAAACTTTATTTTTGTATTATTTCAACTTTATTCTGGGAATTACTATGGCTGTATTCTTGTTATGAAAACAGATATACTTCCTCATAGAGTTGACCTGAATTGAAAACATGCTTGTTAAACAAGATGGCAGCATTGGGCATGCTGACATCACTCTGAACTGCGGAAACCAATGAAGTGCATTAGTGACAAGAAATCCAGACTTTTCAAGCATTAGATTCTCAAAAATAATTGATTTAACCCATTCCTTATTGCACCGTAACCCTCAGCATTACTCTGTTTCAAACTCTCACCCTGACTCTTCCTCACAGGTTGAACCTGAGACTCTGGCAGTCATAAAATGGATGCAAAACTACAATTTTGTCTTGTCGGCCAATCTCCACGGAGGAGCAGTGGTGGCCAACTACCCCTTCGACAAGTCACGAGACGCTCGCATTCGAGGGAGGACCATGTACTCAGCCACTGCGGATGACAAAATCTTCAGGCAGGTGTGCAGCTGCTTTAAAGTTTCTTCCAGATGTTGCACATCTGACCTGATCTCATTGTTATCTGTTGCGTATTTGTGTAAGCATCTGAATGACGGGGAGTGTATGCGTTTGTGTGTGATGATAGTTGGCAAGGACGTACTCGTACGCTCACAGCTGGATGCACTTAGGCTGGAACTGTGGAGACTTTTTTAACGAAGGCATCACCAACGGAGCCAGCTGGTATTCTCTGTCTAAAGGTAAACAGTTAACTCTTAACATGATGCGTCCTCTGTACATGTTACTGACTTGTTTGTCTTTTCTCACCTTGTAAATATACTCTCTCTCGGCTTCAGCACTTTTCAGCATTTCCTGCAGTGTTTGTTTTTTGGTTTTCACCCAACACTTTGATCATTGCTTTGTCACTGGATACCGTCCCAAGCCTTTTTCTGGAAAGCTATCTCTCATACTGACTCATCGTTAACCAGTTTTGACCTTTGCCTTTGCTAAACAAACCCACTCAATTGATTCTGTCCTGTGTTTGGACCGTTGTTATGTCTCAGCAATGTTCAATTAGCCAGTTTTACTTGTCAGAAAATGACTTTCTTCCCTTTTTTCCTTAGCCAAGTTTATTTGTATAGCACATTTCAGCAACAGAGCAGTTCAAAGTGCTTTACATCATGAAAACATCATGCAGTCACTGATTCTAAAACATTAAACATTGCATTTTGTCAATGTTATCATTAAAATCATCAAGCAAAAACATATCGGGTATGTTAATCAATAGCGGTGTTTCCATTACAAATGTTTGCAAAACATCCAGAAAAAAAAGTTTTCTGGAAGTTTGTTCCAGATTAATTGAGCATAGAAACTTTAATAATTCAAAAATATGGAGTGGCGTCAAATTTTAGCGGTTGTATGATTTCTCTTTTGTCTTTGGTAAAAAAAACAAAAAAAAACACAATTCTTTTCTCCTGCTGGTACTAAACTCTCGCATTTGTTTTGGTTGTATCTACCCAGCATGCTATAGTCCGCTTCCTGCTTTCAGAGCCATTTTTGGTCCACTTGGCATTCACATACGCTTTTGAACGGCACCAAGATTAAATTTAACTTTTAACTAAACTAAACTAAAACCTGGTCTGCTTAGGGTTTTAGGTAGACCAGAGTTAGCTTTTTTAGTCTGCATCAGTGTTTGATAACGCATTCACATCCTCACAAACAAACTGGACTTTCTAGATAAACTAACTAGAGTTGGATTAAAGCAGACTAAACAGGGCTGGTGTGTTCGTGGTTGTTTTTCTTGTGTTTCTCTTGTGTTGCCCTAAGATGAACTGGCAACCTGTCCAGAATGTACTCTTGGACGAACATAGTTTAATAAAAATTGTGAAGTCATGTTGAGCAAACCCCTGTGCAACCAAAGAGACTGAGTATTAAAATTCTCAGCTGCACACAAGCACAGACTTGGTAAAAAAAAGACAAGTATGGACGAGGCCTGAAATCCAGTGATACAATTTGGATTTTTTTTTTATCACTGCCACAACAGATAAAGGTTGGACTATCTGTTGGGTAATGTTGTCATGCTGTGTACGATTTACTCCAGAAGTTGTAACGATTAAGTTATGCTTCATACTGTACACTGAGGACTATTGTAGTGCTAATTACTATTATCATCTCAGTCCGAGTAAACTAGAAGATTTATGCAGAACTCTTAGAAATGAGTCAATAGTTAATCAATTTAAAGTAACGATTTTGATCTATATATAGTATAAAACCGATCTAGGTTTAGACTAGGGATGGGCAATATGACTGACAAACATATCAGGATATAAGCATTTCATGCCAATCAATAATTTTTGTTTTAAATACTGACAAACTGGTGGTGTGATCTTTTCTGTTTTAGCCACAGTTTTTTATCAGCTGCGTTGTTGTTGTTTTTTTAGCAGTTATGAGGCACAGGAGCAAAACCTGAATCTGCTACTCTATTGGTCGTTGCTAGGTAACCATAGAATGAGTGAGTTGCCAGGTAACCAAAGAGTGAGTTAGTTGATTCCGCCAACCTTTACTTAGCTGGGCTTGAGAAGTTGAGCTACGAAAGTTTTTCCTCTGTCTACATTAGTTCAGTGAAATTATTGAAAATTCTATCACACATGTTATTTACTGATATTAATCACAATATATATTGTTTTTTTTTTATTGTCCAGCCAATAAACTTTGTAAAGTCCATAAATAAGTCCGTAAATGTTTCTAGTTGGTGTATTGTTATATCAAAATCAAAGTGGAGGAAACTCTCTGTATTCTTTTTTTTTTTTTGTTCAAAAATCAAAAGAATGATGAGAGATTTACATGTTTACCCTGTAATGAGGGATGGAAACAAGCTTGTTAATTTAAATTGCTGCTAAACACTAAAATTAGAGTATCGGTTTGTGTTTGTTCCCATAAGAAAAATGGCACTTACCCAGCAAGAACAATGATTGAGAAATGAGACCCATTTTTCCACCAAAGATTTATCTAAAACTTAAAATGTTTATCTGACCATTAGAGCAAGTGACAAGATAGGAAAAGTGTTCAGTTTTTGTCTCCAAAAACGTCTTGAACCTTTAGAGAAAGTGAGAGTTTTCTTCTAAAATCTTAACAGGAATAGAGTCATCATCTTTCATTTATTGTTTCTGTTTACTTAAGGCATGCAGGACTTTAACTACCTGTACACCAACTGTTTTGAGATCACTCTGGAGCTGAGTTGTGACAAGTTTCCTCCAGAGTCGTCACTGCCCAGAGAATGGCTCGGCAACCGAGAGGCGCTGATTTCGTACCTGGAGCAGGTCAGAAAAACTCACCCTGATGTTAATTTAGTCCTTCTAGTGAACTCTTTTTCTAAATTTGGGCCTTCAGTTTCAGAGAAATATTCCTGCCAATGAGTGTTGTGGTTTGGTTTTAAAATGAAATGTGCTCTTAATTCACTGCGATTAAAATATATTGTCAGGAAGTCTTATTTCACAAAGGGGGATAATTATTTTCCCCCCCGTTGTGGTGAAACTGAAATCCCTTCATTCTGTGGAAAGTTTATTGTTTTGGAAAGTTTGTTTAACATGTAATTTGTAACCCCAAAACCACTACGGTTAACAGCTATCCATGGTATTAGTGTAAAAATGCTTCTCGTGATGTTTTTGATCATAAAAACTCCAGCAGTTGGCTTTTCTTTTTAATGACATCTGTCTGTTTCCAGGTGCATCATGGGATAAAAGGCACGGTGTATGACGAGAACAACAACCCAATCAGTAAAGCTGAGATTGCTGTCGCTGGGATTAATCATGATGTCACAACCGGTAAGACTGCAGTTTGTTTCTACTTATATAAATGTTTTTATAACAAATTCAGTTTTTATAAGTGCTGAAAATGCATTTGCATCTATGTGACATGTTTTAATAGATGCTATGTATGTAAATTTGGTTATTTGGGCTATCCATTTTGTGCATTTTTTGGAGTTATTTGTGGAATCTGAAGAGAAATTTCAATTTTCTTAACAATAAAGTAGCTTATCTTATCTTGATAATTTGGATAGTTGCAGGAGACAGAAATTATAGCAATAGGCTTACACATCTGGAATAAATAATAGCTATTTGATGCAAAAACAGACATCTAAATAGTTTCCATTGCTGGAGGAGTTCACAGTTGATCTGACTGTAAGAGAAATTGACAAAATGAAAACAAGAGCAGTCAGTTTCAGAAAGAAATGAATCCTCCTCTGCTGGTCGAAGGGAGAAATGCACTTCTCAAAGAAGTCCAGTCTAAATACAGTGCTGGACAGAGGTTTACCTAATGATAATGTCCATAAGAATTCTGTGTGCAAGTTTGAATTTATTCAAGATTTTCTTTAATCCACACAAGATCAAAGTTATACATATAGTGGTCATTTACAGGTGTACCTTCACTAATATTAGGTTAAAAGTAGAACTGGACAATGAATCAATAGCAATATGTATCGCAGTAGACACGCGATAGGTATGAATAGATAATACATCGAATAGAATATTTAATGTATAAAATATTCATCTAGACAAAGGAAAGGCTTTAGCCACTCAACCTCTAATAACCAGCTAAACAAAGCTGTCGGAATAAACTAACTCACTCACTTTTTGGTTAACTAGCAACTCACTCATTCCTTGGTTACCTAGCAACAGTTTGGTGAGTAACTGCCACAGCAGCAGTTTAAAGTTCTGCCACTTTCCTTCATAACTGCTTAAAAATGGAAAAAAAAAAAAAAAAAAAAAAACGCATGAATTGAAAACTGTGAATTAAAGAGGAAAGATCATACAACAAGTTTGGTTGTATTTCAGATATTAAAGACTGAAAAACGAATTATTATACATAACTACAGATATGAAACACTTGTACCGTGATTCGTTTTTCAGCTGTCGTCTAGCCCTAGCTAAAAGTCCTTTAGGCAATTGAAGCTCAGCAAATAAAGGTTTTGTTGCCATTGACCTCGTTGATGTGCTACTCAATGTGCTAATGGTGGAGAAACAACTTACCGTTACAGGAAAACTGCTTATCCGCTGTCATTGGTGGCCATGCTAACTAGCCTTAGCATTAGTGGTTAGTTGTGGTGGACCAGCTGTAGAGAACAAGTCTTTTAGGACCTTGTCTGATTTTAAATCCACATGTTTCCAGTTCTGATTTGTAAATGGCGATGTAGAATAACAATTGACACCAACCTCTGTGTCGTGGATTCCTCCAGGCGTGGATGGCGACTATTTCAGACTTCTGCTGCCAGGAACGTACACCGTGAAAGCCTCCGCTCCAGGTTACCTATCTTCATCCAACACGGTGACGGTGGGACCAGCTGAGGCTATCCAGGTTAAAAATTTTCAGAAAATCTCTACTTTGAAAGATTTAATTGTTTAAAAAGCGGCTGAAATACTCACCTTTTTTATAAACTTGCTCCCTGGCAGCTTCATTTTTACTTGAAAAAAGCTCCAAAACAAAACCTAAAGGGGAAGCACCAACATGGGAAGAAGAACATCTCCGCCCACAAGGCGTCACTGAAGCTCGGCCCAAGATGAAACATGCACAGAAACGCACACAGAAGTTAACCCAGAGACACAGAGGAGGCATACCCAGCATATTAATTATGTAAATGATACATGTTTATGATATATCTTTGTAGTCTTAGGGTAATTATGGAATAAAAACATTATTTTCTTGTTGGTAATGATTATAAATCGTCCCATATACAGTATATGAAAGGATTGTTCCAAGCCCAATGTATTTATGTAACAGTGTTGATATGTATGAACACAACTGTTTGTGTAAAGGGAAAAAAAGTAACTTTTTTTGTTGTCTTTGTTACGTAAAATTTGATGAGGACTGTAAAAGGAATTAAAAAAATGTTTTTACAATTTTTCTACCAGCTCTGATTTATTTTTTCACTGATTCTCCTTTCATATTCATATTTGTGAAAGGAATATGAATGTATTTTGCATTTAGAAATATACAAAATTATAAGTAGATGCAATATAAACATTAAGAATAAAACTGCCTGAATTCTCAACATAATTTTGAAATTGATAACACACATTACTGATCTAAAAAAAAAGAGAGAGAAAAGTTGTAGCGACCTCTAACTAATTTCTAAATTATTTCCTTAATCTTTCTCCATGCTTTTTGTTGTTGAACCTTTATTTGCACTAGAGGTAATAAATTCGCATTCTTATTAAAATTACAAACTATTTTCCATAAACCCCATTGGTTGATTTGGTAGATTGTAATCTTTGGGTTTACAGGGTGTAAATTAATCGCAGCTCCTGTGGTGTCAATATTTATGGAGGGACAGAAGTGCCAAAATACAAATAAGTTATTAAATTGTTACTTACAATACTGATCCTTTACTTCCAGTAGGTGGCAGCAAATGATGGTGCAAATAAATTTGAATTAAGGAGTTTGTAGCACACATTTAAGGGAAACATGTTAAATTTGTTGGGGTTTTTTTAGGTTTAAGATCTGATCAAAGGGTTATTAATAATGCTTTGAGTAATGAGGGAAAAAAGGAAGGCTGACGATGGGTTTTACAATTGGTCCCTTTTCCTGTTTTTATCTTTCATTTTAAAGATCTTAATTTTATTGGTTGTAGATAATCAGAAAACTTTGATTTGGTGGAAAAAATTACAGCATGACTCTTTAAATGATGGGGTTTCTTCATTATTTTTTTTTTAATTTCTGACCTGCAGACTTTGTTTTTCTTTCTAAGGATAACACATACATGTATATATATGTAAGCTTTTTTTTTAAACCAACAACAAAATATAATAAGTTATAGAGTAAAAGAAATAAATGTGTGGTTGATTTTCTTGAAAGATTATGTAGGCTTAAATAAAAATGACTTTTGTATGACATTCATTACATATTTCACAAAACTCGGGGAAAAAAAAGAATATTTTTGGATTTTTTTTCACAGGTGTGAAGATAATTATTTGATTTTGATTAATTGGTGCATCTCTAAATGTGGTGAATCTTTTTTTTCCAGTGATTTGAAACCATTGCAGAGCAATAATAGCCTCTCTGACGCACCAGAAAGAGGAAAAGCAAACTTTTCTGGGCACTCGTTGAATTTGTGACCTTTCCCTGAAACAAGCTCACTCATGAACCCGCTGCCATTTTGCCATTTAAAAATGTTATATTATAAATTGTAAAGTGAGTACAATTTATAATACCTGCTTATAAGGTGAGCTAAAGTCATCCGAGGAGCATTTACAATAAATAACATTGACATTAGACTTAGACTGACTTTATTGTCATTTTGCATGCACAGGGTGTATACAGAACGAAATTTCGTTGCATACGGCTCAGGACAGTTTTTTGAGCTTCCAATGTTGTGATGTTACTCCAGAATAAAATAAAATACAGTATAAAATATGAATATAAATCTAAATATAAAATATAAAGTGCAGGACTGACAGTAAAATAGAAGTTATTTAGCTCTGTTGACATTAGTCATTCATTGTCATTACTAATATGAATTTTTGACATAAATTAAGCAAATTTCATTCTTTTTTTACCTACTGATGCATACTTCAACAGCTGATGCCTCTCAGTGAAACCAAACAGCAGAGTTATTGTTTGAGAACTGATGTATTCTGACTGAGCATCAGAGTGACGCTCCACTCTCAGCAATATTGAGACGAAACAATAGACCCACATAATGCCCTGAGATGAAAGTGGCCACTGTGAAAACGGACAGAGCAGTCGTTTCACTCAGATCTGAGTCTGTGTGTGAACATGAGGTCACACTTTGTGTAAACTTGGCCGAAAATGGCGTCAATGAAGCCCACCGGCGTCTGACAGTCGTGACTCTCTACACTTTTCTACCCACTGTGGTTGACTCAGAGTTGATGGAGCAAGTGATGCAGTTTCAGAAATCCTGGGTTTGCTTGGAGCCTTAAAATGTATTGAAACAAGGAGATAATGCATTGTGATAAGACTTTGTTTCTTTGTTGATGAGTCAGTAATGAGTGAGGAGAATAACGTCAGCTGAATATTTCAAAGATAAATGTGAAGACAAGTAAAACAATTAACAGACAACAGCTTTTGACTGTTACAAATGTATTTGGAAGTATATAACAGTTAGAGAGCAGCGTATAGAAACCGCAAACTTTGATATTTAATTTAAAAGTAAAATAATGAATAACAATAATCCATCATTTTATTTTTTTATTGTTTTGTTTTTTCTTTTTTTTAATTAGCAATTGTCATAATGATTAACTAGACTAGAAAAATAATACTCAAGTCTGTTGAAAACTATTTATACTGAGGATGCACAAAAACCTGACAATTAACAAAATAAATAAAATAAAAATGTATAATTCTAGTTATTAGTAGTAATAGTAGTAGTAACTATTATAATTTTAATATAAAAGAATTATTAATATTATGACAACCTTATTATTAATATTCTTAGAAATAATAAAAATAATGATAATTATTTTTTAAAATAATAGCAATTATTATATAATAACAATAGTAATAATAGTAATTATTATTGCATAGTAATAATAAGACATTTTTCTTATTAAATATGTTAATAACTGCTATTATTATTACTATTGTTATTATAATAATAATATAAAATTATATTATATAATATTGATAATAATAATAACACATATTATTATTAAATCTATAATAATATACATATTCTATTACTATAGATAATATAATATCTATAATAATAATTATTATAAAAACTATACATATCTATCTATCTATCTATCTATCTATCTATCTATCTATCTATCTATCTATCTATCTATCTATCTATCTATCTATCTATCTATCTATCTATCTATCTATCTATCTATCTATCTATATAAAATGTATATATAATTACATTTTGTGTTTATGTTTAGAATACCCAGTTCTGTAACATTTCACCTTAAATAATCAGCTCAGTCTGGTCCTCTTTGTTGAAATACAGTACAGAATATTACAATAAAACAACAAAAATTAATTTAACATTAAATTGATTGGTGTGTCTGGAGACTTTATTTAATAACATTGACCTGAGTTTTAATTTGCGTCCCTCTGATGGACCAAACGTGACAGGCGGTTGATGCAGATGGACACTTTTTTGTGCAACATTCCCAGACACAAATAAAAAATCCTAAGTAATTTACATTTAAAATAGAATCAGAATTAATAAAAACCTCCTTTGTTTTTATGGACTAATGGAAATTCTCCTGTATCTGTTTTCCTTTTCCTCGCCCGCTCTTCAAGGCAGCCGCATCTCGCCACCCTTATTTCCTGCCATTGTTCTGGATGTACAGGATCGCATATGAGGAAGCTGTCAGTACTGCAGACGCAGCAAAAACAAAAAAGAAAAACTTGATTTAGCTTTTCACACCACAACACAGAATGAACAGTGGGTAGAAAAAGACACGTACTTTCTAAACCTGTAATCCTTTCTGCAGGGGCTGTGATTATGTTTCCATAAAAGTATGATTTAAGTGCCACAGCCACTTCAAATGACAGTGTTAGAGAAGAAAGCCATGAAGGAGAGGACAGTAAAATAAAGAAAACCTATTCGCAATGGTGTTCTTGTTAACTACGTTTACTCTTGTCGTAGACTTTTACAAGCTAAAACCTCCAAGCTGTGACAACTCTAAATGCTTTAGTCACTATCCCACTGAAATTATTTAGCTTTGCAGTACAAGAGAATGTACATATCACATGTCTTATGTCAGGCTACTTCCTAAAATGACTGTGGACATCTTTTGGTGTAATGTGACTGGACAGCTCCAGAATGTACTGAGTTGTGCATAAATTATGTAATAAACTGAGGAAATGTTCATGCTGGGTTTTCTTCATTCTGCCAGAAAATAAGCAATCACGCTGTCTGTGCAAATTTTACATCACAATCAGCATGTTCAATCATTGTTTTTAGATTAAAATTACTGCAGGAACTTAAATTAAAAATAAATAAATAACAGTTTTACTGCATCATGTAATTTGTAATGCTAACCTCAGAGCTAATATGAGATTATGTGTGCAAGGTGAGTAAACTAAGGCTTTAAATTAAGTATTTTGTGATTTTGAATAGATTAAATCATCTTGTAAAGCATCATGTGCTCTGTAGCATTTGATAGAGAAGCTATTGGATGCTTTAACATGACAAAAACAATAAAAAGAGCATATAAGAAGACATTTAAACCTGTTAGAATAGTATACAGAATGTAATTCATATTATACTCAGGAACAGGACACAGAACAACCCAGAAATAAAACACAGGTGTTGTTTTTGCATGTAGTTATGGTGTATTTGACTGAACTCATGCTGGTCATTGTACGCCTCTCTATTTCTATTTCCTCTGTCTTATCTGGGCAGTTTTATTCAGCTGTTTCATAGTGAGTTTTCTCCAGATGTAATCATTAAGGTCCGCATAATTCCTTTAAAAAAAAAAATCTTAGGCAATAAGTTAATTTGTACATCCAATAAAATAAAAGTAAATCCAGGGAACCCAACAAATTTCTTCAGGTGAGCAGGTAAGCTTAGAAAACTATGGAAGCCCGTTTCCGCCACTCTGTTAAAAAAAATAAAAATAAATTATCTCATTATAATGAGATAGTATCTCATTATTTTGAGTTACTATCTCATTATTTTGAGATACTATCTCATTATTTGGAGTTACTATCTCATTATTTTTGAGTTACTATCTCATTATTTTGAGATACTATCTCATTATTTGGAGTTACTATCTCATTATTTTGAGATACTATCTCATTATAATGAGATTATTTTATTTTATTTTTTTTAACAGAGTGGCGGAAACGGGCTTCCATAGAAAACAATGTGCATTTAAATCAATAGAAAATAAAGTAAATGAAAATGTAGTTTAAACTGATACTTAGCTTGATAAAGAAAATATACTTTATTAATGTAATGAATACTAAAAATTATTATTTTGTTAGGTAATAATCGGTTCGTACAAACCTCGTGCTTTTCCCCCCTTTTTTTCTTTTTATTCAGGCAATGCGCGGGGCACTTCTCTGTAAATGTGGGTGGCGTTGTTTGTATGAAGGCACGGGAACAGCTGAACAGCTCGCAACGGCTTGTCCCGTGTGAAACGTGATGACAGCTCCCCGTACGGAGACCCGGCAGTCACCCGTGGATCACCGTGGGCCACCTTCTTCCGTCGCCATGCTCTCTTGAGCCTGCGGGTTCGTCCAGGGAGACGCGGCTCGGTTCAATCCGTGGAGACGCGTAGCTGCTGAAAAAAAAAGTTGTGTCGCTGAGGGGAGGCAACTGCCACAACACCACCGCCACCACCTCCTCACATCACCGGCCTGAAGAAGAAGTTGGATATCTAGTCTGACTGGGTCTAACGGCCGGATCCAGGGACTCCAACAGAAACAACTCACAGGTAAGAAAAGCTACTAAAGCCGTAACCCAAACCCGGGATGAACGACGTGGTTCTTTTTTCTTTCTTTTAACATGAACAGCTTCAGCTTGGTGGACATTTTCACGTTGTTTTTTTCTTCTTCTTCTTCTGCTGAAGTAAATGCGCAGCAGACACAGTTTGTTCTGCATCCTGTGTTGGACGGATCCTGGACGGATCAATGGCGTGAGGTGAATGGGAGTGAACAGCACTAATGCTGCAGACAGAGAAATCACCCTGCTGGGTGTCAGCTGTGGCCTCTGCTGTCAGTTGTTCCATTATGTGAACACACAGTCTCACACCAACTCTAACCACAAACACCTTAGACTTAGACTTAGACTTGTACTTTATTGATCCTTTGGGAAGACTCCCTCAGGAAATTGAAGTTACCAGCAGCTCCCACGCAAAAAACAAACATAACACACAGTAAGCAAAAGTGCAAAAGAATACAAAATACAAATTAAATACTAAGGTACACACCAAATGTGAGTAACCAAAACCTTAAATTATGCAAGAAAAACCTTAAATTATGCAAGAAACAAGGAATAAGAATATAGAATATAAGAATATAAGTAAATATAAATACAACACAAAAAAAATATAAGAATTTGGCGGATAGATTGACCAGTGATATCGTATTGCACTATGTGGTTTGACCTGATAAGTATGGAACCTTACTTATCAGGGTAAGGAACATAGTTCCTTTGTCCAACTAGCTGGACAAAGGAACTATAAGGTTTAGGTTTATGGAACCTAAACCTTATAGTTCAGATCAGCTAGTTGCATACAGTCAGTGGATTAGTTAAAAATTTGTGTTATATGGTAGTTATGTATAGTATGATGCAGTGCAGTGAGAAACTGTTTTGTCTCAATTCAGTTTAAAAGTACTTTATTATCAATGATATGTCATAATTCCTGTTATTTAAGTGTCTTGAGAGATTTGTGGATGGTGATGTTAGCATGTCAGTGCAATGACATGCTAACAGCTCAATAGCTAGGCAGCAGAGCCAATATTTCATAGTAACATGTCCTGGATGACACTGTCAGTTGTTGGCAATCACTGCCAACCCACCTCATTTACTTTTGCCGCTCCTCTTTAAGTCCTTTTGAGACGCTGGAGTAGGGGATATGATCCGTGGCCATTATGATTGGTGGAAGAAATAGTTTGAACTTCCTGTTTCTCTCTCTGCATCCACGGAGTTTCCTTTAGGATTTAGCTATAAATCTAATAATAACTGCTTGCTTTTACTTTTTTTACATCCTGACTTTTGCTGATGCTAGCATAATAATAAACCGTCATTAACATCTCAGATGCTCAAATAATAACTGGACTACAGCACAATTGTTTGTCTTAATAAGTTGAGTGAGCAGTTGAGGTTTTATTTGTCCAACTTATTTTATTATGCTCAATTGTGTTTGATAACCAGAAACATTAAAGGGTGACAAAAAAACAAAAAATTATCTGTAATGTGCAGATGCTCTATAACTTGTGCCCACCTAGGGCTGGACAATATATCAACAACAATCCATATATAGTGATAGACACATGATGATCATTTTCAATAGATAATGTATATGATAGAATATTGAGTAATTTCACTGAACTCCAATCCAGAACCGCACAGCATTCTGGGGGACATAGGCAGAGGAAAGACTTTAGCCGTCCAACATCTCTCAGCCAGCTAAGCAAAATTGGTGGCATCAACTAACTCACTCACTCTTTGGTTACCTAGCAACTCACTCACTCTTTAGTTACCTAGCAACAACCTGTTGGGTAACTTGCGCAGCAGCAGTTTCAATTTTTGCCAGCGTGTCTCATAACGGCTTAAAATAAACAATTACGTCATGGAGTGAAAACTGTGGAGGAAACAGGAAAGTCACGCCACCAGTTTGGTATTTCAGATATTTAAAGCAATAAAAAGTAATCAGTAATTATGGATATTGACTGATTTGAAACGCTTATATTGTGACACCCACTTTTAACACTGTTCTGACTTGCATTTAATGACCGTCTTCTCAGATAAATCTGGTTTATTTGTTATCACAAACAGCGAATCAGGCAATCACATAGCAGCAACTAAATACATTAATAAGTATTAAAATGTGGTGAAGACAACTTGTAAAAGTTCAAACTGAACATCAGCGTGGCAGAGAGCGGGGATTTAGACTGGCAGATGGATGGCGATCAAAGAAAGACAGTAACTGCTTAATTAACCAACTTGTTATAAGCAAGATTTGCAGAATACCATTTCTGAACGCAGAACACGTCGTAACTTGAAACAGATGGGCTACAGCAGCAGAAAACCACACTGGGTGCCACTTCTGTCAGCTAAGAGCAGGAAACTGAGGCTACAATTCACACGAGCTCACCAAAACTGAATGTTACCAGATTGTAAAAACATTGCTTGGTTCAATGAGAGTCGGTTTCAGCTGCGAGAGTTTAAGGAAGGGTCAGAATTTGGTGTAAATAACATAAAAGTATTGACCAATGATGTAGCATAAGTGTGGGTTGATTACCATTGTCAAGGTTTTGAAATGTTGCAGTTTCAAATGTGTATTTTTTCCAATAGTTTACGACCCTTTTAATGAGATGAAGAAAAGGCTTTAGAGGAATCAGTTGCTCTGCCTTTCCCGTCCTCTGTGTTTTAATCTAGTACCAATCTATTTTCTATTTTCTCTTGGCCCGATAACTGAACCTTGGGGGACACCTTTAGCTTCACAAAGGATGCTGGAGGAGAGACCAATAGAGAGGTGTTTGTTTCCTGGATGTTAATTTTAAGGATTTATGTGGGTTTTGCTGACAGTGTTGCATGACATAAACACAGAAAAACACACTGCTAGATTCAAAATGTAAGTTATGTTCAAAGTGAGACATGATAAGACTTTGTTGTTCAAATGTTTGCTGACACAATCAGCCAGAAATATTGTTTATGTTTATTTAACCGTTAGAACAAGCTAATATCACCTGAGATGTTTTTAAAAATGTATTTAAAGACTTTATCTGAGTTTTACCATAAAACAGTTTGATTCAGCCTCACCTCTGTTCTTCAGCAACTTGTAAAGGTTTTTAATGCATTTCTTACACTGAATTATTAAAGACTGACGGGGTCAGATATCTGAACATAGTAATGAAGAAATATGAGATCAGTGTTTACCTTTGTGTGCATTACATGTCTCACTGGCAACGTATAGTTGTTTGCTTAATAAATCTGATAAGTTGTGCTGTTTTGTGCAACTCAGAGATTAAACAGATGTAGTTCATCTTTACATACTAAACAAAAGTTCCAGTTAAAGTAAAAAAGATGTTGTCAGTTACTGAAAATACATGGAAACTGGTAGTGAAAAAACTCTATTCGCTGAATTAACGTAGATATTTTAATGTTGTTCATGAAACTAGTTTATATATAAAAAATTTTTTTTACTTTTTATTCTAAATGTTATGAATGCATGCATGTCACTGTACTTCAACTGCTCTCCTCTCTGCCTTACGTTTTTCAGACTTGCATTGTTTTTCATTAATCAGACGACAACTGAACTAGTTGGTATGTTTGCATTGATTTAATTAAAATCTGACAAGTTGAGAGCTTGTAACCAAGTATCATTAATCAACAGATGTGTTTAGATAAATAAATGACAATACTTTCAAACATTTTACACTCTGCCGTTATAAAGTAGTTTATAGTTCACAAAATGTTATTTATGTCACTAACAGTATCTGAATTATATCTTTTTATGTATTACGTCTGAAAGGATTTATTTTAAGAAAGCTGTAACAATTAGTTTTTTGTGGCTCCTTTTACAGCTTGTATGTTTTGTAAAGCTCTGACCCATAAAATGTGAACAAGATCTATAATTAAGGAAAGCAGTTCAGGGTTTCCCCCAGAAAACTTGCTAAACCCGGTGCTTGGGGCGCTTGGGCAGCCATTCATCCAGCCGGCCGCCATGTTTTTGAGTTAAAAAATGTTTAAAGTAGACAGCAGATTTTAAAATATCACCTGATAGTTTTGCATTATTGGAAAACTGGAAGAGTAATACCTAAATATCAACTATAAAGCCTTAAAAATGGCAATAGTTAAAAAAAAAAACTAAAATAAATAAACAATTCTCAGCCTGGTGGGGGCACAAGTAAAGCCTGGTAGCCCGCCAGGCTTATTATACACTGTGGGAAACCCTGCAGTCAACTTAATTTTTTTCCTGAGTATCTAGCTGGTATTAAATATTCTTAGCAGCAGAGCTGAGTCAATGTCACACCTTGTGTGAAAGAGCAGTTGTTGCTAACCACACTGCAAACTAAAAACCCACTTGTTCAGGATTGTATTTGAAACGTAATCAATTACAAATTTATTGATGGAACCTGACTTAATGCCGTTTTTTGATTGTTGATTCTATGTTGCATTGTGTTTCTGTGTTTGATATGATGTGCCTTGCTGCTGAAATGTGCTATACAAATAAAATTTGATTTGATTTTGATTTGACTGCAAAAAAGAAAATGGAGCATATAGTCAAATTAAGTTAGTCAAACTTAATTTATTTACATTTGTTGAAAGTGAAAACTGAATACATTTACTTGAATAAGGTTAATTTGATTACTTGTAACAAATGAACTCATTTTTTAAAGTTTTAAAGTCTGTTTTCTTTTTTCAGAGCAGGATTTAGTTAAAATGTTCAAATTATATTGGCCATTAGCATATGTAGCATTAGTAGTTGCAAACAGAGGTGTATCTGTGTATTCTTTTCAGAATATAGAAGCTTATCTTCACTCTCAGATTTTGTATTTGTTTCCAAATCTACAACAAACAAAAGTTGAAAGCTGAAAATGATAAAGCAGAACAGCTTTGCTGTAAAACATTCAGCCTTATTTTCTGCTCGCTATTTTTTTTTAAAGTTGCTTGATTAACATCAAACATCTTCACAGAAAATTATTTTTATGACTTTTGCATTTCTTTGCTCAATTTTAATCACCTCACTCGCACTGAAAGCGGCTAACTTTAATTTTTTTTTCCAACCACGTCGGCACCGAACCGCACGGTTTTCTTGCTAAGTTATAATGAGAACACGTTATAAAATGAAGCAACAATCAGTTTTTATGCTCCTTTAATCTGGAACAAACTTCCAGAAAACAATGACTTCCTCTAAATCAAGGCTGTTTTTGATTAAAATAACTGGAACATCATAAACTGTAGTCTGTTCTTTAATCTGTAATAATGGTTTAGCCTTTACTTTGCCACTTGCTTTTTGATTGTTTTTCCTTCTGACTGTGTAAAGCACTTTGAATTGGCTTGTTGCTCAAAATGTGCTCCAGAAACAAAATGGTCTTGTTTATCTAAAAATGTGGCAGTGGTAACATTTATTACTGTGTTTATAAAACACATCATTTACAGATCATGTGTTTAGTAAACTGCGTGAAAGGAAATGTAGTCATTTTAAACTTGATAAAAACATCATTAGAAGTTGAAGGACGATCAGAAATATGGAAAGTTTTCCCCAGAAAACTTGCCAAGCCTGTTGGTTGGGTGCTAGGGCAGACATTTATCCAGCGGCCCGCCATGTTTTTGAGTTAAAATTTTTTTTTCATTGACAGGAAATTTGAAAATATCGCTTAATAATTATGTGTTATTGGAAGATTGGAAGATTAGTATCTGAGCACCAACTATAAAGTCTTAAAAAATGCAAACATTTAAAAAAAACTTGGTGGGGGCACAAGTAAAGCCTGGTGGCCCGCCAGGCTTATAATACATTGAAGGGAACCCTGAATATGGCAAGCATAAACTTTTCTAATAAACTCTACTTGATTCCTATTTGAGTAAATAACATGATTTTTAACAGTTTTCAAATTTTGATATTATTTTCTTCATAGGCATGGATATTTTAAACATTTCCGAACCAGAGATCTCAAGGATATTAAAAGTTTTGTAGCTTTTTCTAAAATCTTGGATGTTAGATTTTTTTTTTTCAGAGCAGGGTTTCCCTCAGTGCATTATCAGCCTGGCGGGCCACCAGGCTTTACTTGTCCCCCCACCAGGCTAAGCATTGCTTATTTATTTAAGTCTTTGTAAAATGTTTGCATTTATTACAACTTTATAGTTAGTGTTCAGATATTTCTCTTCCAATCTTTCAATAACACATAATTATTACATTTTCAAATTTCCTGTCAACTTTAAAAAAATTTTAACTGAAAACATGTCGGGCTGCTGGATGAACGACTGCCCTGGGACCCAACTACTGGGCTTTGCAAACTTTCTGGGGGAAACCTTGTCGGAGGAATCATTTCTCTGACTCACCATTGATCCAAAGATATTATTGCTTAGCTCTGCGGTTTAACCATGTTGTATAACCACGAGTATTTTGGCAATACCTGAATAGATTATTGCAGGGGAGGATTATAGCAAGGCTTGTCCTCTAAGATGATTCATAAATGCATTAGAAGAACTTTTATAGAATTATTAAGCAAATAGATTTTAGCAGAGTGCTCTAGAAATTTCTCAACATTGTCCCCAGTTCACCCCTAACCCTTATTAAAGTTTGAATTCCTGTATTTTCTGGGTTTCCCCACATTTCTCCGTGAATTCATGATGTTTCTGCAGCCAAGATATGATCCCATGTGAGAAATCTGTTGTGTAACAGCTCATATGCAAACTATTAGGACTGGGCTGTGTTTTTAAGGGTGCGGCATATCCCTGGGCACCTCTCTGGGGTCCTCCTTATTCCATACAAACGGTATCTATGGCAACACATCCTCGGCCCCTTTCGCAGCAAACATGCAAGCTGTTTCCTTCTCCCTCTGTGGAAAGGTTTATGCAAAAAAGAAAAAAAAAGGAAGGCATTTCCATCCGCCCGGCTCCTGTAAACACATGCATGTGCGTCATACAGTCTAAGTCATTGATATTTAACATGTGCACGCTTTGGAGGGGGAAAGGAATGAAGAATATGTGACCAGAGGGAAGTTATGGAACATGAAGGGAACAACGTCAGGATGAGACGAGATTCGGAAAGCGGCCTGGCAGAGTTTCTCCGCCTGTGGAATGCTTGTGTGTTAGCCAGACTGCTGCAGAGATGCTGGAATGCAAACTAAATGAAAATGTGAAGCATGAGGTGGATTTATGCAGAGCCCCGTTCGAGCCAAAGAAAGAGTGTTTCCAGTCACTTTAAACAAACCCACCCAGGGATTTTCCTACAATCAGCAGCAACCACTGCAGATTTCCAGTACCTCTGCTGTTGAAGACAATGGCCACTTAATGGTGCACAACATCTCAAATGTTCCAGGTAGTACATGTAAACCATTTCTATTTATAAAGGTCAGAGTAGAAATTCTGGAAAGGACTGATGTAACTTTCAGTCAGAGACACAGCTGGTGAATTAGGGACATTTAGAAACTGTAGTCACATTTACACATTTAAGCAAATTTAAATTGGGGAACTTAGAGAGCACCTGACAAAAGCAACAACCCATATTGCATTCTAATAAAACTGGTAAAGACAATAGAGGGACCAGTTTGTGCAAATCCTTTGTATCCTGCTCATCTTTCACCACTTCTCTGTGTGTGCTTACTGTGGTATTCACGCCTCTCAGTACCAAATATTTCAACAGCGTTTGGCGTCTTTAAGCATTTGACTCAGCTTGCCAGATGTTCTCTTTTCATCCAGCAGTGGATAGTAAAATGGAAAACATAAACTCTGGGCTGTATCAGAAGCAAAACTGACTTATGTTGAAATGATGAGTCCAGAAAATAATACAAACCTCCAGCACTCTTCAAAGTTGTTTTCAGTTGTTTATCTTTTTTCAGTTGACCATTTAAAGCAGATTAATGAAACATAAAAGTACTAGATTTAGTTACCCAGAGTGGTGGTCCCCAGCTGTAGGCCCAATGTCCTGCATGCTTTAGACCAGTAGTGCCCAAAGTTGGTCCTCGAGGGCCGGCATCCTGCGTGTTTTAGTTCTCTCCCTGGTGGTAGTAACAACCTTCTCAGCATGTCAGTATTCTCCTAAGGCCTCTAATGAGCCATCATTTGGTCCAGGTGTGTTAAACCAGGGAGAGAACTAAAACGCAGGATGCCGGCCCTCGAGGACTGACTTTGGGCTCCCCTGCTTTAGATGTTTTCATACCTTTACACCTGATTCAAATGATTAACCACTCATCATGTCATCAGGAGTGATCAGTCAGGGAACAATGAAAAGTTGGTGGACAGTAGGTTCTGGGGAGTTCAACACTACTGGTTAAGAGCAGTGAAATAGAAATCAATCAATCACATTGTGATGGTTTTCTTTGATGTCCAGCCTGCTGATTACAATTTTGACGAATCAGATGTTGTTACAAAAGACTATAAAATGTACAGATGCAGGGTTTTCCCTGAGAAAACCGGCTAAACCCGGTAGTCAGGGCATTAGGGGAGTCCACCAGTGGCCAAATGTCTTTTTGTGTAAAAAAAATGTTAAAAATCTGGAGGAGCATAATCTTTATTAGTTTATTTAATCACTGAAGAAAGGGAGACCTCTCAGTTTTGATGCTTTTAATTAACAAAAGAAACATACTGTTACTGGTTGACTGATTGGTGCATCAGTTTGTTAAAACCTTCTTGACCAATGACGTTAGTATTTCACAGTGTAGGCATTCATGCATGCCTCAGTTGTCAGCAAAGACATTACTGCTTAGTTATGTGAAGACATTTGGTATTACTTTCTGTTACCAAGACAACACTAAAGTCCTAATCATCTACTAACTGGGTCACTCCAAAACCCTAATTTATTTTTTTAGGGTGTTTCAAAGTTGGATTTGTTTCTTTGTATCATTGTCCATAAACAAAGTGTGATTGACCAAAGCAAACAGACACAGCAAAAACAGTCCATGACCGTCACAATTCCAGTGTTTTTGTGATGTTCTTTTTCTGAAATGTTAGATTTACACCAGATGTAACATGGCTCACACTTCCCAAAATGTTCCACTTGTCAGTCAGACTCACCCCAAAACTCTTGGGGCTCACCAAGATGTTTTTTCGCTAGTGTAAGACGCGCCTTTGTGTTCGTTTTGGCCAACAGTGATGTTGGCTTTGGAACTCCCACGTAATTTCCATCTATTCTGTTTCTTTCATGTTTCCTGAATCATGAACTCTGACTTTAACTGAGGCAATGGAGACCTGAAGTATTTATGATTTTTTTTCTTGGTTCTTTTGTGACCTTCTGGATGAGTCGTTGATGCACTTTTGGAGCAATTTCAGTAGCCGAAAAACATCTGGAAAAGTTTACCACTCTTTCATGATTCTCCATAGGGATGTGCGATATGTAGGCCGATAACAATAACAAATTTTATTATTGCGATAAACAATAATATTGTTGTTTTGAGTAATAGCATAATAATGCAAGAACACATTCTTAAAGATCAATAAACTTTAAATTCTTATAAACATTTAACACAGGAACTGGACGACAACTTAAATAACCAAAATAAAAAAATAAAAAAAAAACACATCAAATTAATTATTGTAAACAATATTGTCCTTAAAAAAAAGGGAGAAAAGAGGAAAACGATAAATCGTCTAAATGAAAATTATTGAGTTTAAGTTATCATTTAGTTAATTGATTTAAAATTCATATTTATTGTGATGGGTGGCGATAATAATACATACATGTTTTGGGTGTAAAATCAACAATAAAAATAAAACACAGAAACTAATATTAATATTTTTTGACCTATTAAATAACCCGTAATATGATAAAAATGCAGTTTTGCTAAAAGTACAAGTCCAGGAGAGAGTTGAGTCCTGAATAATTGAATTTCATGTTTATTTTTGCACAAGCTGCATTTATTTGATAATTTACTGGGCATAGTTTTCATCTAGATTAGATATTTCTTTATAAAGAAGATACACAGTAATATCTACACTGGTTTTGGTTTTGTCGTGCTGTCAGAGGGAATTCCTGTGGTATCGACTTTATAAACAAACGGTCATAAAATTTCTCCACATGACGGCTGTCAGCCGGCCGCAGCCTCGTCACACTCCCCTCTCTTACCACCCCTCAGCCCCTCGTCATTCATATCTGCTGACAGACCGAACGAGCAGCAGATGTCCCGCAGTTTGTGATATCTAGAACTGTCCCGTGTCGTCCACCTGCCTGAATGTGTTTGTGTGGACTCAGCGTTCTGGACGGCAGCGGGCTTCCCAGTAAACAAACGGTATCATCCGCTGTCATTCAGCGCGCTCCAGAGGATTCTCCCTGTGTGTGTTTATGACCAGATGTCTGAAAATGAAGCAGAGTATTGTCGAGACACCAGCAGTCAGCACATAGGATTTCTTTTTGCTCTACTCAGAAGGTTTTGTTTCTAACTAGACCTGTTTGAGCTTGAAAAGCTGACATGACTCAGAGTTCTGTCAAACTTACACCAGTTCATACTGTGGAAAATAATTGTCCAACAAAACTAAATGCAATCAAAAACAACCATTAATCATCATGAATGATGTATGTGAGAATGTGGCTATTCTTATTTATTAGTTTTTGGGTTTTTTTTTTTTTTTTACCAGTTATTTGTTATTTCTTATATTGTGTGTGAATTGTGAGGCAGTTATTTTTTGTTTTTAAGCATATGCACTGACTGATGGCACTTTTTAAATTTTGTTGTTCTTGTGACAATGACAATAAAGATTTATTTTGTCTTATCTTATCTTTATCTCTTATCTTTTAATTTAGAATCAGGAGTTGTGCAACCACTAAAAGCAGAAAAAATGCCTATTTAAAATCATAAATATCTGCCTGGTTTGATTATTCAGGTCTGATATATTGCAATGTTCGGTTGGTTTGCATACATTTATAATTTTTAACTTACTTTTTTCATATTAATTACAATCACCAGTAGACACACCTTTACAAACATTTTATAATTTTATTTGCTAATCAGGGTTTCCCCTAGTGTATTACAAGCCTGGCGGGCCACCAGGCTTTACTTGTGACCCCACCAGGCTAAGGTTGTTTATTTGCTTTGTTTATGTCTCCCTTTTCTAAGACTTTATAGTTGCTGTTTGGGTTTTGTTAAAGTCTTCCAATAACACATTTACCTAATCATATTTTCAAATTTCCTGTCAACTTTAAACATTTAAAAAATATTTTTTAACTAAAAAATGAAACATGTTTAACTCATAGCCACGATAGATCAGTGGATGGCTGACCTAGCACCCCAACCACCAGGGTTAGAAGGTTTTCGATTAGCAAATGCTAATTATGAACATTTGCTGAATGCGATTATTCAGGTCTGGAGTTTTGAAACCTTCCACAGATAAAATTGGTTCTCAGTTAGTGGAAGTTTTACTCACTGTGTCACACAGTCCTATGACATTTTATACAGATATGATGTTTGTTTTGGCTTATTACCTTTTTCTTGCTTAATATGTTTAATGTATTTGTCATTTTATTTTAAAAAAACACCAAAATGCTATTATTACATTATTCAAACCTTATTTAGATATTTTTAGTTTAGTTTTGGGTTGCTTTAGTAAACATTTTTAAGAGTAAATTATTGGTTCACAATTAACACAAGAATTTTTACACTTCTTTGTTTTTCTCACACTACATTTAATTTTTTTTCATTAAATTTATTTTTTGATATTGACATTTTTTGCCTCTATGGATAATCTTTAAGTAGATTGATTACTAAGATCTAGATGGTTGTTCACTGGTAGTTCAGAAAATTAACAGTTGTCATTTTATTTTACATGCAATGTTTGTTTTTTGTTAATAGTCATCAGTTGTTTCATTGTTATTAAACTAAAATGATATTCTTGTTAAAATCATAAGCAAAAGCTGGATTTGATTATTAGATTCTCCTCCAATTTATTTAATTCACAACTGCTACAATAACGTTAATGTTGCAAAATTACCATTTGTTCCATTATTTATATTAAAAACTATAAACTTTCAGATTTGATTGATCAGGTCTGGTTCACTGGACTCTCCAGCAGAGGACACTGATTCTCTACGCAGAGAGGCAGAAAAGAGACGGCAGCAAAGAAAGAAACTTTGGACAGTTGAACCTTTAAGCTGTAATGGAAATACTGATCAAATTAATCAATCAAATTGTATTTTTATAGCACATTTCAGCAACAGGCATTTCAAAGTGCTTTACATTGTAAAAAAAAATACAAAAATACAACCAAAAAAAACCACAGTCAACAATTGAAACATTGTATTTAGTCAAATGCATTATTAAATGTTGTCATTGATTATATTTTAAAAGCAACTCTAAACAGGTCTAGATTTAAAAGACTCAGTGTTTCGGCTGTTTTTCTGGAAGTTTGTTACAGGCTGGTGGTGAATGAAATCTGTGACATGTAAGAAAGAAAACCTACATTTATTGGTTATATGTCTTAAATGTTAAACTTTCTGGGGAAAGAAAATGGGGGGGCGACATTAAGGACTCATTTTGTTCCTATTTTTATTACAAATCAACAATTTAACCTTGATGAATAATGTCAATCTATTGCTGACTGGAATATGTTGATTACTTCTACTGTTTAAAATATCTCCTGCTTTTGTTGCGTTTGAATCCTTTTATATTGCTAGGAATGTTGAGCTCTGTTTTAAAAAGTTGTTTGCATTAAACTAAGACTAATTTTACTGTAGGTTTTCCCTCAGTGTCAGGAGATTAGCTGTATGAATTTCTTACCATCTTGTAAGCGCTTAGTATCACATGCGTATTGTAACTAAAGGGTGTTGAGGTTTTAGGGTCATGTCCTGGGTTAGGCAGCTGGTGTGTTGCCCATCTGTCAGCTGTGCTGCATGTGTAGCGTGTTGTCTGCTGTTGTGTTTGTCAGCTGTTGACTGTTGTAATCCTGTTACTTTCTCCAGCACTACGCCAAATGGCACACTCCAGTTACAGCCACACAGTCTCAATTAGTTCCTTTAACTTCCAATACAATGTCATTAATCGGTGTGTTCACATTTATCTTTTTATTTATTCATTTCCACACATTCTGATGTGCCTTTTTTTTTGCTGTTAAAGACATAATGTTACTTATTTTGCACTTTTGTTGTGCAAAGTCAGTCCCAATGCTTATCAGAAAAGCCCTTTAGTCTTTATGAAAGAGACACGCCTGGAAATGGCTTGTCAACAAGAGATTAAGTGCTTGAAATGCTCCTTGTACTTTACAGAACTTCACAAGTAAAACAGAGTCATAGTTTTCCTGGTGGACATTTCCTCCTGCCACACCTGGAACCACCAGGAACTGCTTTACTGTAGCTTATTTAAGTTTTTATTAAAATAAAAAAGAGAATCCATTCTTAATTTTTTTTTAAATATCTAATTTATTTTTTTTTAAATGTATGTAGAAAAAGGCATTTTTTAATTTTGCATAATCTCAGAAAATTCTAAAAAAAAAATCATTAGTTTTGTGAAACTTATTTAGCGAAGAAAAAATTACCCCACACTAAATAATAATAATTTTTTTCAGGAAATTAAAAATGCGACATTTATTTGCAGCTATCCCAATTCCTTTAACATAAATGTAGCTGATTTTTTTTTTGTTTATACTTTGTGAGGTTGATTAAATTACTCTGAAATCAGAGACACTTTTAATTAGTAATCCATTAGTTCCTGTTTCCCTAGGACTCCATCTAAAACAATTGTAACTGCCTATTTTAACAGTTTAAACACCAAATATATCTTGATGTGCATCACCAGATTCAAAATAAACACAACTCATGCCAGACTGCAGATCTAGACTTTTTCCCCTTTAAATAACACTTTATCAAATAAAAACATTACAGTGGAGCCATATTGGGACTACTACAGTTTGTTAATATACCAGGAATGGCTACAAGATAGTAGCTCCTGATATAAACTTCTCTTTATCCTCATTCAAAGAAGGAAATGAAAGTAAAATAATGGGACATTTGGTATGAAACACAGGTCGGAGACTTAAATTTAACTTGCCATCAGAAAATCTCAAAATCTAGGTTTGAAAACGTAGCACATTTTTAGTGTGAGATGCAATAATAGTAACTTTTTTTAAAGGATTTTTACATATTTACCAGGAGTTCCAGATTGCTTTTTTAGTTTCATTGACCTGTCGGTAGCTGTAAACTATTTTTTAGGTATAGAGTGAACAGATTTTGCAGCATTAATGATTATCAGTAATTAAACTTTCTAGTTGTAATAACAAAGATCACATGACGACTTAGGTGAAAACTGATTATTACGTGTAAATGTTCTCAGGGTGTAAAGTATTCCTGGAAAACGTCCATGACACAGTTCCCGTGCGGTCAGTTTCCAGATCACAAGGTGAGAGTCAGCGAGTGCCAAGGCTGCCGACGCACTCATGAACTTAGAGATAACAGTAAGGAGCTTGTCTGGCTGGATGCAGATCCAAAGGATTAGCTTCTGCAGCATGGCGTCTCCTTCTTGCCCCGCCGCAGAAGTCAGGAAACTTTAGGTTGAGCTTTGGGGCCCAAATGAAATTGAACTAAATAATCAAGTATAAATGCATCTTTTCCATAGTTTTGACTTATTTGGAGGTTCTTATCTTCAGACAAGAACTTCATATCTTAACATCCTAGACAGGCGGTATTGGTAAAATGGACTGAACTTGTAGAGCTTTTCCAGTCATTTTGACCACTCAAAGCGCTTTAAACTACAGCTACAAGGTATTCACCCATTCGCACACCAACACACAGATTGGTAGGCAATTTGGGGTTAAGTGCCTTGCCCAGAGGTACGTCAACATCTGGCAGGAGAAAGCTGGAATCAAACCTACAGCCCTCCGATCGCAAGGCAACTGCTCTACCCACACAGCTACAGTATTATTTAAAAAGTAGCAGTTTTTGTAGCACAGTGTCACTGAGAATGGCAGAATCTATTTTAAAAAAACAAGTTCAGTTACTAGAATCTTTGAAAGAGAAACCGGCTCGTAGCATCACAGGTCCGAAGCCGAACTTAACAATGAAAATCAGCTGTTTATCCACATATTCATTATTTTTCTCAAACCAAACTTATCATAAAAACCCCAAATAAATAAACAATGCTTAGCCTGGTGATGTCACAAGTAAAGCCTGGTGGCCTGCCAGGCTTATAATACACTGTTTTTGGTTGCAAGACAAGAATAATTTCTCATTCTCAATGCTTCTGCAGTAATAGGGAAAAAATGAATTTGTTTTAAGGTTTTTTGCTCATCTTTATCAGGGGTGCCAAAAAGTTTAGAGGGTTGTGCATGCTGTGTTAATGTTTGGTGCAGGCAGAAATTTATTTAGCCTACTTCTCAGAAATTAAATGTGAGAATGACTTTGGTTAAACATGTTTCCAATGCTCTGAGAAGCGACATGTTGAGTCTTAGCAGCTTCTTTGATTTGTTTGAAGAGTTTTACAGAGAGTTTAATGACAAACTTTGGTTCCTCTTTACAGCTGACAGTGGATCTGTTTATGGAAACAGTTCAGAGGAACTTTTTGTGAAATTTAATACTAACTCTGATCATAAGCCTATTTGTGTCATTCCTGAATCAGTTACAGTATTTGTGAAGAAAAGCAGCACAAGCAACCCCTCGCTCAGACCAGTGAGATTTCCGTTGTTGAACACAAACCTTGAATCTCATTCCTCACTTGGTTGTTTAGTCTGTCTATGCTGGTAAGACACAAACACGATGGAAACTGTGTGCTTTCGCAGCCGAGAGGAAAAACAAAACTGAAAGCTGTCCAGCTGTTCACAACCAGCTTTAATTTGTTTAAAAATGTGTGATGAAATGTTGGAGGAATTTATTTTCTATTTTTGTCAGATTGTTGAAGCATCTTCAGCTGAATCCAACAGTATCAGTCAGTTTACAGGAAATCCAACGATGTACTGCAACGTGTCAGATTAGAAAACCGTTTCATGGAAACTTTTCACAAACAGGCAAGCCGAGGCATGTTTCAGTCACCTGAGATGCATTGATAGGATGAGCAAAAAACAAAAGTCCCTATTTCCTACCAGAAATATCAAGAAAACTGTTGAATATAGCCAAAGATGGATGCCTTTATGTTATTCAGCAGCCTAATTTATCTTTAGTAAAGAGGTTTTATTGAAATCCAATGAAAAATACATATTTGACAAGTGGTCAAAAGATACTCAAATTGTCTTTTTTTGATATTTTAGCATTGGAAGCATTTTTGCAGCCAAATAAATATTTATTTGACAATCCCAGAGCCCTGCAAAAAGATTTAGCTTGTTAAGATCACATATCAGGCTGGAGAAAATAGCTTTTGGGGTTTTGGTTTCAACAGATTTTTCTTAATATGGTATCCTAAAAATGCCATGTTTGCTGTTAAAATTTGTTTTATTTTTCAAAACGACATTTTTAAATGTACCTTCATTTTAAAAGTAAGCTATTTATAGTGTGCATTTTCTTGTTGTACAGTGTGATTTATATATATTTAGAGAATGTCATTACGAATAAGTGTCAAATTGATTTAATTTTTGAGTAATCGCCTTTCGAAAACCCCATCTTTTTCAATTCAAATGTGGGTTTGTTTCGAGGTACACCTACCCGGCAAAATCTAAAGAACCGTTAATCATAATGTGCTAAAATTCTCTCTGCTCCTTTCTGGTAATACCTGTATTACCTTTGTGGTAATACAGAAAAATGCATTTAGAGTACAAAAAAACTGACTGCCAGTACGGACAGAAGTTTTCATTTTTGTATATATAGAAAACCATACATAGACCCAATAAAACAAATGCAAAAAGATGTGAGGTATTCTCATGTTGCTTTCTGAAATATTTGTAAAAATAAACATTATTGCTATTAAACAAGCCAATTTTCTTTTTGCGTTTGGTTTACAGCCTCGGTTTGAGTTTCACTGAGGTTTTCCCACCGAGTGGTGCAGAGTTCACAAACAGCCACACACACCAAGCATCAGCCATTTTTTTTCTTTTCAACACACACTAACTTCCACCTAGAAACAAGAAGCAGCCTCCAAAAGTATTAATAACTAATATTCTAATATTTATCTGGGAGGAAGGAAGGAAGAAAACCCCACAGTCGTGTGGGTCGTCTCAGTTCCTTTTTTTTGGTCTTCAGTGGAGAAGCTGAGAAATTATTCTCCTTTAACAATATCCTCAAGTCAAATAGAAAGGGGGAAAATAAGAACATGATTGTCTTATTGCAAACATGTATAAATAAAGGCAAGTGCAACATTCACATATAAAATACTGGGATTATAGTAAAATTGGGTAATACTGTTGTTTTATAGAAATATAATATATTTACTGACAGGACATTTAAAAACTTTGTACAATTAAAATAAGTAAAAATATCCAGGCGGAGATTTGAAACTTAGGCCTCAAAGAGTTAACTAATAATAATAAATAAAAACTAGCAAACACATTCTAAAAATGAATTAAAACTAACTGATCCATCCATTTTCTGTTCACCTTTGTCCCTAATGGGGTCGGGAGGGTTGCTGGTGCCTATCTCCAGCTACGTTCCAGGCGAGAGGCGGGGTTCACCCTGGACAGGTCGCCAGTCTGTCGCAGGGCAACACAGAGACATACAGGACAAACAACCATTCACACACACACTCACACCTAGGGAGAATTTAGAGAGAGAGACCAATTAACCTGACAGTCATGTTTTTGGACTGTGGGAGGAAGCTGGAGTACCCGGAGAGAACCCACTCCATGCAGAAAGACCCCGGCCGGGAATCGAACGCAGGACCTTCTTGCTGCAAGGCAACAGTGCTACCAACTGCGCCACTGTGCAGCCCAAAATGTCACAATGAGACTAAATTAAAATAATAAAACTCCTAAAACTATTATAACTCTGGTTCAATGATGTTTTCTGCTAGGTGTTTAAATGTTCCCCACTCGTATTACAAACGGTGGCTTTAATGCTGTAAACAAAGAAAACTCTTCAACACTGTAATTATGTATGTTATACTAACACAGCGATCAGCTGGAGGAAGCAAACAGGATGCAGGAGAACTGAAAAAAACTAATTAGAGGCTTTAACTTCAGAATAAGAGAGGATTGTAAATGCACAGATTCATACAAACTTCATGAATCAGGAACAGAATGTGTTGAGGAATGTAATTCAGTCGCCTTAGCTTGAGCTCCCTCTTTTCTTTTCTTTCCTCTCTTTTATCTGTTTTTGTCCCAGGTTTCTCACGCTCTTGTTACTCCTCTCACTGAGCGCTCGTTCACAAAAGCTTGTCCTCTCTGAGGCGTTTGTTGGTTCGCATAGTGAGGACTTTAAAGAGTCCCAAGCAAGAGATCCAGTGGTTGGATGCAATGTGTTGCACTGGTTGCTTCGTTTTGTGCTGCATGTTTTTATTTTAAACAGAGTAACAACAGCGTTTCTCTCTCTCTCTGCAGGTTATGAGGAATGGAACCGGGCTCGGTGGTGCGCGCCGTCTTTGAGTTCCTCCCCAGCGTCTCAGAGGAGCTCCCGCTTTTCCCTGGCGATGTCATCGAGGTACTGGGTGTAGTGGATGAGTTCTGGTTGCTTGGCAACAAAGATGGCGTCACGGGTAAGTTTTCAAAAGGTTTTAGCGATGTGGTTAATTCCTTCCTTCCTTTCTCCACTGCTGGCTTTCTTTCTTTCCCTTCTTTCCTTTTTTCCTTCTGTCTTTTCCTCCTTCCTTTCCTGCTTGCTTGCTTCCTTTCCTCCCATTCTTCCTTCCTTCCCTGCTTGTTTTCCTCTTTCTTTCCATTTCTTCTTCCTGTCCTCCTCCCTTTCCTGTTTGCTTGGTTCCTTTCCTCCTCCCTCCCTCTCTTCCTTCCTTCCCTGCTTGCTTTCCTGCTTCCTTCTTTCCTTCCTTTCCTCCTCCCTTCCTCTCTTCTTTTTCATCCATCCTTCCTTTCTTGCTTGCTTGGTTTTTTTCCTCCTACCTCCCTCTCTCCCTTCCTCCTTTCCTTCCTTGCTTCCTTCCTTCCATAGCTTTCATCCACTCCTCCTTGCTTCCTTGGTTCCTTTACTCCTCCCTCATTCCCTCACTTTTTCTTTCCTTCAGTCTTCCATCCCTCCATCTTTCCTTCCTTTCCTCCTTGTGTAAATGTATTATCATGTTGCTCTTCAGAAACCATTCTTCATGTTTTCTCTGTACTGACTGATATCATTCTTCGTCCTCGTCCTCCTCCGTCTCCAGGTCAGTTCCCCAGCACGTTTGTGGAAGAGGTAACGATCCCCGGCACCAAGCCTGGAGACAGACTCTATGTGTGCATCAATGACTTCAGCTCCGCACAGTCCGGCACTCTGCCCTTAAAGAGAGGTACTTCTGCATTTCCCTGTCATAAACATGTTTAACTGAATGAAAGAAGCTTTTAGTTTTTCTGTCCACATCACATCTAATGTACATTAAAGCCTGTTTTTCATACAGTATCACTGTTTACATTAACAGCTCGTGTTTTCTCAGTTTTACGCTTCTTGTTGATGTCCGAGAGTTCAGGTAAATTAGATGATTTCTGCTTTTCTTTTTTTTGTCCTGTGCTTGAGTCTTTCCCTTCACATTTAGACTTTACTGATTTATCCTTACTTGGTTTTTATTTAGTCACCTAGAAAAGATTTGAAGGAAGGTTGGAAATGTTTTTAATGTTAATTCACCAAACTGTCCACTAGATGGCGATCAGAAGCCAACTTGTTCATTTTGATTATTCTTTCTGATGATTCTCCTATTATCATTAGGCCTGTCGCAATAAGCAATGAGTCAATTTATCAATTAATTGCATGATAAATTAAAACAAACTCAATAATTTCCATTTGTATGATTTATTGTTTGTTTTTTTTCTTTTCTCTAAAAAAATTCTTCAATCTTGTGATTTGGTTTCAACTCACCGTTTTTCAGAAGGGCGATTTTGTTTACAGAGACTTCATTATTCATTTTATTTGATGTTTCGTTGATTTATTTTGGATATTTAAAATGTCTCCCAGCTCCACAGTTAAATATTCATTTTAATTTAAAGTTTATTGATGTTTGAGAATATGTTCTTGCATTTTTTTGCCTTTACGGTTACAATACTTGATAATGGACTCCAAACAACAACATTATTGTTTATCGCAATAACTTCTGGGACAATTTATCTTACAGCAACATTTGTTATTGTGACAGGCCTAGTTATCAGCTGTTCTGTGATTCTTTTGTGCTCTTTTCAGTAAAATTTCTCTGTTTTACCTTGTAGACCAGCTCCCAGTCTAACTGTTGTTTTGTGCTTTTAAGTGTTTAGATTTCTAATACAAAATTAATGCTAGTGGCAAATATTTAAATTAATTATACATCTTTAAGTCTTATATTAAGTTTCATTGTGTTATCTTTTTATTTTGACTATATCAAGATGGATGGAAGGCCATCTAAGCTTCTCTAAAACTGAATTGCTTCTCTTCTCGGTCAACCGTTCGTCACATTATCTGCATTAAATCTGAATCTCTATCTCTTGCTCCATCAAAGATTGCCATAAACTTTTTGTTTAAACGACAACCAGCTAATCTTTAAAGTTGCTTCTGTTGCTGTTGTGCCGCTAAACATTGCTAAATCAGTCAGCCTCTCCTTGTTGAGGCTTCACCTGGATAAAATTCAAGTTGGTGATGTTAGCTTACAAAGCTCTTAGCAGAATGACTCCCATCTACTTAAACGCTCTGATAAAGGCTTGTAAGCTGACCGGGTCACTCCCGTCGCCAAAGGAATGTCGGTTAGCAGTGCCAACACGACGCTCAAGACAAACCAGACTTTATATGTCGTTTCACAATTGAGAAATGACCTACATACTGAACATGGTTTATATGTTCATGGTTTATATCTTTAAGAAACTCTTGAAGACCAAGTTCTTATACATTAGCAACGACCCAGTTTACCTCTCTCAGAACCTGGTTTGTCTTCATTATAGTTTCATTGTGACCTTTTGTTTGTCTAATTTAGTTAGTTTTAATTAGTTTTTACAGTTTTGCCAGTCTTTATTAGTTACTATTAGTTTTATAGTGTTTAGTTTCTCTTAGTTTTTATTAGTTTAATCCGGGAGTGCACCGACTGCAGTTTTCTGGCTGATCTTTAAAAAGCTTGACTTACCGATTCCAATTTTGGCTGATATCTTTTTTATTCTGTCTAAAATGTTGGTAAATACTGTGAACCCTTGCTTATGCTTGGTTATATTCCAAAAAATAACCTGCTATAGGCGAAATCCTCCTTTATTTTTTACAATAATTATACACAAACGAAATCAAAGATCAAAATCTGTTGTCAGGCCCAAATACTTGTTTAAGAAATAAAAATAGAAGTGTTTTCTTACAAATAACTTTGGTAGTTTTTAGAAATACTGTAAAATAATAATTTTAGTAATCAAACAGGGAGGTTGGACACATTGTGACAGTTCCTCTGACTGTGCCTCTTTGTGCTGACTCCGCTTCACTGTAGCGACTTTTTCTACTGAAAGCCGTGGTGCAGGTGTCTTTTTCCGAGAAGACGCCTCCAAATGTTATTTTCCTCCTTCTTTATAGAACGAAACAAAGATTCATTTATTCCGTAATGGCGCCCTACAGCCGTGTAGCTTCTACCTTCCTTTACCATGTCCAGAAGCAATAATTAGCATCTTTCTCTGCCTTTTTGGCACATCTATGGGTGCTTTTGTCAGTGCAGAATGTTTCATCGACATTGTGGATTTTGTCATGGAGATAAGATCAGAGGTTCACATCGGCTTCACATGTAAATGCTGGCCGATCACCGATCTCCCAAAATTTAGGAAACTGGCGCCGGTAAATGGACTAGCCGATACATTTTCATACTTTGGTTAATTTTTAGGTGCAGAATTGAAAATGGTCAAAGTATTATATTGGGATTATGTATACATTGATTGGGTAATGAATCCTCTACAGAAGATACCATTTTCAAAATATCTATTCAGTTGTTGAACAACAACTGACTGGTGTTTTTTTTGCAACTTTTGCGGATTAGCGTAAGCGCCGCCAGGAGGATTATGGAGTAACGTAATTTGCTGACAGCCGACCTAAGCTGCTTGTGTGGGAAAACAAAGAATTTAACATCAGTTCAAAAGGCTAAAAAAAAATTCATAAACACGAAAACGAAGGACATTATATCTATAATTTCATTTTGCTTTAGTTTTATAAACACACAATATAGTTCCAGTTAGTTATATTTTTCCCCCACTAATTACCATTTTTATTTATTTTAGTTAGCAAAAATGTCATCTTCAATTTAGTTTTTGTTATTTTGTAAATTCTAGTTAACCTTTGGTAGAACCTGCTAGTGGTCGTCCATCTTTGTTGCTTTTATATGAATTGCATTTTTAAATCCTTGGTTGTAAGTCAAATGCATAAACATATAAAGTCACTAATAATAAATCATGCATGTGTTGAAAAGTAATTGACGAACGAACACTTGCCGTATCAGAGGATCCATAGGAAACGGTCATTATTGTCCGTCCAGTTGTATTTCCTGTGGTTCCACTGGCAGTGCTCCAGTTTTGGACCCGGACACAATGGGAGGTGGAGCCGCCGTTCCTTGGAATGTGACCCCTGTGACTTCTTGCTGACCAAACAAAATTCTTATAATCCCTCAGTCTCAGTACGTCCCATTAAAAGTTATTAAAATTCCTTGAAAAAGATAATTCCTTTGATATCCTGATACAAGCCTCTGGAGAAATGCCAGTTTGATTAAATTAAAGTAAAACAAAGTCGACTAATCAATAAGAAAGGAAATTTTTTTGTTGTGTGTCAGCTCTGAAGGGGTTTCCATCGGCATCGTGAGCATATTTCATATAATAAAATGTAAAGGAAGAAAAAGTCAGGGGGAGATGCTAACCGAAGGCGGAGCTAGCTCGGACTCTGAGGAAGAACAGACTGACAGCAGCGATTATGCCTCCCTCCCCGACGCCCAGCTGGCTAAGAGGCCGGCATCTGAGTCACCTCCCGACCTTACCCCCAAGGTAGGGAAGAGAGGAAGGCTGGAGGAACTCTTCGGTTCTTTCGGAGAGGAATCCAGAGCCTTCCTTGCTGGCTCATCCAATGAGGTCTCGTTCCTAGACTTTGCTCACCAATCAACCCCGGAGGACCCAAACAAGGTAACGGCTTTAGAAAGACGGCCGACACCGAGAGTCCGAAGGGGGAATGGAGCTCCAACCCGACCTGCACCACCATGTGGGAATGAAGAGCTCTGTTCACAGGACAGTCTCTGAACCCGCCTTGTTTTAACGACCGCCCGTTTTTTAACATGGTTTAAATTAGTATTATCTTGTTTTTAATCCTTTAAAATGTCGTACTTGATTTTAGCCATCATACTCATGACTCTCACCTTCTCAACCATCAATGTTAGAAGTGTGAAGTCGCGAGTTAGAGCCCAGAGTGTTTTATCCTTTTTAACCTCCGTACAGTCAGATGTGTTTTTACTACAAGAATGTTCACTCCCGTTTTTAAAGAACTACACCCGGTGGCAGGACTTGTGGCCACGGCCGTCTATATGGAGCGGCTCCAATGAAAATAAAAATGACGGCGTGGCCATTTTAATAAACAACCCGCACATCTTGGTGAAGGGGAGCACCGTGGTGAGAGAGGGATGAGCACTTTTAGCAAATCTGACTTTTAACGGACAGGATTTTAACCTCTTAAATATTTATGGCTTTAATGACAAACACGACAGGTATGACTTTTTAGAGGAACTGCAGCCCCACATGCTGGGAACTAAACCTTTAATAATTGGAGGGGATTTTAATTGCATTTTATCTAGAAAAGATAGGAAAAGAAATAGACAGGATTTTAAGGTAGACAAAACATCACTTTTATTACAGAGAATCGTTAGGGATTTTAAACTAGTGGACTGTTTTAGAACTATGCATCCTGGAGAGGAGGGCCACACATGGTTCAGTGGTGACGGCTCTATGGCCTCTCGTATTGATTATTTCTTCATCAGGGATTGCGCCCTAACTGATGCTAGATTGTCACCGGCTTTCTTTTTTGATCACCTCCTTCTGTCCTGCACGCTTTCACTTCCTTCAGGTGCGACGACCGGGAGAGGTCTGTGGAAACTCAACCGCTCCCTGCTGGAGGACCAGGTTCTGGTCGGCCAGTACCGGGAGCGGTACCACGAGTGGCAGACCCTCCAAGACCTGTACGAAACACGAGCACAGTGGTGGGAGATGGTGAAAGGTAGGACCCAGACTTTCTTTAGACAAGCAGGGAAAAAGAAAAAGGAGAAAGAACAGAGATGCATGATGGGGCTGCAAAAAAGATTACAAAGATATTACTTTTTAAACCAAAAGGGAATGGATTTTAATAAAGAAATAAGTCTAACAACTGGTTGGAGGAAGAATCTGCAATGATGCTTCTTTGTACACTGAGGATGCAGCAATCTGTCAAGTGTCCAGCGTTACACTAACAGTTAAAGCCTGATCCCCACCTTTCTACATTCCTCTCTTCCTGGTTCTTTCAGCCTGGAGTAAATGAAAACCAGCTGAGTTTATGTGTCAAGACTTAGCATGATTAGCCTCATCACAGTCAGACATTTTTATTTTAATAATCTACTATTGAAATAACATTTGCATCATCTATAGCAGCAGTTAATGGACAGAAATATGGCTTCACTAGGATTCAAAACATTTTACCTGAGTTTCCAGGTTGCAGTTTGGACTCTTCAGTCCAGCAGAGAGAAGCTTCACTCCTGAATCCTGCAGGTTGTTGTTACTCAGGTCCAGTTCTCTGAGACTGGAGGACTGGGAGCTGAGAACTGAGGACAGAGTTTCACAGCTTCTCTCTGAGAGGTTACAGCCACTCAGTCTGAGGAGAGAGTGAAAAAACTCTGTTACTAGGCAATTCTTCAAATTGTTGTTTAGTAATCTATCAATTAGAACTGGAGGGGCCCATTGCTATGATTTGGAGTCTAGAGGGCCACATAAAAAGCTATGGCGGGCCAGATTTGGCCCTCGGGCCTTGAGTTTCACACACGTGCCATATATGATAATCTATAGAACTTTTTTCAATATCTATACATTTTGAAGTTAATTTTGCTTTTTTAGTCAAACATTTATTTTCTTTTGTATTGTGGAAAAAGAGAGTGTGAAAGAAAATTTATAATCGATGTAAACAATATGAAAAAGTAAAAGATAAAAACTAAAACTATTGATTTATAAATCTTGTTGAAAGTTGGTATTACCAGGGTTTTCGACCTCTCCCCTGATGTCCCGAAAGAGGGTCAAAAGACCCTGAGTCCAAACTGACGACTCTCATGGCTCAAATTAACATCCCATCTTCAATTGTAAATGTGGCCGTTACCCGTCAGGCCAGAAGGTAGGAGTGTGAATAGTCCATGTTGGGGGTGGGTGCGATCTATGATGGAGGCAGCTCTACAGTAGACTCTCCTGTAGGTAATGCTCTTCAGTTTAGTTTTGAAGCATACATGAAGTGTTTTTGGAGAGATGTGACCTTTTGCAGCTGATCCATGATGTTGTGCTGCATTATCCAGGTCATTTTGCCAAATGTACATAGAGTTTGCAAAACATACAATCTGTTTCAAGAAATATGCAAAGGTTTTTCTAAAAGAAATTAGTAATGTTTTTCTTTTAAATAAAGCTAAGTGGGTTTAAAATGACAGTTTAGAAATAAACTAACCAAATTAATTGTGTTGATCCACCTCAAAAAATCATGCAAAAAGTGTAAGCAAAAGAAATCTGGGAGACTTTGCACATGCAAATTTGCATGCAGCCTTTTGTGCTGTGGAGGATAAATAGGTGACTGCTTCACCTATTTAGTTCACAAGAACTAATGGCATTTATTTCAGTCATTATCTTGCGGGGGGTGACCAAGGTTCCATCACTATGTGACAGCTGGTCAGCAAACCTGGCAAACATGATTGACATGGCAGCACTGAATGCACATGTGCTTTATCAGGCATGCATTGGGGTGCAGGAGAGACGGGTGGACTTCCTGGTTGAGCTTGCAAAAGAGTTGGGTAACTCTCATGTGAGTGAGAAGAAGGCACACAAGGAGAAACTGCTTCGGCAACAACCTTCCACACCCAGCTCAGGCAAAAGGGCGAAGTGTCAGGTCAACCATCGATGCAGGATGCGTGTCCTGAGGCCGAAACATCATCAGTGACCCCTCACACCCCCACCATGGACTGTTCTCCCTGCTGCCCTCTGGAAAGAGGTTCCGCAGCATCCGGTGCAGGTCCACCTGGTTCTGAAACAGCTTTTTCCCACTTGCCATCAGACTGCTGAACTCTTAACTGGACTGCATTCAAAAACTGGTCTCCACTTTATACCTTGCACATGTACAGAGCTAAATAACTTCTATTTTACTGTCATTCCTGCACTTTATATTTTATATTTAGATTTATATATTTTATACTGTATTTTATTTTATTCTGGAGTAACATCACAACATTGGAACCTCAAACATTGTCCTGAGCCGTATGCAACGAAATTTCGTTCTGTATACACCCTGTGCATGCAAAATGACAACAAAGTCAGTCTAAGTCTAAGTCTAAGGAACAATTGTGCAACTGTGAGATGCGTTGAGGCCATTATCAGGGTAATTACCAGGGTAATTACCAGGGTAATTACCAGGGTAATGGCCTTATTTACAGAACAAAAGCGCCTGCTAGCTAAAATCCTTCAGGTCAGTCGACCCGTCTCTGGACTCCAAAGGTAGAAATGTTAAATGACCTTTCTCTGGTATTGCGTGTGTTAATTGGTGAGCTTTCCTGCTGTTATTTTTCAGTTGAAGCCAAGTTTAGTTCAGCAGGGTTGCCTTGGTAACAGTGTTTGTTTATGCTAATAGGCCAGCCTTCCTACTGTTATTTTTCAGTTGAATTTAAGTTTAATCTTGAATTACTTTATAGTTCTAGAGGCTGTTTGTTTATTTCAGCTACCAGGCAGAATCAAACAGAAAACAGAGAAATAGACAGAGATCAGGCAGTCCATATTAATTCGCAGACTGTTGAGACAGATTATACTCCAAAGGACAAACTGGACAAACTCCAAAGACTTTGGACCGTGCTTCAGTAGTAAATTCAAGGTAACTGTCCTCTTGTGTTTGTCCTCACTCTCTAATTGGAGTGTCTGTGTGGATGAGTTGTTCCAGCAAATACTCCCAAAGCAACATAAAGCCTAACTCTTTGCAATGTCCACCTTGCATGTTTTGGGTGTTTCCCTTCTGCCAAGCACCTGAGTGGGTGATTTATTCACTTGGTGGCATACAGAGGAGGTCATGCAATATTTTGAATAAGGTATTTTGGAACATCTAAAATATGCAGGACAAATGCTCATCACACTGCTTAGATTTTATTTGGAAATAAACTTTGAAAACTGAAATCTCCAAAAAATTCAAATTTTTTTTGGAGATTCAATTCAGATTTTGAATCTCCAAAATTCAGATTTTGGAGATTCAAAAATCTCCAGATATTACTTTTTAAACCAAAAGGGAATGGATTTTAATAAAGAAATAAGTCTAACAAATGGTTGGAGGAAGAATCTGCAATAATGCTTCTTTGTACACTGAGGATGCAGCAATCTGTCAAGTGTCCAGCGTTACACTAACAGTTAAAGCCTGATCCCCACCTTTCTACATTCCTCTCTTCCTGGTTCTTTCAGCCTGGAGTAAATGAAAACCAGCTGAGTTTATGTGTCAAGACTTAGCATGATTAGCCTCATCACAGTCAGACATTTTTATTTTAATAATCTACTATTGAAATAACATTTGCATCATCTATAGCAGCAGTTAATGGACAGAAATATGGCTTCACTAGGATTCAAAACATTTTACCTGAGTTTCCAGGTTGCAGTTTGGACTCTTCAGTCCAGCAGAGAGAAGCTTCACTCCTGAATCCTGCAGGTTGTTGTTACTCAGGTCCAGTTCTGTGAGACTGGAGGACTGGGAGCTGAGAACTGAGGACAGAGCTTCACAGCTTCTCTCTGAGAGGTTACAGCCACTCAGTCTGAGGAGAGAGTGAAAAAACTCTGTTACTAGGCAATTCTTCAAAATTGTTTTCCAAACAACAAATATTTTTGTTTAGTAATCTATCAATTATTCTTATGATTAATCGAGTAATTGGATAAAAAAATTATAAAATAAATTAATGCTGCAAGCGGCGTCGTGCAGCCCTCGCAGCTCAGCACCGCTCCGGCCTATTGGCCACCGCGGGGTGCCGGCACTGCCACCCGCCAGCCACTGTAGACCCTCTGGCACAGTTCCCGCACCCGTCCACCAGGCGATATGCACCTACGCATTCGGCAGTGCTCTCCGACGACGCACAAAAAATCTGGCAAATTGGGTGATGATATATAGCTGTTGCTATAAAAATTGAGCCCAGTGTTGCTGCGGCGCTAAAACAGCGAAGGGAAAAGGGCTAACGTACGGCTAATTCAATTAATTTTAAAGTTTAACAATAAAGCTGCACATGTGTTTGGGGTTTCTTCAAATCTTTGGGGGCAATTTGCAGTGACCAACTGACCTGACCGACATGTTTTAGGAGATGTGGGGGGAACCGGAGCACCCGGAGAAAACCCACGCAAACACGGGGAGAACATGCAAACTCCACACAGATGGTGTCTGTGAAGACGCAGCGCTAACCGCTGCACCACCGTGCTGCCCACGTTTTTTCCAATTGCGTTGGGAAGGGATCTATTTTCTAGTTTGTCAATGGGGGGAAAAACTTTTTAAATTTGGTCTTGACGGAGCGTGGCATGGCGCCCCGTTCACAGAGGCTACAACCTCCATGCGTTTGATTCCAGTCCTCGGTTCGTCTCCTGCACGTCTTTCTCCTTCTCTAAATATCAAAATCAAGAACTTTAGACACGATCTTGTTGGTCTTCACTTGTTTGTTTCTTTTTTGGCTTCTTCCATCCCAGAGTGTTTCGTACCTTCTTCCAAAATGAATTTTTAGACTTTTTCTTTTTACCATCTGGATTGTCCAAATCCTGCAGGATGGTTTCTCCAGCGACCTCGGTCTCTTCTGAGGATTCTGGATCCATGGAAGAACCTGATAGAGGTTCTCCTGCGAGATCCTCCTCTGAAGAAACCTCTTGATTTAAGACTTTAACTCGGTTCTGTGAGTTTTCTTTCTTCTCTTGGGAAACTGTGATGGGATGTTGTTGGAAACCTTCCTCCTCGGCTCTCAGAGTGTCGGCCAGCAGCAGATCGTCTCTCGCTTTTTGTAAATCATTTTTCACACAAATGAGCTCCTCCTGGTGTTTTTCTACTTGATGTTTTAATGCAGTTACTTCGGTTTCAAACCGACTGTTTAGCTCCATGTACAAACCGCTAACATTCTCCAGCTCAGCCTTGGCACTCCTTTCCTTCTCTTGCAGGATTTTCTTCTCTGTTGTTGTGATTTCTTGGAGGATGGCATATTCAGCTCTCAGCTTCTCTAGAAGCTTCTTGTCCTCCTCTGTTTGCTCCAGGTGAGCTTTTCTCTCCTGCTCTACCTGCTGCTTGTATGTCTCAACCTCCTGCTGTAAATCCATATTGTCTCTTTCAAACCTACGTTTTATCTCCTCGTGCGAAATGTGAACCTGATCCAGTTTGTTCAGCATCTGCTTCTCTCTCTTTCTCAGTATTATGATTTCTCTAGCCATTTTTTGAAAGAGCTCCTCCTTCTCTGCTTTCAGCTTGTTCACTAGCTTCAGACTCTCTTTTTCTCTTTCTATGTTTGCGTCTTTCTCACGTTTCACCTCCTGCCTTACCAGAGAAATGTCTGCATCATATTTACATCTCAGCTCCTTGTAGGAAGTCTTAAGTTGGTCCAGTTCTTCTTGGACAGCCTCAGTTTTCTTTCTCTCAGCCTGTATTCCAGCAACAAATGCTTCCCGGCTGAGGAGGTGGGCCACCTTTAAATCCTCAAACTCCTGCTGCAAGGTCTTCTTCTTCATGTTTTTCACACTGTCGTAAAATTTGGATGCAATGTTTGCAGCGTAAAGTTCTCTTGGATCACTGAACGTCTCTTCTCTCTCTTCTCTCTCTAGTCTCTCTAGTCTCTCTAGTTCCCTCATTGCCTCTTCGGCCTCGTTGATGAGAGTTTCTCTGAGAGCTTCCTGCCTTTTTAGACTCAGTTCCATCTCTTCCAGTTTGGCCTCCAGCTCGGCCGGGTTTTGGTCGTCTTCTAACCTCCCCTTGCAACAAGACTTCAAATCCTCAAAGTCTTGTTGCAAAGGCTTCTCATTCTTGTTCTTCACATCGTTGTGAACCTTGGAAGCAGTGACATCAGAGTTAAGGTCTCCTGGATCACTGGACATCTCTTGACTCTCTTGTGTCTCTAGTCTCTCTAGTTCTCTCTTTGCCTCTTTGACCTCGTTGATAAATCTCTCTCTGAGGGCTTCCTGCTGTTTTAGCCGGAGTTCCATCTCTTCCAGCTCTGCCTCCAGGTCGGCCATGTCTTGGTTGTCTTCTATCCCGGCGCTCTCCATTTCCAGACTGGAGTCCAGTCTGTGGGTTTCCTCATCTAAAATATCCAGATGTGCAGGAGCGAAGCTGCCTTGGGGGTCTTGCTGGACTCCCGTTCTCGCCTGGGGTCCCATCATTTTGTTGCAGTATTGCTGAAATAAGTGAAACATTTCTCCTCAATACAATCACTAAAGTTGTCAATTGGTAAACTACCTTAAAGAGCTTTGCGCACGTCTGAACTGGTCAGTGATATTGCAAGCAATGAAAAATATGCAGAATTGTGTTGCATACAATTCTGCAGTTGATGACATCACAGACTGCATCGCCAGTGACATCACAGAGTCTTCCTTTGCTGGCGGTGTGACATCATTCCACCACCAAAATCTCACTATTTATTCTTGTTTACATTCAAAATAGTCCATGATTCACTCGTTTTTATCCAAACTCATTTCTGTTTTGGGCCAGATCAAAAACCTGAATGTTCATAAAGGGCCTGTTGCACCAGAACATATTGATAAAAACCAATTAAATTGTTAAAATATCAATATATAGGTGTTTCAGCATCAATAAGTGTTTCTTAAAATAACATAATATTGAACATCTTTTCACACTAATCAGTTCATCCAGGATTGTTTTTGTGCTTTTCTGCAATCATCACAGATTTTGTGGCGCTAAGTTAGAAATATCTGTAAGGAATTTTTGACAATATTTGCACTAATATATGATGTTAAATGTGATCTTTTATTAATCGCTCTATCGGTCATGGACTATAACTTGACATCAGGTCAGGCTGAGACAGCAGGCACTTGATCCCAAATGTTTATGGTCAATTTTGAGAAAAAAATGTTGATAAACTCAGAAAACATGTTGATAAACTCAGAAAACATGTTGATAAACTCAGAAAACATGTTGATAAACTCAGAAAACATGAGGGGATCTGTTGATTTTTGTGTGAATTTTGCGGTTATTTGTAAAAACTAGAGGGGCCCATTGCTATGATTTGGAGTCTAGAGGGCCACATAAAAAGCTATGGCGGGCCAGATTTGGCCCTCGGGCCTTGAGTTTGACACACGTGCCATATATGATAATCTATAGAACTTTTTTCAATATCTATACATTTTGAAGTTAATTTTGCTTGTTTAGTCAAACATTTATTTTCTTTTGTATTGTGGAAAATGAGAGTGTGAAAGAAAATTTATAATCGATGTAAACAATATGAAAAAGTAAAAGATAAAAACTAAAACTATTGATTTATAAATCTTGTTGAAAGTTGGTATTACCAGGGTTTTCGACCTCTCCCCTGATGTCCCGAAAGAGGGTCAAAAGACCCTGAGTCCAAACTGACGACTCTCATGGCTCAAATTAACATCCCATCTTCAATTGTAAATGTGGCCGTTACCCGTCAGGCCAGAAGGTAGGAGTGTGAATAGTCCATGTTGGGGGTGGGTGCGATCTATGATGGAGGCAGCTCTACAGTAGACTCTCCTGTAGGTAATGCTCTTCAGTCTAGTTTTGAAGCATACATGAAGTGTTTTTGGAGAGATGTGACCTTTTACAGCTGATCCATGATGTTGTGCTGCATTATCCAGGTCATTTTGCCAAATGTACATAGAGTTTGCAAAACATACAATCTGTTTCAAGAAATATGCAAAGGTTTTTCTAAAAGAAATTAGTAATGTTTTTCTTTTAAATAAAGCTAAGTGGGTTTAAAATGACAGTTTAGAAATAAACTAACCAAATTAATTGTGTTGATCCACCTCAAAAAAATCATGCAAAAAGTGTAAGCAAAAGAAATCTGGGAGACTTTGCACATGCAAATTTGCATGCAGCCTTTTGTGCTGTGGAGGATAAATAGGTGACTGCTTCACCTATTTAGTTCACAAGAACTAATGGCATTTATTTCAGTCATTATCTTGCGGGGGGTGACCAAGGTTCCATCACTATGTGACAGCTGGTCAGCAAACCTGGCAAACATGATTGACATGGCAGCACTGAATGCACATGTGCTTTATCAGGCATGCATTGGGGTGCAGGAGAGACGGGTGGACTTCCTGGTTGAGCTTGCAAAAGAGTTGGGTAACTCTCATGTGAGTGAGAAGAAGGCACACAAGGAGAAACTGCTTCGGCAACAACCTTCCACACCCAGCTCAGGCAAAAGGGCGAAGTGTCAGGTCAACCATCGATGCAGGATGCGTGTCCTGAGGCCGAAACATCATCAGTGACCCCTCATACCCCCACCATGGACTGTTCTCCCTGCTGCCCTCTGGAAAGAGGTTCCGCAGCATCCGGTGCAGGTCCACCTGGTTCTGAAACAGCTTTTTCCCACTAGCCATCAGACTGCTGAACTCTTAACTGGACTGCACTCAAAAACTGGTCTCCACTTTATACCTTGCACATGTACAGAGCTAAATAACTTCTATTTTACTGTCATTCCTGCACTTTATATTTTATATTTAGATTTATATATTTTATACTGTATTTTATTTTATTCTGGAGTAACCTCACAACATTGGAACCTCAAACATTGTCCTGAGCTGTATGCAACGAAATTTCGTTCTGTATACACCCTGTGCATGCAAAATGACAACAAAGATTCAGATTTTGGAGATTCAAAAATCTCCAAAATTTTGCTCAATTCAGATTTTTAGTAAAATCCAAATGTTTTGCGTGGTTGTTCACATTTCCAAGTTTATGTGACTTGTATGTGAACTCCTGTGTGAACTGCAAATGACGTAGAAGTGTCTCACATGTACAGAAGGGTACACAATAAGGTCACATGTAGCGAGGGTGCTCAGTGTTTGCAGAAGTAAGCATGGATGCTAGTTGTGGAGGGTATTTTGCGAATTTAAGGTTGTTGTTCGACAGGAACCATCACATTAACAACTTAATCCTCATTATAGTCTGCCATGATTGTCGTTTTTCTTCCTGCTTGCTCGTATCAGAATGCAGAATAGTGACATTTGTAGAGCATCAGGTCAGATGAATGCGACCATATTGTACAGATTCAGGCCACAAAGATCAGATACGTGTCGGATATCCTAGTAGCCAGGCTTGCATTTGTAAAAGTCTGATTTGTGTTGTTCAGACTGTCCTTAAAAGAGCAGGTGTAGGTTGTACAAAGGCAAATAAATTGTATTTGGGTCACTTCAGGCTGCAGTGTGACCACAGCCAGAGTTTGTTGTGACTAAGTGTGAAAAACATAATGGTATACAAAAAGTTTTTGGAAGGCACTTTATTATGGGAGAGATTTCTTGATTAATTCATTTGCATTGATATTCATTTAATTCCCTCTACTCTCTGTGTTTCTCTAGGTGATGTTGTAGTGGGAGAGACGAGAGGGTCCCTGAACCTCGGGGATTCCTGGCAACGAGGCAGTAATGCTTGGGGTCTCCGTGGTCTCTTCCCTGTGTCATGTGTCAAGGAGCTGAACCTCTCTGGTCGATCGAGGCAGCTGTCTGAGCGCTCGGCTCAGGCGCAGGCTCTAGAGCTCCCACCCTACGCACTAGGCCAGGCCAGGGCTCTTATGAGCCTACATGCACAGCTCAACGAAGAGCTGGACTTCCGTGAAGGTGACTTGATCATCATCACAGGACTTCCTGAGCCGGGCTGGTTTCAGGGGGAGTTAGAGGGCCAAAGGGGCATATTCCCAGAGGGTTTTGTTGAACTCCTGGGCCCTCTACGGTCTCCTCAAGTCCCAGATGATGGCCAGTATTTAAATGAAGACAGTCAGGAGTTAATCTACAAGGATGCTTATGATGCTGGAGAGGGGCCTGAAGAGGAAGTTATGGAAGAAGGGGAAGTTTTTCTAGATCAAGAAGAAGAACAACTGCAGGAAGCTATCATAGAGGAAGAGCATGAGGAGGAAGAAGAGGAGGGTCTCTGTGGAGTTGGGCTGTATGAGTTTCGGGCCATAGAGCCAGGCGAGTTGGACTTCAACGTAGGAGATCGCATTCGTATTGTGAGCACTTTGGAAGACGGTTGGCTGGAGGGGGAACTGCGAGGGCAGCGGGGAATCTTTCCTCATCGTTTCATCAAAATGGAAGGAAATGAGCAGAAAACTGCGGAGGAAAAACATGCTGAAGAAGAGAAAGACAATGATGAAAACTCCAACCACACAAGTCCCAATGGGTCTGAAAATGTGCCTGAATCAAGGGTGTATGAGGACCATACCGTCTGGGACTTGGACTACTTTGAGAATACCCAAGAACAAAGCTTAATGCATGAATATAGCACAGCTACGGGTCAAGCTAGAACCATAGAGCAGAATGAAATGAACAGAAGACCTGAGTTGCAGCCGCATAGACCTGCCCCCCCACCTAACAGGCCATCTGAGAGACCCAGATCTACTCCTCCAGCGAGGCCTAGACTACCTCCTCGGCCAAGCCTACCTCCACATCGCTCTGAGCTTCAGGTTAGCCCGAAGTCCAATGGAAACCAACCCAACTATACAAACAAAAACCGTCGAACATTACAACCTAAACGAACTCAGAGCCTTAATAACTGTGCGCCTGGTTGGTCAAAAGACAAGATGTATCTCCAAAGACCACCAGCAGAAATTTCCACCACAAATAACAGATCCTCCAGTATTTCCCACACATTAAATACCATCATAGAAGGTAATAAACAACAAAGACTAACTCGCCATGCCAGTATGAGTGATGCTGACATGACACATAGTGCTGTTGCACATTCTCATTACCAAAATAAAACACGAGGCCCTAATGGGACACTCCCGACATCCATCACCTCGGAAGCCCTGGCAACATCAGCCAGTGACCTAGAAGCCAAGCTGTCCCAGCAACTTTTTGAGTTTGAGAAAAGCTTAACCTCTTCTTACAGTGACACCAATGTGAGCTCTGCTGCTTTTAGGGACCTTTCGCCCTCGGCTGACCTGAACCAGCAATCCCAAGTTTCCCGGCACTTTTCCATCCTGGGCTACAGCAACGAAAACGACATCATCCGAGGTTCCTCGCGTTCCCCCGTCTCCAACCTTTCACATTCCAACAACTCCTCGTTGGAGAGACGGAGAACCCTTCGCCCACCGCCTCCTCGCCCTCGAGTCCAGCGCCCGCCACCCCCCACTGTGTACAGACCAACTCGTCCTGCTCCGCGCCCCCCTGCTCGCTCACCAAGACAAAACGCCTCTTATCCAGCCGGCACGGAAAGAACAAACAGCCCCAGCTTCTACAACCTTGAGAAAACCACCACCAACGATGCAGTCGAGATTCACACTGAGTTAGGCGACCCCACGGCCACCCACGAACACGAAACCCTGCAGGATACAGACCCAGACCTGAACAGGGAGATGGAGGCAGAAACTGAGAGACAGAGGGAGGAGGAGGAACGGTACCAAGTGCTGCTGCGGCTCCAGGAAGTGGAGCAGGAGATGGAGGAATATGCTCGGACTGCGGAGGAGCTCAGAGCGATGTTGGAGGAGGAGGAAGAGGAGACGGCACGCATGCAGACCTTAGAGAATCTGGAGTTCTGTAACTACACACTGGAGACACTGGCCTTGGAGCAGCAGCATCTACAAGGTAAGACCGAACGTTGGTTTAAGAATCACAGAAACATCAGGACCTATTTACTCACCTAAAATTAATCACACATACTTCTGTTACAGAAAACTATTGATTAGCAATATACCATCCAGCCATGAGAACTAGCAAATAGCATGGTAACCTCAGGGTTGCCAGATCTGGCTGACAGTTCCCAGCACAAAACAACAGAAAACCTACCAACTCCTAAAAACCCAGGATTTTTGTTTTACAGTACTACTACATAGTGACCTGAGTGAAGTTGCCGCCCCTTCCCACCTTCTTCAAATCAGATAAAATTGGTGTCAAACGTTTGTGTTACATTTTTGCTTCAAAAAGTTTTGTCTGTGCTGCTTTGGCTTTGAAGATAACAATGAAAGTTTAAAGGACAAAAGGCCATCCAGCCCCCCTCCCCTGACCCCCAGCTTTTAAAAAATCTAAATGAGCTTTAAACATTGATTAATATCTTCTAAACCAAAGCAACACAAACCAAAACTTTTTGCTGCACAAACCAACACAAACGTAGTCGAGTTGATTGACACCAATTTTGTTCGATTTGAAAAAGGTGGGAGGCTGGTTGACCTTTCATAACTTCTAGAAACATTTCTAAATATCTTTAAAATGATAGCGGCACAAACGAAAAGTTTTGCTGCACAAACGCAGCACAAACGTTTGACACCAATTTTGTTTGGTTAAAGAAGGCGAGGGGGCAACTTCACTCTACATAGTGACACTTGATTAACCAATGACTTATCAGTGATCGTGTCACGTCCAACAGATTCTGCAGATTTCAAACTAAATTAGCTGACAAGTGCGATAACACAGTATTTTATTTTATTCTTAGTTTTATTCTTCTCTGCTACACAATGAGAACGACTTAGAAATAATTTTCCTCTGAACATTTTCTAAAAACCCGCCAAATTATGTGAAAAGCCACCCAAATTTTAACAACCTGCCCAAAGCTGTTTTTTCTTGCAAGACTTGTGCAAAATTACGCTCTACATGTACTCAGATGTAGACGTATCCCTGTGGTTTTCATTTGACAGATGGGATTACTCCATTGGTCATTTAAGCTGCAGAAGAAATGTTTGGCTGACAATGAAATTAGATTTTCTCCATGGTATTCCTCACTGCCTGCCGGTGACTTCACGGATACTCAAGTAAAAACTTAATAAAGGAAGAATCTGAAAATGAGACACTGGTGCTCACCAGGTTTCCTCTTTGAGCCGTTTTCCCTAATCTCTCTGATACAAACACAGTCACAAAAGGCTATTTGTTTCCAAAAAAATACCCCCAAGACCTGTCTGTTGTTTACAATACACAGTTGTTAGGAAGAAAAAATAAACCTTTACATTTTAAGGAAGCCTGCGTCTCTCACAGGGACCAAATGCAGGTTTTTGGAGTCTCTAAATTTGTTTGATGGAATAATTGGATTAAATTTCCACAACAGAATGGTACTAAAATCAACAGCAGTTTTTTAAAATCAAGTTTTCTTGTCAAATTAGGATTTTTTTAAACACAATTTTCCATAAATATCAACAAACTTTAATGTTTTATGTTTCTTCTAAAACCTAAAAATATAAATAAAATGGTGTTGCTCTAAAAAATGACAACAGATTCCCCATGGTGCTAGATATTTTGCATAAAAGGTAAGTTGTAATTTTTCAAAAGGTAATGCAATGTTTCCATCTCTAAAATAGTTTTATTTGACTGGACAGAGGGACAAAATGGTTCTTTGGACAGGAAAGGTTGCAGATCTCTGGTCTAAACTGAATTGTTTTGGTTTTTATGCAGAAAATGTAGAATCTCAGCTTCTGTTGTGTATTATTTTCATCCCAACAACAAAGTTTTATTTTATTTGCTGTAGTAGCAAGGAAACAACTTGGATTAGAAAACAGTATTTCTGTCCTGCCAGGCTTGCTCACCAACGCTGGGATTAAGGAAAAAGATTACGTTACAGGCAGGAACTGGTCACGTTTGCTACAGGTGCCTTTAAGGATCAGTCATTCACATTCCACAGATTACATTCATTTATCTCGCTACAAAAATCTGCACACCCTTTTTTACAAACATGAAGTCTCCTGTCTTCTTTTATATTTTTGTACCCCTGCTTGATGTGAAAATGTGGTAAAGATTTTGTCAAGATCTGCGATTTGTGAAGTGTTTGAAATGTTAATTGTAAAAGTGAGACACAAAAGCTGAGGATCTACAGCGTGGCAGAGATAACAGACTTTGCTTTGTTTAATTTTTTGTGATCACAGATGTGTACGCATCAACAATCCTCACTGGATCTTTGTTGGAGAAACTTGTTATACTGCGTCCAAAATACCTCAGCACAAATTCACTTTCAGTGGGAGTGTTTTTCCGTGCCTCAGCTGGGTGTGTTTCTTTTATATGTGACGTCTGAGACACAATGGAAGCTTATTGTTATAGAGCAGAGAGTAACTTAAACACTGGGCCCTGCCTGCAGAGAGCTCTGCAGATCAAAGTCCTCAAACGGACTGAAAAAGGTGCCACACTTTGAGTTTGATTGTGTGGTTTGGAACATAACAGCTTTGTTCACAAAGAGCAGGGAAATATTAAATTCATTTTTAACATTTGCTAACATTTTACTCAGTCTAGCAAACTTTATTTGAATGAAATCGACACATCTGCCAAACAAAATAGTTGTGTTATTGGCGATATTTTGTGTTGTAGGTCAAGTTGTCAGGAGTTTTCATTTGAATCGTTTACGACCATATATATGGGGACAGAGGTGCGGCAATTAAAGTTTTGTTGCCGCATAACGATGCGTCCAACTGACAAGATGAGAAGATAATACAGTGTTGGGTTCACAAGAATGAGAGATTAGATAATTAGCCAATTTTCTGTAAAACATTTAATCTTTTTGTTTCAACAAATAAAGATTTAATAGGTTTCAAACTGTTTTAAGGAATCTCTAATTGGTGCTAAATAATTCAGTCTAGGTTTGACTGGTCTATGTGAAGCTTAATTCTACAGTTTTTGTTTTGACAAAGACAATAAATGTTTGAATAGTCTTAAACTGTGTCTTAAAAGAATCTGGCTAGCGTCGTTCCCGGCTAAAAGTCACATTATACTTACTAAGTACATGTAATACTACCACATAAAAACTTTTAAGTGTTGGAGGCTTTTTCAGCGCTTCTGTAAGAGGGCAATGTCTAGAGTTGAATGTTCACAAATTAATCAAATCAATTGACCAGTTGCTTCATCACAATGATGGCTACTCCTCTGAGTGAGAAGGAGAACAGGCACAAGGGGAGGTACCGACATCCTCTAAGCTGTTTTGACTTCTTTCTAAGTGTGAGTCGCGCACAGTGGTCAAAAGACAAGTGGCATTTTCTTCATTTGAAATGAGTGGTTGGTTACTCAAAAAGTCAACTTACTAGTCTGTGAGATAGCAGGGTGTGATATTTCATCAAGTCCATGGAGATGAATAATTTGCATCACCATTTCAAAAAGGAATCATAAATTTAATACCCGACTTTGTCATCACAGCCGGGAAACAACTCAGAACTACTTCCTAAACTTATATTTGATAATATAAGCTTAGATTAGATAGCACTTTGTAACAAGGACTGTGCTGAGAACTCAGGTTTTGGCCTTTCAAAACAAAATTTAGCTGATTTGTATTTATGCTGAAGAATAACTAACAGAATTTGAAATACTTTTCCTGGTTTTTCTAGAGACAATGCACTACCTTAACGTTGAGGTTTTCACAAGGCTGTTAACATTTCCACATCTAGCAGAGACCAAATTTGAAAGCTCAAAAGGATAAAGCAATCAATCTTTGCTGCACTCTTATGGTACGTTCACACCAAACACATTATGCGCGTTAAAAATGTGTTAGATGATTATAACTACTACACTGCCTTCACCTTGTACCTCATGTTAAAGCACAAATAAGTTTGGAAAAAAATGTTCAGACGCTTCAAGTTCGATGCGTGTGCACTTTGAATGTAGACGCTGGACATTTTGTTCTACAGCTAGCGCTTCACGCGTCTGGAGCATCTGGTTTACGTTCAGAGTCTATGTGGAGGTGCGTCAAAATCACTCTAGCCGTTGTTTTCCTCTCTTGAAGCGTCAAACGCTCCAAACGGTTCAAATCGCGCCAAACGCTCGAAACACGCCTCAACGCGCCTCCACATGGACTTTGAATGTAAACCAGACCAAAACATGTGTGGTGTGAACGCACCATTATGGCCCTCCTGTTTACTACTGAAGTCTTTAAGTAGCAACCTGAGTGAATGACTGACATACCTCCATGCAAATAGTTTCCTTTTAAACATTTTTAACGCCTCTCATTGATACTAGAAACAACCAACTTCAAGTCTTTTTTCCTCACCAATGCCATCCAAACCAAAAGAACTTTATTAGTGTGACCTATTAGCCCTTAGGTATACTGTATCCAGAAGTTTAGATTTTTAATTTTAAATTGGCAGAAAGTTCATCTCTGCAAGTGGATCTTCTTTAACATAACCACTTATTATTGCCATTCACTTCTTTTTGGCTGTATTACAGTTGATGTTCCAGTTTAGAACGTGCTTTGCATTTGTTTTTTTTGGCATTTGCGCTTTAGCACAGGTTCCTTTCTTTTTCTCACCACCTCTGAAACTCTGTTAACCAGATACAGTAATAAATCATCCTCCCAAGCTTACAGCTCTGTTTCATTTCAGGATGTCTCATGAGTTTTCCACTTTTGCAGCTTTTCAGCAGTCAGGTGTTTTACCTTATCCACGCCACGGCTTTTTTTTTTTTTCCCCCAACAGATGTGTGTTGACCAGTTCCTGAAAAACCTCAGGTGTATAAGCAAACACAGCCACATGAAAGGAATGTTGTGCTTGACATTCCTACGGCCGAAAGGTGAACACAAGCACAGAGTTTCGGTCTTGTTGTGCTGCTGAAAGCTGAGATGCTGCACACTGATAATTAGGCAGGTTTATTTAAAAAGAGAACAATGTGCTTTCCAGTTGTCTGTATCTAGTTTTGCACATTCTGCCATAACAAAGATTAATGTAATTTTTGGGATAGTACTGCTTAATCCACAGGTGTCAAACTCCAGTCCTCGAGGGCCGCAGTCCTGCAGTTTTTAGATGTGCCACAGCTACAAAACACTGAAATGAAATGTCTTAATTACCTCCTCCTTGTGTAGATCAGTTCTCCAGAGCCTTGCTAATGACCTAATTATTCTATTCAGGTGTGGTGCAGCAGAGGCACATCTAAATGTTGCAGGACAGTGGCCCTCGAGGACTGGAGTTTGACACCCCTGGCTTAATCTATCTTTTGTTACAAACAAAAATAATTTGTAAGATGCCTTATTAACCAATAATTTCACTGCAGGGCAGCGGTGTCAAACTCATTTTCCTTTTGGGCCAAATCAAATTCATGAATGTTCGTAGAGGGCCGGCCGTGCCAGAATGTATTGATAAAACCCATTAACAAACTGTTAAGATATTAATAAATAGCTGTCTTTGCATTTCATAAGTAGTTTTTAAAATTAAACATCTTTTCACTTTGTTCATTTTTTGCAATAAGATCACAAATTTTGTGGAGCTAGCTAATTTAGAAATATTTTAAAGGAATTTTGCAATATTTATGTTTATGTATGACGTTAATCGTCACATTAACCATAGACGAACTAAGAACTTGACATCAAATAAAGTTGAGACTGCGTTGCTGCGAAAGTTCAAAATACTACCACCTACAGGAGGGAGGAAGTTAGTGGTCAGTTAAACCCAATGTTTTTTATGTTTTTTCTACCTTTTTTGTGGAAAATTTGCAGTTTTGCATTAGTGAGAAAAAATGTGGGACTGTGATTTTATGTGAATTTCCACAATCTCAGAAAATTGGGTGGACTGGTTGATATAATTTGGCACCTGGATTCTTGAGGGCCACATAAAAGCTGTGGTGGGCCAGAATTGGCCCCTCGAGTTTGAGATACATGTCAAACTCGACATGTATGTCACTCGGCCTTGAGTTTGACATACGTGTCAAACTCAAGGCTTTCTTTCTCGAGGATTGAACAAAAATTGAGATATTAGTTGCGATATATTCCCATTTTCTTCTTCTTTCCTCTCTTTCTCATCTGTGCTTTCATCACTCTGACCTTTAGCATTTTGGGCGGTGTTGTTTGTATCCGGTGTAAGCATTTGCTGAGACTCCAGCTAATTATTACCTAAGAAGTTCAAAACACTTGGTATCTATTAGTCAACCATTATTGCACTCCAAACAGGCCTTTGCAATATGAATATTGCACACACAGATACTGCGATGACGATATATTTGCAACATATTGTTCAAGAAGATCAAGGGATTTGCATACTTTTGAAGGACACTGTATTTGTAGTCATTTTAAAATTGAATATGCATCCTCACTTTTGCTAAATAATTTTTTTGCTTCTTTAGATTCTGTAAATTGATCTATTAGTATTTCTAAGTGGTATTGTATATATATTCGATGATAGATACAACCTTAAAGACTCATTTTGTTTAAAATCAACCTAATTATATTTAAGGCTGCTTGATTTCATTACTAGTTGACACTAAATGCATATGTTTATGAGGGTTGGTGTGAATTTATCTATTTGTGTCTTTTAGCGTGTTCTTTGTATTTCTCCTTCTTTCAGCCAGCGTTAAAGTGGAGGGAGGGGGGCAGGTTATATTATACTCTACTCTTATGAATAGGATCGAGTTTTTCTCACACTAAAAGATTGTGTCTCTCTGAAAGTAAGGACAGTCTCCTACAATAGTTCATTGTACATGCCAGCAGCTACCTTTTCACTGGCGGCGCCGTCTTAATCAGGCTGTGTTCTCTCAAAAACCTCCTCTCTGCACTAATTGCCTCTCCCTGATTATATTACACGCTCTTTAAATTGTTATTTTGGTAGTTTTCTACTTCCCTCAGTCCAGCCAGAGTTAGATTACAGTCCCAAATATGTATTTCAAGAAAAATCATATGGATACATTTCTCTGTAAATGATTGCCTCGCTCTGACTTGTAGGGCAAAGTCGAACTGCAGAGATTGAGTCAAAGATAAGGGCTGGATACATGAGCTGCTGAGGATAACAGAAACAGAAAAGCAAAGAAAATATGCAAAATTGTTCATGCTACTAAGTTTTTTGTCCCTGTAATCTATTAAAGAAACACTCCAGACACAAACTTTTCTTGGAAACACAGGTCCAAGTTAGGGAGGGGCTGCTGGGCTAATCTTCGTCCCATATGACTACTCTGAATCATTAACCCAGTAGGCCCCTCCTTCAGTAACCCTACACTCACTCCCTCCTTCCTTGATTCGCCGAGGTAGATGTGGGAGGGCAGGTTTCAGTTGCACCGAGGGCTGGGAGGTGATTGGGCCAGGCAGTCCTGCGGAGGCGAGTGAAGAGGAGACACGGGAAAACAAGTGGGAGAGTTAGAAACAATATGCTCAGCAGGTGGAGTCTCCCACGGCGCCTTGTTATGGAATGCAGGATTTTGGAGAGAGAAAACAAGCCGCACTGAAGAGGAGCTCATCAGCCCTGGGTTGGCTGATTTTTGAATAAGCAGAGCCATGAAGAGCCCAGCTGTTTATGGGAACCCGGTCATGTTTGGCCCAGGGGATTGGAACCAAGCAGCTGGCGTCCCATTGAGGAGAGGGAAGAGTGTGGAGGAGCTGGGGGACGCCGACTGGGCCAGAGAAAGGGAGCGGATGGCCCATTTGCAACACTTGCAGCAACTACATCAGTTGCAGCTTCAGCAGCAACAGGTTGCTTATCCTGAATATGGAGTCCTTCCTCCTGGGCCGCCACAGGGACCAGTTTTAGTTGCAAGCCCGGTTCCACCTGGACATATGCCAGTACCTGGTGGGATGATGGTTCCAGTTGGTGTGCCTACACTGCCTCCAGGACATGTTCAAGCTCCATGGCTGGCCCAAGTCGGACAAGCCGATGTCTTCCACCAGCAGGGGCCTCTGGGCCACAATGTTTACTACCACCCTCGGTCAGAAGATGGTCACCTGGACTTGAGGATTTCTGAATGGAAGGGAAAGCATTGTTTTTACCAAGGCCCGGAGGATGAGTACAACCTCCAGAACAACTTTCCTCAAGAAAGGGACAGTAATGACATGAGGACTCGTGAAGGTTATGGACAAATGGAGGACAGGGGTGGAAGGGATGATTGGGATAGAGAACATGAATATTACTCTGAACGGTACGACCACAGGAGGCAGAGAGACTCTGAAGAGTACAATTACAGGGACAGAAACAGGGATCGGGATCATTATGACAGGAAATACAAAGACCAGTATGAAGAAAGGGGAGAAAAGTATTATGACACAAGGAAACACCGTAGAGAAGATGATAGGTACAACAATCAATATGAAGACTACCATGATCGTAAAGACAAATACGCCCACAGAGACAATCAGTGGGACAGAGATTATTGTGAAGACCGGCATCGGGAGTATTATGACTCCAAGGACAGATATCGCTCCAGAGAAAAAGATCATTACCGGCACAGAGAGGAGGACCGTTACTACGAAGAACAAAAATCTAGGAACGGTCGCTCTGACCGCTATGCAGAGGATCGATACGAAAGACGGGATCATGACTACAAACACCGGGATGAATACGACCGGAGAGGAGAGGAAATCCAAAGAAGTAAACGAAGGGCCCAGTATGACTCTGACGTTGAGGAGCGCTGGGAATGCAGGGAGAGGGATCGCAACTACAGATCCAGGGATTCAGGAGACGACAGGAGAGATGAACGTTACAGCAAACGAAGGGAATACGAAACAAGAGAGGACAATGACTACTATGACCAGAAATATGAAGGCCGGTATGAATCCAGAGAAGAGGAGCATCCCCACCATCGAGCCAAAAATAGATTCAGAAATCTACGTTCAGTATCTGTGGAGCCAGATTATGAGGAATATCCTGTAAAAGATCACCGGACACACTGCGAAAAATGGGTTGAGCAGCAAAATGAGAAGCTTGCACGTGGAGAAATACAATCTTTTGAGGATCCCATCATGTACTGTCACAAGGACGAGCAGGAAAGGCGGTGCGAATCAAGCGCTGGCAACAATGGCTCAAAAAAGAGTCAGAAGCCTGTATATGTGGGGTCACTGGACAGGAACAGCTTCTACAGGAAGACGGCCCCAAGCTCCCTGCGAAAGTCACCGTTCGCCACCACCAGGAGACAAAAGCAAGGTAAACACAAGGATGTTGTCATGTGAGAAGGTGATCCACATCCTTTATTTGCACAACATGTTGGGCACTTATGTGGATGAGGTCATTTGTATAACTTAAGTCTAATGCCTTTATAAAGCATATAAGGTAAACCTTAAGATGAAAATTTATAGGGGAAATTCTGAGACAGAAGTCAGATGAAGATTCCCAACTAAGAAAAACAGAACAGGTGAGGTTTGACAGTCCTTGCAGTCACTGTCTTGTCATTGGTGACCTCCAGATGTGCTCCTCTAATCAATGCCGGGGGGCTTCAGAGTGCTGACTAGCCACGCTCACCATAGAGGCACTCAGAAACGGTGTGTGTGTGCGTGTGTGTGAGAGAGAAAGAGTATCGTCTATCTCAGTAGAAAGTGAGTTGTCAGGTATTTTGCAAGAACCTACAGAACAGGTTAGGTGGGTTCTCAGTTTTTGTTTTCTCTGTCATTCTCTGCATCTGTGAGTTTCCTCCTTACTGTCGTTCTCTGAATAACTGTGTGCGCTCTTAACACACAGCCTGTTATGTTCGGTTTTTGCATGACTGAAAGGTCACTCTTTTATTTTATTACCTTTAGTTTTTAGAAAGACTCCCTGAAAACTAGCTCTACACAGCAGCGGATTGCAAATTGTGTCCATTTTACACACATGTGGTGCTAAATTTGGCTCTTTTAACCCAAAGTTACTGGGAATTGTTTGTCATTAGGCTGTGACTCAGAGTCCGAAGATTGTGACACATAAAGCAGTCAGCTGTCACAAACGTCTGCTGCCCTTGATATTCCTGTCCCAGACAGTTGGGACTGTGGGCATCCTTTAAGCATTTTTACTTCAGTTTATTTAAACATTTAATCCTGTTGAAGATTTTTTCTTCTTGCGAAAGCCAAACATCATATTTGGTGTCTTTCCAGTGTGGTCAGCAAGTCCTCAACAGCCATCCTGTACTATTCAAGTTTTAAGTAAATGTATTAAAAATACAAAAAGAAGCACCTTTAAGCTACGACTTTGTTGGTATTTTAATTCAGCTTTTAGTCTTCAGTTCGCACCTGCCACCAATTATATACAATCTGATGCTCCAAGAGCTCAACTGCAACACTGAAAGAGCTCCAACAAGGACTTAATATGTACAAGATGTGAAAATAGTTTCCTTTTTTCTCTACATGTCTGGGTTATACACTAGGACGGAAAGACGTAAGCATTTTTCTTCCAAAGAAAACAGGTTTGTCTAAAATGTCCTTGAACTTGGTGAGAGAAGATGCTGTGGTCTGATAAAACCAAATGTGAGTGAAGTGAAATAATCTGCCAATGGAACTAGCACTTTTTCATCAATACTGAGGAATTATTGACTTAAAACAAACTCCTATACCTTGCAGAAAAGTTATTTATGAGCTAGTTTTGTCTCATTTCAAGTGTACTAAGATATGTTCACTAGAAACTGGACCAGAAAAACTTGGTAGGATTTTGTGTTTTTGGAGTGTGGGGGTGGAAGCATTATGTTGTGAGTTTTTTAAAGATGAAAAATATATTTTTTTCATGAATACAGGTAAAGATATGAACATGCTCAAATATAGAACAATCAGTTTTGACTGATGATTTTCATTGTGTGTGCTAGAAAGATGAGAATGAAGATGGATTTTATGTTAGTGCATCACAGTGCGTTTAAGCTTATGTGACACTTTTCTACAGCTCAGTAAAAACAGAAAAACAATGTTTGACATTCAAGGTTGGGATTAAATCCTTTTTTGGTAATGATAAACTACACAAATTGGACTTAATCCAAACAGAATAAGACTAAAATGTTAGAAAACATTTATCTTTTTCATGGATTTGGGTAAAGAAATCGCGACCAAATCATCGCAGGAAACCTTTGCAGTGTGGGATTGTTTCATGATGACTTGGACAAAGACAAAGGAGCACTTCCTTGGATCATATTGTTGTGTCTGAGATGAAGCAGGTGGCGCCCCATGACCTCCTCCCCCAGTTACCTAGAAGCCCTCACATGCTACACACACACACACACGCCCGCCGACGCACACGTGCATGCCTACACACACACACACACTCTTTTCAGGAGTCTAAGTACTAATCCGTAGCGTCAGCATGGTGAGTGGATGGTGGGGGTCTGTCTGGTGCCTGGCGGTGTCCAGCACTGACCTGACTCCCTCTCTGCAGCCCGAAACTCTGTGTGTGTATGTGTGTGTGCACTAGTTAGGCCTTGGGAGGCTTAATTCGAGAGCTGACGGCATCTTTCAGATCACACAGAGGCGTGTGTGCGTGCTCGCTTGCCTGTGCAGTGTCTTGTCATCCGTTAATCTTGTTAAACTGTTGCAGCTCAGTCAGGGGTTTGCTCTTAAATTGTAGAGCAAATAACAGCTGACCATCCTGTTGCAGGACTTATTAGGCTTAACGTGACATTGAAGTGATGTTAGAGATTTTTTTATCTTTTACCCTGTATGTTTTCCCTTTTGAATGTTGCACTCTTGTCCTGATCAGTTTAGTCTAATTAATGTTACAAATTTGAATACATGTGCTGCTTTTGCAGGTTTTAAAAACATATTTACACAGTTGCTTAAAAAATGTGCAAGCATTTTCCATAAAGGTCAATGCAATATTTTACAATTGCACAAGTGAACTGTTCCTCTCCAAACATGACAGTTAATAATTTTCCTACTGTTAGTTATGTGGTACGAAAATTATGTCTCCTCCATTCATTTTAAAAATAATTAACTTGTTGAATTTGTTTTAATCTAATAAGGTAAGAATTTCATTGGTTTGCTTTTTGTGCATTGGCAGAGTTTGAGGCACCTTTGTGTGATTAATGTGTCGTCATCCGTCCGTGATCCAGCAACTAGTGCCGTGTTGTCCGCTGTAATCCCTGTTTAGTTGCTGCCATTGGTGGGCAGCAGGCAGGGTGGTGTTGGTGAGCTAAGACAGGAAATCTTAGGATAAAATCTCAAATCGTCTGACAACGTTGCTTTAAAGAGGCCTTATCTCACTGACGACAGGCAGAAAGTAATTTGCATTACTTACGTCTGGATGAGTCACACATGATTTCATTTATTTTCTTCCATCTTAATCGTGAGCTTCACTGCAAGTCTTTTAAATTATAAATAATAATGCATATTTAGATTTTTGGGGTTTTATCAGAAGAGACGAGATTTAAATATTTCTAGAAAAGTGAAGTTTTCTGCATGGAGAGCAGGTTTTCCTTGAACATGTTCAAAGACATGCATGTCAGGTCAACTTGACTCTCTAAGCTGTCAGAGATAGAAATCAGCCATATTAACCCGGCATGTTAAACAGAAAGGTCAAAGGTTTGCCTCGTCTGAGTGAATTAAAATAATATTTAATTAGTTATGATAAATCCAGTTCAGATTTATTATAAAATATGTGAAATGGACGCCGGCAGGAATGGCCAACTTTGAAGCCGTCTTCATCGTTGCTAGATGCTAATGGTTAGCCAGTCACAGTATTTTTTCCAGATAATTTTTTGTCTTTTATGTCAATGTTTTCTTTTCAGAAGAGTAGCGAGTGTTTCTTTTATACTTTTTTAACCCAACGTAGTTATAAGCCTCATTTACTCAAGATCTACTTCCGTTCTAATTTCAAATGAAGAGTCTCAAATATAAATCGAGGATGTAGCTCATAATTATTTCATCAGAAGACGTGCTAACTAAATGTATTCGTTTTAGTCACTGATTGCAAAGCAACCATAAAATATTTTTATTTTGTGGGAAAATAAAAATAAATCTATGTCAACAGTATGACATGTGAATAAAACGCTATAATGCAGCGATTGACAATGCTCTGTTATCTTTGTTTTCCACAGAAAAACTTTGCTTTAGAGTTATTGTTTAATTTAGAAGTAGTTATTTTATTAGAGCTGGGTGCCACTTCTAAACATTAAGAGATGTTCCTATTTTTGATCATTTTCCCTGTTATAAACTCAAGCAAACGCCATATGAACCTATTGTTGGCTATGTTTATTTATATATCTGTATGCAAACTCTCGTTTTAATGTTCCCTTCATCCTTTATTATGTGACTGGAACCAGCATGCAACAGTCCTGATATCTGTATCAAACCTTCAGCACAGAAAGCTTGTGAACTTGTCCTTTAGTGATTAGTTTTATATAGATAAGCCCATGTTCACACAGTTAGTTAATTTAGGTCAGTTCTACTTAGAGGCAAGTTATATGATGTTAGCAAATCAACCCGGTGTCAAAATTCACATGATTGTTTTCTCGTTCATATTATTTACTGTCACTTAATGCTGACCTCAGAGTCAGTAGGTAAGCAGGAACGTTGTTGTTGTGGAAGCTAAACTTTCTTGCGCTGTTTGAAATTTCTCCTGGACTAACATATTTACACAAACATTTATTATAAAAACAATATAATTTGATCCACTGATTTTTATATAAGACAAAAGAAACATCTATTTTGATTTTGATACATAACAATTGGAAGAAGCAGCCACTAAATAAGTTGATAGGCAACTGAATGGGCTTATTAGAGAGAACATTGTATTAATTTGTGACACAAGTTTGTTTTCTGCTCAGGTAACTAGCCTGCAGTCCGCTGCTTGTTGCTCTTAGTGAGTTTACAACAAAATTACCTCAATAACCAAGAGAAAGAGTTGGTGCTATTTTTCCTTAACTTCCTAGTTGTTCTGTGTTTCTGCTGTATTTATTGAGATATACATATTTATTATTATTTTTATCCAATTATTTGACTTGCCTTCAAGAGTTGCTATTTTTTAAATCATGTTGTGCTTCTTCCTGCACATTTAAAATAAAAGGAATTCTGATTGTGCAGCAACATGTTGGGGAGGGGCAGTGCTGGGTTACTCTACTTTCCTGTTAGACAAAAAAAAAATTCAGATTTGAAAATGTAACATTTTTATAAGCTGTACTTGCTACTGACCTGAGTATTTGTCACATTTAGAGTGGGAACTTATAACTTTATTTCAACGGTAGCTTTTTTTTTAATTAGTTGCATTTGGATATGAAAACATTAAATGTTAATCTGATTTTCAGTGATGTACAATTAATATTTTTGTGTTTTCTTTAGCAAGGTAGCTAAAGAAAACAAGCATAAATACAAATATATGCTTGTATTTAGCAGTAAAACAATTGTTTGAAAAGAAAACTAATTGTGATTTGGGATTTGAAATTCAATCAGGAGAGGAGGAAACAGTGAAAGATTTTGTAAAAGCTCATAAAGCCTGAAGGGATGCATCTGTCTCTACCTGTCCAGTAACCAGGAACTGATAAAATCTGACATGTTTAGTCAGCTCCAGCTGTTCTTACACAGCTTGTACTACAGATATTTTTCCCACAAGTAAAATCTGAAACTGAGAACATGCTTAGCTGTTTCGGTAAAGTTGCACCTGTTCAGAACCTCTGGAGTAAATGAGCAAAGTCAAAGTTTTGTGATTGATTTCCAGTCTCCCATTTTTGGAAAACTTATATGTGCTAATAGAGTATTAGCTGATTTCTGTTTCTCTTTAAGAACAATAATTAATGACATTATAGATATTTTTTCTAATCTTCTTATTAAAGTCAGCAGTTACACTAAATACTTCCATTTTACGCCTAAAATAAACTAAAAAAGTAGGGTATGAAATGATCAAAACTGCAAAAGTACGAAATGGTAACAAAAAACGGCACTAAAAGTTTGGTTATATGTTGTAGAAAATGACAAATTCTGAGTCTTTTTCCTTCAGTGACAACTTACACACTAAAGAGTGTTGCTGTTAGTGCAATCTGCTCATGTATGGAGAGTGCTGTGATTAAAAAAAGAATGAAAATGTATAAAAACCTTAAGTGACTTGTGCTCTGATGCATAAAAAACTATGAAACTGTGTCCACTGTGTTGTAGGTTGCAATCCTGAGTCACTTGTGGGGCCTAAAAGATTACAAATCCTCCTTCTTGTGTTTATTTCCAAGACATTACAGCTTTCTTGGTATTAGGAGGCCCAACTTTAAGCTCCCTCTGTAAATATGCAAAACTGATGGTCTCTTGAAGTAATTGCATATTGTTCATCGTCAAATAATGCAAACCTGGAAGTTTCAAAGAAGCAAGCGATCCCAGCCTTTAAACGCTGCTTGGATCGAGTGTTGCAGCATTTGAATAATTCAGGGTGGTAATTAAATCGCAGCGTCCTCCACTTGAGAAAATCTCATCTTAAACACTCCATGAGTCATGAAAAGCCCTGCTTTTATGGAGTTTGGCTTCAATATTTTGGTTATAGCTCCTTGCAAAATTGAATTTTAGTCGGAGGAAACTTAATAAAATGAGCCTGAATATAAATGCATGCCACACTTTTAAGATTTTTCCCGCAAAAAACAAAAACTACAAATTATCCTAGCATTTATCAGTTTAATGCTGCTTTGTATTTGCTTATCTGAAGAAACTTGAAAGTTGCTGTAGATTGAAAATAGTTTAAAAAGAACTGGATTTTAATTGGAGGAAACTGAGTAAAAAGAGACTGAATACAAATGCAGGCCACACTTTTAAGATTTTTAAAACCATAAATTATCCTCACTTTTCTCAGTTTAGTGCTACTTTGTGTTTTTTTTTTTCTTATCATAAAAACTTAACTGGATTGAAAAAGAACTGGATTTTAGTTTGTAAAAAACTTTGAAAACTATAAATTCTCCTCACAATCCACAATTTAATGGTGATTTGTGTTTTTTTTATCACAAAAACGTGATAAGACTAAAGAAGAAAACAACATGCTTGCATCCTGAGGGTAAACGTTAGAAACTGGTTCCTGGGAAGTTTCGCATATGAGCAAGAATGTGACCCTTTGACATCTGACCCTAAAAGAGATAAACAGGACGGTTTGCCACTAAATAAACTCCCCTGTCAAGAGACCTTCCTCCTAAAACGGTCACTGATTCAGTTTGGACAATAGCAAGAGGATTTATTTAAGTAGATTCTCTTTATTTTACTGAGGTGATTGAAAAACTAGATGAAATTTATTGTTCCAATCGTCTGCAGGGAAATGACACAAACATCTACGTCCAAAAACACATTCATAAGTCCTGCACTGATTTATTTATTCCTTTATTGTACCTGTCAGTCTTGTGAATTATTTGGAGCGCATCGTGTATTGGCTGCATGCCGCGGCTTGCAGGTTCTTATGCAAACCAGTTTGCATGTTTGGGCTTATTTTCCAACCAGCTTCTGGTCTCAGCCGAGTTTCCCAGCGGGATCTTTTGGGAAAAGCCACTCCCAGCTCCCCCCTCCAACCCCAAACCTGACACGAGGAGGGGCCCCGCTTTCCCCGCCTGTTGCCGTGGATACCGTGTGCACACTGCGGCGAACTTTGGAGCAGAACACACAGGCGCTTATTGTCTAGTGACCTTAGAGAGTCGCATGCGGGCCAAACGTTTGACTCTGCATCAGGTTGACTGCAGAGAAGCACGAAACTTTAGCATTAGTGTTAGCATTACACGACAGAAATGAGTTTACTTGGATTGGTTTAGCTTTAAAAGTGATAAAAATATATGTTTAGGTGTATTTTTAGCAGGAAAACTTGGGGGGAAGGGGAATAAGTTTAATAACTTGTTCCTAATAGACCCTTTTCACAGTGACGTCAGACAATGGCCGCCATAACTCAAAACTGGGTATCTTTACTTCCGGTGTGATTTTGCCTTGGGAACCAAGCTGAAAACTTCCCGCATTCTCATAATCTTAAGGATATAATAAAAGGTAAGTTTAATAATAACAGCATTTAAGTGTTAGATAGCTGTTACTAATCATTGTAAATTCACCATTCTCTATCTGTGTATAAAATAAACAGCCTCCGATCGGAGAGTAAACCACCTAGCAGCAGCTTTAGCCACATTTAGGAAAAATATACTCTCTGTCAGCGCTGTAACGTTTAGAGGTTCACTTTCTGTGTTTTATAAAACAGTGTTTATGTGCTAGATAACCGTTATCAGTCATTGTCAATTTACCATTCTCCAACTGTATTCAAAGGAACCAGCCTCTGATCATGAGTAAACCAGCTAGCAGCAGCTTTAGCCACAGTTAGGAAACATATACACCGCCGCCTGTCAGTGATGTAACGTTTAGAGGTTCATTTTCTGTATTAATGGAAAATAAAAACAAGACAAAAGCCACAAATAACAGTTGGGCTTGACGATATTTCTGTTTTTCCAGCAACAAAATGCGCATCTCCATGCACTGTTCATGTTTCTGTCACTGCTAACTGTCACAGAGTCTCTCCCAAAGACGCAAAGAAGGAATAAAAATAAATACACAAGAAAATATTAATGTGCAATGATTTGGATAAATAACTTTAATCTGATTACTGGATTTGAAATACGAACTCGTTAGATTATTCGTTACCGAAAAAGTGGTCCGATTAAAGGCATTACAAAGCAGCGGCGGCACCGGACATCTCTGCTTATAACAAACAAATCCCTATTTTATGGGATGAGTGGCAACTCCAGTCTATAATTTAATAATCTGATCAAGATTAGAGCCTAAAACGTTAGAGTTCAAAAACAGTAAAAAGTTCTGGTTAAGGAACAGTTATGTCACGTAGTTAGCTAGCTAACAAAATTCACTAATGCTAAGCTAACGGTTACGCAAAACAAAAATACCTACCTTCATAGTCAAACAGGTATTGTTCGGTGAAGAATTTGTAGCCTTTGTCTAATTTAGATTTTTTTGTCAGAGAGAACTGGTTTGCAAATCGTGATATATCTTCAAATCTTATTTTAGGCAAATGTTTTAGAGACTGTGTAAACTCCATGCTCCGGTGATCTGTCTGATCAACATATGCTGTCAGATTTATACATCTCTCTCTCTCTCTCTCTCTCTCTCTCTATATATATATATATATATATATATATATATATATATATATATATATATATATATATATATGAAATAGACAACTTTATCATTACTTACTATGTACACCGGAACTAAGGATACACAGCTTCGAGCCAAAACGGAAGCTGTGTGACGTCATGTGAAAAGGGTCTATTGTGATGGAGTTCAGTCTGCCAGGTGACGGCAGCCTGTGAAACACGAAACGGCTCGATCCGAGGACTGGACTGGACTGCGTCAGACTCCACCAAATCTTTCTCATTAAGGTCCAGAAAACTTCCTGTGATGCCCGATCATGGTTCTTTATCACAACTACAAGCATTGAGAAAAGCAGCAATAACAATAATCCTCCTAGAAATATGTAAAATGAAACGGTGAATAAATCTCTTTATATCATATTTTAAAAAGTCCTGTGGGATATGACTCCATGCGAAGCTTTCAACAGTTTTAAACACAAATATGACCAAAAAGTTTGGTTTGCAATATTTTTTAAATGTATTTTATCTTTTATCTATTGATTCCCAGGAAAGTGAATTTTACAAAACATAGTCACAATATTATATTGCTAATTTCAATACTCGAAAGGAGAAGATAAGCAGACCTGTGCATTATGATAAATGAAACATCCGTTCTTATTCTGTTTCCCAGAGGAAGATTGCAAAGTTTGGGATGAAAAATGAAATAAATAATGTAAAAGTAAATAAGTGAATAGTAAGAAATAAAAATTAAACAAACTAAAGCAATAACATTAGTGATAAAATATATTCAGTGGATCATAAGAATGGTTTTATCATGATCACTTAAAATAAAATCAGATCTTCTGAGGTTCATATAATGTGCCCAAGGTCATCAACGTTTTAATGCAATAAAAATCTTGTCAGCAATTGGTTTTATTTAGAGTAATAAATGTAAAAGGAGGCTAAGTACAAATGCATGTAAATCTTTAAAGATTGTACCCACACTTAACAATTATACGCCACTTTGTGTTGGTAGATAAACTGATGTTTTTCATTAAACTACTCAATAATTCTGTTTTAAAACATGTTAAATAGTTTTGTGGCCCCTCCAGACTGTTCTGGTTCCTGATTGTATCGTTTTCACACTTTGATCAGTCAAGAAGTTGAATAAAACAAACAAAACGATGGATCCTGCTACTGAAGTCCGTGTCCGGGTTTTAGTGTCATCCTCCCTGGTGTTTGTTCATGGAGGGATCCCATCCATTCTCATGGTAATTGGACCTCTGGAGTTTTTACGGCTCCGGTGCTGAACTTTAAATCCGATCACAGTACAGGTGATGGTGTTGACTTTAGAGCAGCAGGTGGGTGAAAATTCACTTTTTTCTCTGAGAAACAAGAAACAGTGAAGGTAGTTTAATATCAGATATTTCTCAATCATATTTACCTTCAACAAAAAATGATGTAACATTTACCTTAAATCCCAGTGAGCATTATAAGTTCCTGCTGATAACCAGAGTTTAGTTTCTGGTAAACCCTTGATGACTTGATCTAAGCCATCAGGTGTGGCCATCAGGTGAGTCACGCTGCGTGTGAGAGGAGCTGGTGTGGGTTTTTATTTCGGTCCTGCGTCACTTTATGGCGTTATGAGATACTCTGCCCTTCCTTCTGTGACTCTTCTAGAAAACACTTTGCTGTTGTAAGCTGAGAAGTGGAAATGTTTGATTGGAGAATCATAGCAACCAGTCAAAGGAACCAGACAGGCTGGATGTTTCTGACTGAAAGATTTGATGTAAAACTGAGTTGCTTTGGGTTTTACTCGTCAGATATGATGAAATAACTTGGATGTGCTGTTTTTGTCTGACCTTTGAACTCTGTGCTGTTTGAAAATGGTGATCTAAGATCTGCAGTTTATTTTCTGACTTTTACAGTGACGCACTTAATATTAGACTCAAAAATGCCAAAATTAAAATGACCCCATGAGATTTTTTTCATACATTTTCTACATTACTGAAAAATTAGGCAATATTTAAAGGTCTAACATGTTTTACTGTCAGGTTTTCATCCATATTTTCTGGCTGGAGTCTAAAATATAATTTATGTTGATTAGTTTAATGTCCATTTCTACTGTTTTTCTCTTTGCATAGACATTTAAATTTTCTTTCCTAATTACATTTCTCACTTCAACATTTTATTATTATTTTTTTTCAAAATAAAAGAGTAAAAAATTAAATATTTCAGTTAGATTAGATTATATGTAACACATGATGACTTAAGACCTACGGAGGGCTAAAAGTGCCACAATTAGATGCATTTTGAAATAATAAATTAAGTAATACTCTTAAAATAGGAAGTAGATTGCATTTAATTTATGAACTTGATTTATAACTTGATTTTTTTTATTTTCTAGTGTAAATTTTATTAATCAACTTTATTAGTTCATTAAACTCTCTCTCTATGTATATACACATACGTATATATACATATACTGTATATATGGTAAATTACTTTTTATTTTGATCTAATTATATAATATTTCATCATTAAATGTACAAATTATATTTCTAGAATTTTTGACTTTTTAAATTTTATGTATCTACTGTAAATATCTTAACATATGTACCGATTTGTCTATTTATTTTTTATATTGGTGCTTTATACACATCCAGATCTGCTCTGTCTTTGTTTTTCTTACATGTAAAGCAAAAAAAAACAAACATCCATGACAAACTTCCTTTTTGTGATGATAAAAAAAGCTCATAAACCGCAGACCATTGCTTCAGTTTCATGTCATATAAAGTACAGTTTGTTCTGTATCTGTTGCTGTTTCAAGTCCCAGCGATAACCGGGAAATCACAGGGAGTACGGTTACAAAATGTCAACTGATTGCTCATTATACAGACTGGACTACTGAAACTGTAAAAAATGTATTTACCAATTTATTTTTACTGCTAATAGAAACAAAAATTAATTAGAAAGTGCAGAATTTGCCTCGGAAATTTGTAAAAATTGAATATAAACATAGTTTATGACTGCTGTTGAATCAGTACACTGTGTGTGGGTTTATATTTACTGAGATAAAACAAAGAGATTCTGGTAAACTGGGTCAGAGCGAGCCTTCCCAGGTTGGTTCTGATGGAAACTGTTGCATATTTAGAAGACTGTGAATCGGAGCGTGTGATTCGTTCTACATCAAACGTGGGAATGAGGCGATTGATTCCAATTATGTTCCGAGTCCATTGTTTTTCCATTCCCCCCGCATTGTGTTGCAAGGTGACTTCTAAAAAGAAAAACAGAAAAGAAAAAGAAACCCAATTAGTGAACCAGTTTCTGACCGGCGGAGGAAATGCAGGAGTGCTGGCCGATCGGGTTGAAGCGATGAGAAAAGCTCATTTGAGTTGAGCGTCTGCCAAGTCACGGGAACAGGGAGAGGATCAGAAACCTCCTGCATTGTTTTGATGATAATTTGTGCCTTTGTGTGATAAAACCTCCAACAATTAGTTGAAAAAGGTTGAATTTTTGCCACATGTGACCTGCCAAGTCCTGGATTCTTAAAGGGGAAGTGACGTTGTTGTTGGGGATGATGAGACGAGGGGGAACAGAGTTAACGTCGTTAGTCTCTGACAGCATCTGTTCGAAGAAGATGAGTGACGTCACCTGCAGCCGTGGCAACAGATAACTGCACATGCTCAGTCTGCACCGACCTGGACGTCCCGTGCCCAGAACCCGGGTCCTGTCTGGGTCAGGTCTATGCTCCATTTAATGTCTCTACACTGAGGTTTGCTCAGTTAAACACAGATCTCTCAATGCACAAGTTTAAATGTTTTGTGCAACTTTGAAGTAGGGATTACAGATTACAGATTGGATATAAACTGCAACGTGATGACACAGGTTACTAATCTCTTGGGTTTTTATATATTGCCTTTGTTTAATAAAGATCTTGACCTAAATCTTCATTAAAATCTTGCAAATTGGACATTAAAAGGTCAAATAAAATTGGATAAAACAGTAACTTTCTCTGCAAATATACAATCTATAGAATAACTGAAGCATTTTTACTTGTAAACGATTTATTTTAATCATAAACTATTGACATCTAAGTGGTTAAGGGAGTGTTTAATGTTTGAGACAAACAATTTGTCTCAAACTATTCACATTGTTTAATCATGAATGCTTTGTATGTTTAAAAGTATTAGTTATTTAGTTTGGAACAACAAGTATTTAAACATCTGGTAGAAAATAGAGGGAACAATTTCTGCCATATTAGAATAAACAGAAGGTAAGACATATCAAAATCTACATTTTGTATTGAATAAACAACAAATTATAGATAAAAAAAATCAATTGCAGTTACAACAAATAATAAAATAGCTATAAATTAGTTATTTGACCCAAAGCAGATGAATGAAGTTTTAGTGCAAAATACAGAATTACAAAATAAGAGCACACTTGCAGTGGAATATGTTAAAATACTAGAAAGTGTGCATTTCCTGCAAAAATGCAAGTGTGAATGCTGAATGCTTTTGTTGCAAATGCCAAAACGTTTGAAGTCAACTGCTGAAGACTTGCAGAAATACAAGAAATAGGCAGAAGCACCAGAACAAAATATAATCCTGTAAAGTACGTAATGGGATTATTATAACAGAAAAACTGTTGAAAAGGAGTAAAAGCTTTTGAATAATGCAAAAATTCCACCCAAACTGTATTAGAAGTAATATATTCTATGCAATGTTCAAAAAAAAAAAAACTAATGTAAACCCTAAAATATTTAGAATCCGCCGATATCAATCCGATACAGAAAAACAGGTTTAAAAAATAAACCGCAACAAAAAGTGCAATTAGTTATTCTAAATATAATGTAAAATAAATAATAAGGCATAGAATTAGACTGAGTAGATCTGCCCTTATGGATTGGGCATCACGGATACCAGAATATTTTTAAATACTGGTACGGATATTGATTTTGGATCGGTGCGTCTCTGGTTTCTGGAAGTTTCTTCCTTCAAGGATTTTAGTAGGAAGGTTCTTCATGGAGAACAGTGGTTCTATCAGGACTTTAATTTATGACTTTCCTCCTCAAATCACTCAAACACTGAGAACTTGTTGCTTCTTCTTCAAATGTGAGATTGGCAACAAATTTCTTTGGTACGTTGTTGTTTCTGCTGCAGTGATTCAGAGTTTTGGATTTTCTCAGAATGTCTCTCTTTGCAGTTTCTTTTTTATGGCTTTTCTTTTTTCTTTCTTCCTTTTCTTATCTTTCTTTTTACATTTTACTCCCACCAGAATCTGTTTTTATGTTGGGAAAGCAACTCCCTGATCCAGATCTGACCTCATCCAGATGGATTGGACTCAGTTATCAGTATGCATGAGCGGCACATGCTTACTGAAAAACTTTAAAGTTTGCTCTGTTCCTGAGAGCCCGCATGTCTGCGGTCGCTGTCACAGTCCATTGTGCCGCTCACAAAGAACCCGAGTCCACTTCGGTTTTGTCTCTGTTCATGAAAGGCAGCGATGCGTGATCCAGGCCTTCCCCTCAGTCATGGCCTCCCCACAGATGAGCGCTGCTGCCGACCAGCTATCTGGACGGGGCGAGGAGTTTGGGGCGGAACGGGTGGGCGGGTACGGGGTTGTTTGGTTACAAACGAGTGGATACGTGGGCTGGGAAACTATTTCTCCTTTTGTTTCTGCAACAAGCTGATTGTTTTGTTCCGTTTTAATCTCAGATATCAGCCAAGAGGTGAATTTTAAAGAGGTTTATTCTTGACTTTCCAGAGATGACGCTGCTGTCGTCGCAGCCCAAACCCGTGGACTCCGGCCCGGTCTCTGACGAAGCCCCCGCTGCCGGCACGGACCCCGAGGACCCTGGGCAGAGGATGCTGGAGAAGAGGTCAAAGGTCATCGAAGAGCTGCTGCAGACCGAGGAGGACTACGTCAATGACCTGCAAATGTGCATCGATGAGATCATTGTGCCGCTGCAGGAGAGGAAGGTAAAAATCCAACAGCATGGGAAATTTAAAAACTATAATAACGTTACGTATGATGGAGTATTAGGACTACGCTAAGAAAAATGAAAAATACAAAAAAACTTAGTTGAGAATAGTCATAAAATACCATTAGAATAATGTCCATAAATTAAGAAAATAAAGATATAAAATTATGAGAAAATGTCATTAAATTACAAGAATAAAGTAATAAAATTATGAGTGTAAAATTATAAATTTATGAGAATAGAATTACGAGAATAAAGTCATAAAATCACAAGAATAAAGTTCTAAAATTATGAGAACAGCCATAATACTATGAGAATAAAGTTATGAGAATAAAGTGTATACATAATACAAAAATAAAGACGTATTATGAGAATAAAGTCATTAAATTATGAGAATAAAGTCATTAAATTATGAGAATAGTCATAATGCTTCAAGTAAAAAGTTGATGAATCTAAAGTCAAGAAAATCAAGATAATTTGAGAATAAAGTCATATTACGGGAATAATCATAGTACCAGAATAAAGTTGTGCTTTTTTGACTTTATTCTCCTAATTTTATTATTTTTATTTTCTTAGTGTGGCCCTCATGCTCATTCGTAGTTGCATGACCATTTTCTAAAAGTTTAATCTTTCTAATATTTAGATTTTTACTGTAGATATAATGTGCATGTTTTGTTATATTCATCAATGATATAAACCATCCAGTAAATCACCTTACTTGCTATATTCTCACCAGGTGGAAGTGGACTTTGAGGGGCTCTTTGGGAACATCAGCTCTGTGATTGACCTCTCTCAACGGCTTTTAGATAGACTACAGGAATCAGAATCTGTCGGTAAGGGCTACTAAAGTTTGACTTTTCTAAATTCTGATTACAACTCAACACATTTCCTGCTTTTAACCGGCTTCACAAGATTTAGGAGCCATTTGAAAAGTGTTTCTGAGTCCCATTTAAACCACTTTGTACACTTATATTTTTTCTTTTCGTTTAAACGAAGCACATTTTATGACATTTTTGCATCCTGTCTTGTCCTGTCAGGAGTCGTGTTTCTAGATTTCAAAGCTGAGCTGGAGGAAGTGTACAAGCTGTACTGCCAAAACCACGACGATGCCATCTCCCTGCTGGAGAGCTACGAGAAAAAAGAAAACATCCAGGGTCACGTGTTGGAGTGCCTGGAGAGGCTGAGGTGCGTGATGGAGTGGACACAGCGTCTTAGCGTAGATCAAATGTTTTATTTCACCTTTTGCTTTTGCATGGAAATTATGAAAAAACTTGCACTTCATTCGTACTAAAGAAACAAGCAGGAGTGGCCTCCCACACAAACGCCTGGTTTAGTGGCTGCTGTGGGGTTTATAGTCTTGATCCAATCCCAATCATTTGATTTAAATCATCGGCACCAGGAATCATCCACCTTCCTAAACCTCCTTTGAGCATTTCACACTGCTAATTTTTGCAAGAACAGCTTATTTCCATTTGCAAGTCTTATAAAAGTGGTTTTTACAATGAAAGAGAGACTGTATTGGCTGCTGCAGCTACCGATATGCAAAGCATTTACATTTAACCCTTATCGGCAGAAAGGTGTCGCAGACGTTACATCTTTACAAGCCAGCTTTGCCGTGCCGTAACTATGCGACACGTTGCGCTAGCTGAAAAATTCCAACTGTTTCTGAAAGGGGAGACGTTGCGCTTTCCAGTCAATATCTTGTTATTACAAAAACTTCACTCCTGGTGTTGCAGGGAGCATGTTTTTCTTGGGTTTACTCTGACAAAACATTTTTAATAGATGGTAAATTGCGAAAAGAGATGTTGAGTAAGCTATGTCTTTAGAAACAAATGGTAAAGCTTTCCATGTTTTAGGTAACATGATAGTAGCTTCATGAAGTGTTTATTTACCTCACATTGGTGCTGCATATTGCGGATATTTTGCAGAAACTCAAAATGAAACAATATAGTTTCCATGTTAGTGTTCATTCAAACTAACTTTTTTAAACTTTTTTTTTCTTTGAAATGTGTGTTTCCTCAAATATGTGGAGGTAAAGTTCCTTCATTGTTTTAGCTAAACAGCGAAGCTTAATGTCTTTATCACTGAGCATTCGTAGTCTATATGTGGATTATTCTGTGCAGTAAAACCTCATATTTCTATCTGCTCACTAATAAAAGGGTACTACTTTTAATTTGAGGATGACATCTTCCACATCTAACATTTGTCAGCTGAAAAACCAGAAGCAAACATAAAAGATGAATAGTTGGTCAGTTTCTCCATTTAAACCTACTTAGGTTTAATAGCTGTTTTATGCTAACAAGGAATACCCTGAATGTATCAAACTCTACCCGGAGACCGCGTGATAAAACACCTTACTGCTCTGTTTATGTTGATTTTATTAATGCTGAACTACTTTAAGTTCAGAAAATAGATCTTATAGATGAGGAAAAAACATTTAAAGGATTAAAGTCTAATATTTTTCTACTTTTTCTTCTCCTAAGTCCACCTAGAAAACCCAAAGGTTCTGACAGTTTATCGTAGCAGAAGAACAGTCCAGTTCCGGTTAATATTTGGTTCATTTGAAGACGTCAGAGTGCTCAGGCTCAGTCGGAGGGGTTAGTTGTTCTGGTGTCAGTCATTTGGAGCAGCCCAGGAATGCAGCTGGCCTCGTTCCTCCCGTCCGGTTTCACCGTCTGTGACTCAGTTTCTTCAGCAGACTTCTGGTTTTCAGTGATTTATTGTCGCGTTTGAAGACAAACACTCGATCTGCGAACAGGAAAAGCTGCTGGAACAAAGAGGCTACGGCTCCGTAAACAAAAGGAAAATAATGACTGTCGTTCGTATCGTGCTCATCTAGGCCAAAGTTGACGCTTTTACAATCATTTTGTAACTTTTAGTTATCTGCTTCATACGAACAATACTTTTTGAATGTTTTTATAAGATTAGAAAAGGTCATGTTACCCACACCCAATGTTTTTACTGCTTCTTTGGGCTTCTGTCCAACTTTAAATGAGAAATCTGTAACTCCTAATCTCTCAGATTTAGTCTTAATCTCTTGTTTGAGAAATGCTTTTGTCACATTTGTCAACATAAAGACTTGTGAAAATCCAAGCATCATACTTACACTTTAAACACAGTTTTTTATGTTATCTTTCTACTTCTTTCCTTTCTACAGGGCGATATACCGCAAGCAGTAAGTCTACTTAATGAATGTCGGCATGATTTTCAGTCTGGGAGCCATCCTGACTGCTGCTCACTAACCCTCCTTTGAAAATGGCCTCTGTGTTTGTGCTCAAAGTGAAAATGAACCTTTAGAAACAGCTGTGCTGAATGGAGACTTGCTTCTTTGTGTCTGCATGTGTTTCCTGTGGTTCTGTTGGCATTTAATACGTCCCAACTCCTGTTCTCCTGTTTTAAACGGGCAGCATGAGATTGATTCTGGGAAACAATGCCACCTACAGGACTAAAATAGGAACTGTATGTCAGTTATGAAGACATACGTATTTAGAAATTTGTTAAACAAAAAACAAAGTATGTTGATTTAATTGCTACAATGTCGTATTAGGGCCATTGTACATAGGAAAAAAAAGACTTAAATTTCTGCCAAAAAATTCAGACATTTTGTAGAAAAGGCAAGAAAAAATTTTGGACTGAAAATTCCAAGTCTTGTTGGAAAAATCGGAAATTTTGTATTAAATGCAGGCATATTTCTTGGCTCCAAAAATCTAAATATCTGCTAGAAAAATCTCAGAAATTTTGAGATTAATCTCAGAAATGTTTTGGACTGGAAGTTCGAAGTTTGAAAATTCAAATTTCTTTGACTCAGATTCAGAAATTTCCAAGTTCTGAGATTAATCTCAAAATTTCTGAGGTTTTTTTTTTCTAGCAAATTTCAGCTTTTCAAACTCAGAATTTTCTACGTTTTTTTTCCAAAACATTTCTGAAATTAATATCAAAATTTCTAACTTTTCTTCTAGCATATTTTGACTTTTCAAACTCAGAAATGTTCTAGAAAAAAAAACCCACTTGGAAAAGTCTGAGACTAATCTCAACATTTGAGCTTTTGGCAGAAATTTAATCCTCTTTTTCCTTCCTATCTGCAGTGGCCCTAATGCGCCGTCATAAACTCCTTTAGCTTTTTAAGTAAAAACTTGGTCCTGTAGGTTTCATTAAAGCAAATCAGTTTCTTCTGCTTTCCATCAATGCCTCTCAATCAGAGCTTTGGTCATCATCAGAAACATGCCTGTGATGAAGCGCTTATCATTGGATCGTCCATATGATAGCTCCATATATTCCTCCATCACTGATCTCATGATGACTCTGTGTGATCCTTGTGACTTTTGAAACCTTTGAGTTTTACATATTTTATTTGCTTCATAAATAATAAATGTTTTCTGGCTCCTTTGCAGGGGTAAAACTAATTACATCAACCTGGGCTCGTTCTTGATCAAGCCGGTGCAGCGGGTGATGCGTTACCCGCTGCTGCTGTCGGAGCTGCAGGGCGCCACGCCGGAGAATCACCCGGACCGGGACCAGCTGACCCAGGCTGTGCAGGCCATCAAGCAGATCAACGTCAACATCAACGAGTACAAGCGCAGGAAGGATCTGGGTAAACACGATTAACTTCGTTTTATTTGGTCATATTCATTTTATAAAGTAGAAAGAATGTAGTCAGACTTTTGAACTTCAATAATTAGACTTTTGTTCTAGAAAAATATTTTGTAGATCCAACACATAAAAAAGGCCTCGCATGTTTCCACAGTTAGAGGAAAAATGTAAACCGTTCCCTAATTTTTGGGGTTGATTTTTGTCAGCAGCAGCTTTTAAAATGTTTTATGTATTTAATTAAATTTAATGAATAGATGCACCAAAGTTTGCTTTTTTGAATAAAAGTTGCTATTAAATTTACTATGAAATTATTCTAAAAGAAAAAAAGTGTAGTAATACTTTGTATTGTCTGAAAACCTTATTCAAAAATATTAATTCAGTTTTCAGTTCAGTTTATTTATAGAGCACCAAATCACTACAAATGTCATCTCAAGATACTTTATTTAAAAAAAAACGTTACTATCTAGGGCCGCAAATAAACATTCCAGGTGCCACATTAGGCCCTCTGACCACATTTTGGACACACCTGATCTAAACCATTTAGTTTTTGCTTTGTCTGTATATTTAGCTCCGTCCACCTTCCCATTTAACTCTCACCAGCTTCCCAATTCTGCAGAAGAAGAGCATCCCACAGCATAATGCTGCCACTGCCATGTCTTACCATTTGGTTAGTGTGTTCAAAAAAGAAAGCAAGGCTTTGTATCGTCTTCCTTTGACATAACGAATTAATTTGAATTGATCTGGGACAAATAAAACAGATTAAAGTTTGTCTCTGTAGCATGAGAGATTATGACTGTTTTTGTAAGACACCATAGATTATTAAAATTAAAAAACACTTTATTGATCCCAAAGGGAACTTAAATAACTTCATCTGATTTGGCTCCATGACCTTCCGCTCTTAAGTTCCCCCTCTGCTGTCCACAGTGGTGAAGTACAGAAAAGGAGACGAGGAATCCTTCATAGACAAGATCGCCAAGCTGAGCGTTCACTCCATCATTAAGAAGTCGAACCGCGTCAGCAGCCACATCAAGCACCTCACAGGAATCTCTCTTCAGGTTCGTTTCTGGTTCTGCTCTGACTCAAGTGTTCCTAAGGCCTAAATAACGCTTATTTTTTAATTCTCTAGGTTAAAAATGAAGAGTTTGATGATGCAGAGAAGAAGTTCAGGCTGCAGGAGAGGCTCATCAAGTCTTTCATCAGAGACGTTTCCATGTACCTGCAGCACATCAGGGTACGAGGAAAACCCCCATGAGTCTGTTTATGTTTACGTTTTGCCGTGAGTGTGACGTCTGGATAAATTTTCGTGTAGGAATCGGCATCTGTGAATGTCCTGGCTGCCATCAGCTTCATTGACATCTACACAGAGCGCAGCGTTCTGGATCCGGAGCGTTTCCAGAGAGCTCACCGCTGCATCAGCGACAAGCAGTTCACCCAGTTTGTGAGTAACGACCTTTTAGCCTCACCAAGGCTACGTTCACACTGCAGCCTGAAGTGATCCGAATCCCATTTTTAAAATGATTTTTTTTGTGAAATTTTATGTCCAAAATATAAGCGACCTGTATGTGATCTCCAGTGTGAACTGCAAACGACCTGAAAGTGTCCCACATGCGCAGTAGAGGGCGCCGTAACGTCACACATAGAGAGCGTGCTCAGTGTTAAAGTTATCTAAATCTGAAGGCCAAAGTGTAGTTTGGAAAGAAAGTAAGAAGTTATGGAGTACAAGGTGGAATAATGAAATGAGTGGAAGACACCGTATTTCCGGACTATAAGGCGCACTTAAAAGCCTTTAATTTTATCCAAAAAAAACGCAGTGCACCTTGTAATCCAGTGCGGAAAATGCGGTATATAAGATACAAAATACAGTTGATGTTCTAAGATTTAGAGGAATAAATAGGATGGAGAAGATAACTATAAGTAGAATAAGAACTGGTAAGAGTTTTTTGAAAGGCACTCTTTTTAAGATGGGGAAATTTCTTACTGGTTTGCGTAACTGGTGTAATACTAAAGAAACGATGCAACATGGTTTTATTAGCTGTAGGAAATATGTGAATAAAAGATTACTGACTATAGAAATAGGTTTTAATAGGGAATTGAAATTTGAGGATGTGGTTGCTCAGTTAAATAGTAATAAAGGAAAGGAAATGTTTTTTTGTTTTTTTTTTAAATACTGATGTCATTAGGGGAATTTGAAAGATAAATAATAAAATCCAAGAGATGGCAGTAGTGCAAAACTAATGGATGCAAGTTGCAGGAAGAAGATGTTTTGCCAATTGCCATAAATAAGAAGTGCTTAGTTCATCTATTGCGGGAAGGTTCAGGAAGAGGTTATCAGGGATTTTTTGATTTTTATAAAACATTTTTTTTGTCATGTGGTCCAACCTCCTTACCGGTTGGTGGCGGTAATGCTAACGTAACGTATTTTGCCAACCGCCAAAAACAATAACAACAAAACTTAGCGCTCAGTGTTTGCGGAAGTAAACATGGATGCTAACGGTGGAGCATAGCTTATGATGTTAAAGTTGTTATCCGACCGGAGCCAGAACTTTAACAACTTAATCCTCGTTATAGTCCGCCATAGTTGTTGTTTTTCTTCCCGTTTGCGCGTATCAGGACGCAGAATAGTGACGTTTGTCGAGTATCAATGACGTTCAAGTCGGATGAATACGCCTGTATGTTCAGACTCTGGTCACATTTGAAAAGATCGGATATCCAAGTAGCCTTAGTCGCATTAAGGCAACAAAAAAAAAACCCAAAACGGATTTGTGTCACTTCCGGCTGCAGTGTGAACGTAGCCTTCGAGTCAGACTCGTGTTGTTGTTTTTTTGTGACCAAATCCATGTTTCGTCCTGAGCAGAAGGAGCGCGCCGAGGCGCTGGTCATCAAGCCTCTCTCCCAGCTCCTCGTCATGTTCGCCGGGCCGCACAAACTCATCCAGAAACGCTTCGACAAGCTGCTGGACTACGACAACTGCAAGGAGCGCGCGGATCGGCTGAAGGACCGCCGCGTGCGCGACGAGCTGCAGGTGGCACGAAACAACTACGAGGCGCTGAACGCGCAGCTTCTGGACGAGCTGCGGAAGTTCAACGGCGTGGCGGAGGAGCTCTTCAAAGACTGCGTGGGCGCCTTCGCGCAGGCGCAGAAGGACTTCATGAAGCTGACGCTGGGAGAGCTGAGGCCGCTGTTGCAGGTCGGGCACTGGTTCTACTGGTTAGGCTGGTCAATATTACCAAGTATTTTTGTTCGTTTTTAGTGCAAATATTTTAGTACACTTGAAATAAGACAAAACTAATTCACAAGTAACTTTTCAGCTTGTTTTAAGTCAGTAATTCCTTAAAATTGATGAAAAGGTTTCAGTTCCACTGACAGATTATTTCAGTTATGGGGAAATTTCTTGTTAGAAGGACGGACACTATAAAATAGTGTGTCCAAAGGAGACTAGGGGCCATCTGTGGCTCTGGAAATGATTTTTGTTTGGCCCCTGACCTCAAGTCAAGAATGGTAAACATTTGGCCAACAAAATGGAAAACAATTGGTGAGCAAACATTGGTTTTTTTTCTTCTTCTTATAAAACAACAGTTCAAATACATTTTTATGTTCTGGAAGTTTAATGAACTTTAGTTAAATCTTAAAAACTCAGATTTTTCCTCAAAATCATGAAGCAAAAAGTCAGATTTTGATTCCTTAATGCTTCGTTCATTATAAAACTGACTCTGTTATACTTTTTCTTTTTTTCCCCATCAGTTTTCTAATAAAGTCGGCGCAGAGGGAAACCTTATCACGCAGTTTCAGGAGGAGTACCACCGGGTCCTGAAACTGCTGCAGAGCTTCAGCTTCTGCCCGGAGAACCTGCCGCAGCCGGCCGGAACCATGAAGAGGCCATTTGAGAAGAAGACGCTGGAGAAGCAAAGCACCAAGAAACAATCTCAAGGACCTGTGAGTTTACTTGTCTTGTTCTTAATAAATAACGCATAAGTACTGTGACCGCTAACGTTAAATGTTTTCCAGCCCAACTACGCCGTCCAGACGGACGAGCATCGCTCGGCTCTCCTGGCTGGCTACGCTCCTGAGAAACTTTACCAGGCGGAGAGGAACTTCAACGCCGCTCAGGATCTGGACATCTCGATTCAGGAGGGAGACCTGGTTGGTGTGATAAAGCAGCAGGACCCGATGGGCAGCAACAACCGCTGGATGATTGACAACGGAGGTAGATTATTATATAAGCAACTCAAAATGAGGGGAACTTTTATACAAATTTCACATTTTGAATGTTTTTATATTTCCATTAGGATCTCAACTCCTAAAAAAACAACCCAAGTGCTTAAAAAACAACCAGTTTTCGGTCTTTGGGCAATAATTTAATGTTTTAAAAACCTCTTGAATGTTAACTGAGCCGTTACTTAGCAACTCAAACGGAACCCAGCCTGTAACCTGGCAACCCAAACGGAACCCAGCCCGTAACCTAGCAACGCGAGCTGAGTTCCAGCCGTTTAGTCTGCTAGTTTTACTTGCTTTTTTATTTTATTGTTTTATTTTATACACTTCACAATGGCTGCTGGAAAAGACAAGTGTTTTATTGTTGACTTAACATTCAGAAACCATTTGCTGCCTTCTGGTTGGTTCTTCTGCTTTTTCATTTTGGGCCACATCCAGATCATAAATGTCCTGTTGCTGAAATGTTATTATATGGATACCTGTCCTAAGCTGTTCACCTTTAAGCTCATTCCGTTTTTATTTTTATTTTTGTTTCGCAGTCACCCAGGGTTTCGTCTACAGCTCCTTCCTCAAACCGTACAACCCGCGCCGAAGCCACTCGGACGTTTCCATTGAGAGTCAGTCGTCCAACGAGTCCGGCTACGGCGGCTCCTCCCCCGTTTTCTCCCGCCAGAACAGCAACAGCACTTTAACCTTCAACCAAGACGGCGCCACCGTCAGCTACTCCGCGGCGCCACAGAGCCACCCGTCGCCGCAGCCGTCGCTGGACTCCGCCTCGTCCCGCCGCGGCCAGGCGACCTCCAACCCCGACGCCGTCACCCAGAGCTCCTCGTCCCGAAGTCAATCGAGCCGCAGAGACTACGCCGACCAATCGCACAGGAGCGGCGGCACTCACAGAGACTCGGAGCCGGCGCACCGGCACTCGGGCTCACAGAGAGACTCATACGAGAGCAGGAACAGAGACACGTCGGATTACTCGGAGACGGACTCGTCGTCCTCTCAGATGAACAGCAGCAGGTCCAAACGACACGGACACGCAGACAGGAGCTACAGCTCACATCAGTGGAGGGACGGGGACGGAACCAGGAAGTCCGCTTACAGCCTGGACGAGTACGCCGAGCCGGAACCAGAACCAGAACCAGAACCAGAAAGTGAACTTGACGGTCATCAGGTACTGGAATTTATCTGGATTTCTCTCCATATTATGAGTTTTGTAAAATTACTCACATCTCTTCTTCAGTTGTTTGGTAAAACTTTCAACATATTTTAATACAAAGTATGAATTTGAATTTATTTTATTTATTACCAAATCTGAAAAGCTTGTCTCACATTTTGTTTTCAAACCCTTTAGTTTCAGGCAGCTTTACATGTCTGAACATTTTCACAGATTCCTCTAAAACTGAAGCTGGGTGACATATGGCTTAAAAATACAAAATATACGGAAATTATAAATGACAGAAAATATTTTTAAAAAGTGGCTTTTATTTCAATCATCCCATCTGTGAGTCCAATGAGGAGCATTAAGACTAAACTATAAGACTTTTTGTTTAATTACAAAAATATAGTCATATTAGTAGGATAAAAATGATTTTACAAAAAAAATGAGGAAAAGCTTGTTTTTTTTGGAGTCCTCATAAATTTACTACTTTATTCCCCAAATATTATGACTTTATTCTTTTTTTTTGTTATTCTTCTATTACTGCCACTGTGTTCTTGTTAAAATGACTTTATTTATAAAAATGAAAAAAACGTAGCCTGACGCGTATCTTTTGTCGTAAGTTGACCTGAACTCAAAGTCCAAATAAACAGAAACTGTAAAAGAACAGTTGTGAAACAAGATGGCCGCCCTGTGTGCTCTGACATCACGCTGAACTACGGAAACCCAAAAGGTTCATTTGTGTAAAAAATTTAATTATATTAAGTTTTCCAAAATGTAAATCTTTGCTAATCGTTTGTTAATCGATTTGTCGCCCAGCCATCATCTGGAACAGCTTAGACTCAGACTGGATGGAGAGGTTCTGTGTCTGCAAATCTCACCTGATTCTTTAAATCTTAACTTTGACTAGGCCATTATAATACATGAAAGGTCTCCAACTCCTTTCCTTTACAGTTAGTATTTCAGATTTGTTATTCATCTCTGATGTTTTCAGATAAAATTAATATCTCATAAATGCTACTTTAGTACAGTCAATTTCATAAAATCCTAATTTAAAAAATTTTAAATTTATGTTTGTAATGTGACAAAAACTATTTAAAAAATACTTTAGGAAGAAATTACTCCTCAGGAATTTCTAACGTTAATAAATCTGCCGATAGTTGATGTAAAATGACCTTTTTTTTTCTTTTTGTTTTTTCAGATTTACTACGCGCTGTACTCCTTCAACGCCCGCTGCGCTAACGAGATGAGCATCTCCGCTAACGAGCGGCTGCGCATCCTGGAGTTCCAGGACCTGAACGGAAACGGCGAATGGTGGCTGGGGGAAGCCGACGGAGGAAGACGAGGATACGTGCCTTCCAACTACATCCGCAAGTCCGAGTACACATGAACGCCATCTTCCCTCGCCAAGGACACTTCGACCTTGAGAACTTCCCGGACGAAAACGGAACAAAACGAGCATTTTGCTGTAATTTATTCTGAGACTGTTTTCATGGGGTTTGATGTGGAGGACTAGTGCTGCAAACTCACACTCCTGACATTTTTATTCACCTGTATTTATATACTTTTTTTTTTAAAGATGTTTTTTTACGAACTAGAAGGTACACTTTGTCCTGCAAAAACACAAAATTTTACCAAGTAATTTTGGTTTAGATTCTAGCTCAAATATCTTAGTTCACTTGAAATAAGAGAAACTAACTAAGCAAGATATAGAGGCTTGTTTTTAAAGTAAATAATTCCTTAATATTAATGAAAATGTATTTGTTCCATTGGCAGATAAATAAAATTCTGTGAAAAATGTTTTATGAGTGAAATAATCTGCCAATGGAACTAGTAAGGAATTATTTACATAAAACAAGCCTTTATATCTTCCTAAAAAGCTTGTTTTTTCTTATTTCAAGATATTTGCAGTAGAAACTAACCAAGAATACTTGGTAAGATTTAGTTTTTTTCCAGTGTGACCTTCGGTTTCCAGATAAAAGCTTCTGAATTTCCACATTCTCTGACGCCGAGGACAGTCGATGTTGACGTAAAACATCGAAGGACTGAAATGGGAACGTTTTGGGTTATTTTGGCGCCTCTGTTACAGTGCAGAAACATAAAATGATGACCTTTTTTTGACCTCATGTTTGGGGTTTCTGCAGAACAATCAACAGCTTGGAGTTTTGTGTGGCGTTAAAAAAAACCCTGTAAAACTGAAGAGTTTGCAAACTGTGGTTTTGAACTCAGCTGCATCTTCCTGTAAGGAATGTCGCGGTCTGATTAACGTGTATATTTTGGGCCAAATAAAGCTGTATATAGAGACTTATGGTTTGGTGCCCAAAGTAAAATGTTTGAGTAAAATACTGCTCAGATGAACAAGCTTGTGTCTTGACTTAAACTAACATTGTTGGGTAGATATTGGGAAAATTGATTTTTGTTGAACCCAAACATCACAAATAACCAGATCTGGTTATTATTCAGTGATTTTTATTAAATTTTATCTAATAAAATTAGATTCTGTGTTCAATACCCAGAGTTCATGCACACTTTGGAAAAGTATTAAATTTGATTTCAGTGCACTGCAAAAACACAAATCTTGCAAAGTATTTCCTGTCCTTGTCCCCCTCCACTCTTCCATTTTTGTCCTTTTTTTAGCCAATTTCTCTTCCAACTTGTCTAAAATTTTCTTGTCCTTGATTTCTTCTTCTTTCCATTTGTCCCTTTTCCCATCTGTCATTCCCTGCTTTCTAGTTACTTATTTGAGGTGGTGCATAAATGCATTTGCTGGATTGCTAAATTAATTTGTGTTGGTTGTTTAAATCTGCACCGAGTTAAAAAGAAAACGTTGCTCCGTTTGCGATGAAAAACCTTTATTGCGGTCATCAATAAAAGCAAGCGTTTACTCTCAGCCCAGCTTTGAGTTACAGAAAACATCGTTACAAACTCACAAAGCTGAACCTGCCAGACAGAAATGTGACATTTATTTCAGGTTTGTTCTTCTCTTACATGATCAAACTTAAGCTTCTATCAAGGTTTTTGTGCAGCATTTGTTGCTCACTAAACATACAATATTATTTCTTTTCCATCTTAACTAAAACACAAACTTTAACTCCACATCCTTAACTCTAAATGCCTTCTGTTCAACACATACTTTAACCCTTTAGCAAACATAAAAACAGCCCTGCTTCAACATACTTAATCTTCTTTTTAAAAATAATCCCACATTATTAATCTTATAAACACTTAAAATAAAATCTATGCATTTTCTAGAGCTTTACTGGAGACGTTTGTTTTCACCGTGCTCTGGATGGCAGCTGCTGAGGAAGACGAGGAGGATTTCTTCTCCATGGATCTGAATGAAGTCGTGACGGTGGAAGACTTTTTCTGGACCGTCTTCTTCCTCTTGACGTGAAGGACCTCCATGGCGTCCATGTTGATGCCTTTCTGGATCTCCTCGCTCGTCTCCAGCTGCTCTGCGGTCTCTTGCTGTTGCTGCTGTTGCTCCACCTGCTGCTGGTGGTGCAACTGAAAGGTGGAAACGGAGAGAAGGTTAAATGAAGCATTTATTGTCTTTTGCTTTTATCTTTAGCAGCGTTTCTCACCATCATCATATGCTGGTACTTTGCAATCGCCTCATCAGTGGTAACCCCCTCAGCTAGGCCCAGTTCTGCAGCCCGGCGGGCGAGCTCGGCCTTATGGGAGCCAGGAGGGGTCCAACCTACTCCTCTGATCCAATTCAGGTCAGACTTGTAATTCACCTGGTGAAAAACAAAATGAAAAAAACATAATCTTTAATAGACACCTACCAATGTCTGTATATAATGGAAATTATTTACACCCCTTCAAACTTTTCACTCTGTTTCATTGCAACCATTTGCTAAAATCAAAAAAGTTTAAATTATTTCTTATGAATGTACATTAAGCATCCCAGCTGGACAGAAAAAAATAGAAATGTAGAATTTTTACAAATTTACTGGAAAAGAAAAACTGGAATATCACACGGTCAATTTGAAGAAAGTACCTTGTAAGTCATGAAAATAATCCAGTATGTTTAGGAAAGTACTCAGGCAGTTTCAGGAAAGTACCCAGTAAGTTTCAGGAAAGTACCCAGTAAGTTTCAGGAAAGTACCCAGTAAGCTTCAGGAAAGTACCCAGTAAGTTTCAGGAAAGTACCCAGTAAGCTTCAGGAAAGTACCCAGTAAGCTTCAGGAAAGTACCCAGTAAGTTTCAGGAAAGTACCCAGTAAGCTTCAGGAAAGTACCCAGTAAGTTTCAGGAAAGTACCCAGTAAGCTTCAGGAAAGTACCCAGTAAGCTTCAGGAAAGTACCCAGTAAGTTTCAGGAAAGTACCCAGTAAGCTTCAGGAAAGTACCCAGTAAGTTTCAGGAAAGTACCCAGTAAGCTTCAGGAAAGTACCCAGTAAGCTTCAGGAAAGTACCCAGTAAGTTTCAGGAAAGTACCCAGTAAGCTTCAGGAAAGTCCCCAGTAAGTTTCAGGAAAGTACCCAGTAAGCTTCAGGAAAGTATCCAGTAAGCTTCAGGAAAGTCCCCAGTAAGTTTCAGGAAAGTCCCCAGTAGGTTTCAGGAAAGTACCCAGTAAGCTTCAGGAAAGTCCCCAGTAAGCTTCAGGAAAGTATCCAGTAAGCTTCAGGAAAGTCCCCAGTAAGCTTCAGGAAAGTATCCAGTAAGCTTCAGGAAAGTCCCCAGTAAGTTTCAGGAAAGTACCCAGTAAGCTTCAGGAAAGTATCCAGTAAGCTTCAGGAAAGTATCCAGTAAGTTTCAGGAAAGTACCCAGTAAGCTTCAGGAAAGTCCCCAGTAAGTTTCAGGAAAGTACCCAGTAAGCTTCAGGAAAGTACCCAGTAAGTTTCAGGAAAGTACCCAGTAAGCTTCAGGAAAGTACCCAGTAAGCTTCAGGAAAGTACCCAGTAAGTTTCAGGAAAGTACCCAGTAAGCTTCAGGAAAGTACCCAGTAAGTTTCAGGAAAGTACCCAGTAAGCTTCAGGAAAGTACCCAGTAAGCTTCAGGAAAGTACCCAGTAAGTTTCAGGAAAGTACCCAGTAAGCTTCAGGAAAGTCCCCAGTAAGTTTCAGGAAAGTACCCAGTAAGCTTCAGGAAAGTATCCAGTAAGCTTCAGGAAAGTCCCCAGTAAGTTTCAGGAAAGTCCCCAGTAAGTTTCAGGAAAGTACCCAGTAAGCTTCAGGAAAGTCCCCAGTAAGCTTCAGGAAAGTATCCAGTAAGCTTCAGGAAAGTCCCCAGTAAGCTTCAGGAAAGTATCCAGTAAGCTTCAGGAAAGTCCCCAGTAAGTTTCAGGAAAGTACCCAGTAAGCTTCAGGAAAGTATCCAGTAAGCTTCAGGAAAGTATCCAGTAAGTTTCAGGAAAGTACCCAGTAAGCTTCAGGAAAGTCCCCAGTAAGTTTCAGGAAAGTACCCAGTAAGCTTCAGGAAAGTATCCAGTAAGCTTCAGGAAAGTATCCAGTAAGCTTCAGGAAAGTACCCAGTAGGTTTCAGGAAAGTACCCAGTAAGCTTCAGGAAAGTACCCAGTAAGCTTCAGGAAAGTACCCAGTAAGCTTCAGGAAAGTACCCAGTAAGTTTCAGGAAAGTACCCAGTAAGCTTCAGGAAAGTACCCAGTAAGTTTCAGGAAAGTACCCAGTACCAAGGTTCGATCCAGAGCAGTCTTTGTTATGAAACTTTTAGATCCAGTTTCAAACTGAGTAGTTTTAAAACTGAGGCGTCTTACATCGCTCTGCAGCTTGTAGGCCTGCTTGGCGTGCTTGACGGTGAGCTGCTCGGGGTCGCAGGTGTAGTCGTGGAGTTTGCGGCGGTAGGTGACGTCGCTGGCCTGGGCCTGACTCTTCTTAGCCAGCAGGAACTCGGGCTGGTCCACCCGGATGTTGTAGCGGGCGCGCTCCTCCTTGGACTGACGCTTGTACTCCAGGTTGCTCTGAAGCTTGCTGGCAGCCAGGGAGTGGACCATCTTTGGGTCGTCCTCCACGCAGCGCAGCCCCACCTGCTGGCCCTTCTGCTTCAGGTGGGACTCCTTGTAATGGAACTGTGAGCAAAAGTTAATTAAATTTAAATTAGACATCAAGATATTCTACTGTATAACAAGGAACGCACAAGTAATTTTTGATCAGATGACTCTACATTTAGTAGACACACTGCATGAAAAACTGCCTGCTGACGATGACTACCACTGGTTTTAGCTACCACGAGTTTATGTTTTTTATCAACATAATGCACTAAATCTTATATGTATGTGTGATACATAAAAGAAAAACAGACGCAGTGCATTGCTACTAACTGTGAACACTACAACTACTAGATAACAAGGTCAGTAAAAGGTTTTAATTTAAAAAAATAGTGAGAGCGAGGGAAGTAGGTCAGCTATGCTAGCTTGACTTTGACAACCTTAACATGTAGATGTGCTGTGGAATTTGGTGTGTTTCAAATCAGTTAAAATTTTTTTAAAAAGGCGACCTACACACCAACTCTCTAACAGATCGTCAGCAGGGCAGGTGTGTACATTAGCTAATCAACCACAGCTGTGTTAGCTTAGCTAATAGCAGCGGTAGCTAATCTGCCACGGTGATCACTTATTAATAATCGCAAAAATAAATCAATAATCAATTATAAAAACATAAAACTGTATCGGACTGAGTGTTCTGTTCTTTGTTTAGAAAATGTTTGAGTATTAAATCCTGAAACATACAGTGGCGTTGTTGTCAGTTGCTATGGCAACGGGTCTTTTTGTAGCGCAGCCGACACAAATAGCAAGGAAATGGTTCTTTTGAGTTGTTTTCGGAGTTATCTTTCGCTTTACTGTGGCACACAGCGCTAAATTAATAATAACAACCCCAGGTTCCATTTAGTTAAGGGAGTCGTTCTACTGTAATAGTGCGACTTTGGATGGCAAGTAAAAAGAATCGTCCTTTTTCCCTCGGGCGTTGTGCGCATGAGGGAAATTTCCAGATGTAAATAATTACATGCAACGTGTCCATAACTTCCGGACCAAACCTACATCGCTGGCGATGTCTCTGGAGGCCTTGGCTGTTTGGAAGGGGATCGCATCCAGCCTCAGGTCATAGCCTGATGTCTTCACCTGCTCTCCAGAGGCCTTGTAAACTTTCTTTACGGTGGAAAAAAGAAGAAGAAGAATCTTATAATAGGATGATAAAGGGGAATTATCTGCATATATTTACTTCACTAAGAGTGTCTTACATCGCTAATCTGCTGAGCATTGATCTTCGCTCTGATGAAGTCGGGATCGTCTGGGTGTAAAGTGTATTTATGCATCTCGTCGTTCTTTCCAGACTTGTACAGTCTCTGCAATACACAATGAGAGACATAAGCAGCTAAAGGAACCATTAAAATATATATTTAATGCGTGAATTTTCTTCTTTCTACCTCGCTGCACTGCTGGTAGCTGGTCTTAGCGTGGACGATGTCAGGAGAGTCGGCCACTGATGTAAACTTGATTCTGTCCGGCAGCTGGCGATATTTCTTCTGCAGGAGGAAAAATAAAATCACATCACAAGGTTTTATTTCGTTTGATTTGTTATTTTTCTTTCCTCCTCCATCTTAGTGATTTGAATAATGTTTGATTTTTGACCTCCCTTTTTTTTGTTGCTTTATTGTGAAACGTTTTTAGTGGAAATTGCTACATAAATAAGTGAAGTTTAATTGTACAGCGAATTTCAGATCAAATTATGAAACGAGCAATAAAAATTTGATTTTGTCAAAATAGTCAAGCAAATACACATCAAATATATTGATCAATGTTCAAGTTATTATTAATCAAATGCAGTTTTAAACAGGTTTGATTTATAGGAACTCATCAGTGTTTTGGCTGTTTTGCAGTTTTCTGGAAGTTTGTTCTCAGAAACTGAAAGCTGCTTCTTTTGGTTCTGTTTATTTTTATAAATAAACTAAATATTATGTGACTGAAGCAAGAATATACAAACAATTAAATGTTTCCTTAAGTATTTAAAATGATTTTATTATGACTTTACATGAAAATATTGGTGAAAATCTCAATTGAAACACAATACAAATGAGTATAATTATTATTTTCTACTCTTCATAGTATTAAAATCCAGACTTAAGATGCGTCTATTATTCGACTTTATATAAATTTCTTTTTGTTTTAAGTTACTTTTATTGCATTATTTAGCTTCGTTGTTTGTTCTGTGTGTACATTTTGTTTTTAATTGCTTGTCTTACAAGCTAGAAATAAACTAAAATTAATTATTATTAGAGTGAGATTATTTTCTAGTATATGTTTTTTCCAAATACTCACGTCACTTATGAGTTCTCCTGCCTTCTTAGCCGCCTCCAGCTGCGGCGTTCCCACTCCGTCCCAGGCCACTCCTTTCATAAAACTCAGGTCGGATTTGTATTGTTTCTATGCATGAAACAGTAAAACACACGTAAATCAAGTCGTGTGTCAGTGTTGCATCATCTTCCTTTAGTTCCCTAGTCTTTATTCCTCACCTCACTCTGCAGGTTGTAAGCCTTTTTGGCCCATTTCACCTTCATGTCATCAGGAAGCACCGTGTATTCGTGCAGCTTTGTCCTGTAGTCCTGATCGCTGGCCAGCGCCTGCGCGTTTTTAGCCGCCACCAGGTGGATCATATCCGGGGTCAGGTGGTACCGGCCGCTGGCGGACAGCGCATCCCGGCGGTACTCCTGGTCGCTGGCCAGCCGGCCGGCCTGCAGGCAGTGCAGCAGGTGGGGGTCCTCTGTGACGCTCCTGACTCCGATGTGTTTCCCCTTCTCCAGCAGGTGGTTGTGCTTATATTGGTACTGCAGAGACACGACTTAGGTTGATTTCCTGGGCCTGCTTCATTAACGGGTTAGCTCAAGCGATTACTCTAAAAAGTTTAATGTGTTTCTGTTACATAATGCAGAAACACATTAAACATCACCTATTTTGACCTGTACTGCATTCCGACAGTCCAAAGTTGCAAACGTGACTGAAAAAGATGAGCGACGAGTCAGGCTGTTTTACAGCGACATATTAGAGCCATTACAAAAAGCAACACAAAAAAAAAAAATCAAGTTAATTTCTGCCAAAAAACGGACACTTTGAAAATAATTTCTGAATATTTCTAGAAAAAACAAGGACATTTCTGAGCTCCAAAATTTGAAAATTTAGGAGAAAATAATTCTAACAAAAAAAAACTTAAGTTCTGAGATTGAAAAGTCAAACATTTCCTAGAAAAATACTCGAAAGTTTCTGAGACTATTCTCTAAATTCAGAAATTTCTAAGAAAAAACAAGGAAATTCCTGAGCTCCAAGTCAAAACTTTGCAAGAAGATTTTTAAAAAACTTTTAGATTACCAGACATTTTCTGGAGAATAACTTGGAAATTTTCTGAGTTTATAGAGTTGAAAATTTTTGACTTTTGAAACTCAAATTTCCAAATGAATTACAAATTTCCGAAACTTATCTTAAAATTTGTGAGTTTTTTCTAGCAAATTTTTCACTTTTCAAACTCATAAATTTTCCTTGTTTACTCTAGAAAATTTCTGAGTTTTTTGGTAAACATTTACTCTTCCTTTCTTTTTCTGGTTATAATAACCATAATTTGCTGTTGTAAATCACAGAGCTACAGTGTGATTAATCTAGTTGATATTTTTTAATCGATGTGCAGCCCTAGTTTAATCTGCAGTTGAGTCAATCCTCCCGTTCTGCTTACGTCGCTGGCGAAGCCTGTGGAGTTCTTGGCGGCCTGGAAGGGGATGTCCTGCATGGTGAGCTTGTAGCCTTGAGCTCGCAGCGTATGCCAGGACTCTCTGTACTTTACCTGCAGCAAATTTAGCGCACAGAAAATAAATAAAACAATCTTTGATAGTAATTTTATTTCGTTGAGCAGCTTAAATTGTCGTACCTCACTGAAGTTGGAGGCGTTTATCTTTGCTTGTGTAATTTCAGGTCGCTCAGTTGTAATAGTGTAGCTGTGCTGGTCGTTTATGCCCTTTTCTTTGTACAGACGCTGAGAAAAAAATAAATATATATATATATTATGTTGCATGTTATAAAATCTACAGAAGACATAGTAAAAGTGTATCATTAGAGTTCCTGACTCACTTCATTTGCGATTTGTCCGCTGAGTTTAGCGTGGATGATATCTGGGGAGTCGGCAACTGAAGTGTGCCTGAATTTGTACGGCTGCTGTCGGTACTTTTTCTGTGACAGAAAGCAGACATTTTATTGCCTCTCTGAGCAAATCATTTAAATTCTTCCCAAATCAATGGATGTAAATATTAAATATTTAAAAATCTGTAGGCTTTCTTGTGGACACGGCTGGGAAAAATGATTTTTCTGGGAAAACACGAAATGCAGTTTTTGAAAGAAAATGGATTTTTGCTAAAATGATTTAGTGTATTAATGGTGATGATTAGCATCTCAAATAATCTTTGAAAAGGAGGCTTCCAGGGCGTGCCGTGGTGGCGTAGCGGTTGGCGCGACCCGTATTTGGAGGCATTGAGTCCTCGTCGCGGCCGTCGCGGGTTCGACTCCCGGACCCAACGACATTTGCCGCATGTCTTCCCCCCTCTCCTTCCCCGTTTCCTGTCAGCCTACTATCATATAAGGGACACTAGAGCCCACAAAAGACCCCCTGGAGGGGTAAAAAAAAGAAAAGGAGGCTTCCTGGATGCAGAGCAGGAGCAAATTAGAGGGAGAAATTTGATATTTAATTCTGTTTGACAATATGAAAAATAAAAGATAAAAAAGAGGAGATATAGATAGTTTTCCACAGCACTGTGATAAAAGTGATAAGAAGAAAACAGATAAAAATCAAAGAAGACATCTTACATCACTGATGAGGTCTGTGGCTCTCTTGGACTCCTCAATCTGCAGAGCTCCGGTAGCGATCCAGGCGGCGCCTCGCAGGTAGTTCAGGTCAGAGCGATACATTCTCTGTGGACAGACAGGACTTTTCTTTAATTTTACACACACAAGGGAAACGTTTGCATGTCTATTTCAACATTTTGATGTCTTACAGGATGACTGAGAAACACGAAAGAATACAGGTCCAGTCAGAAGTTTACATACCCTTATCAGGAGTCTTGATGTTATATTTATCTTTGACCTATTCTTTCTCTATGGTGAAATGATTGTACAACATAAAAATTTAATTAATGGAACATATTCTTGTTTTTTGAGTACATCTGACTCAAAATTTTGGATTGATTTAAATTTTTTTAACTATCACTGGAATAATAATGGAATAATAATAAATGGAGATTAATATCAGAAATTATTAAGGAAAAAAACATGGACATTTCTGAGTTTGAAAAGTCAAACATTTGCTAGAAAATTGTTTCCAAAAGTTTAAAAACCTCTGACTTTGGAATATTTCCAATTTTTTTCTAGAATTTTTTCTAGAATCTCACAATTTTAGAGTTTTTTCCCTAGCATTTATTATTATTTTTCAAACTCTGAAATTCCAAAGTTTTTTTCTTAAAAAATTCTGATATTAATCTCAAGATTTAAGAGTTTCTTCTAGCATTTCTGACTTTTCAAACTCAGAAATTGCCATGATTTTAAATTTATATTAATCTCAAAATTTCAGATTTTTTCAAGCAAATTTTAAACTTTTCAAATTTCCATGTTTTTCTTAGAAAATTTCAGTTTGATTTCAAACTTTTAGAGTTTTTTCTTGCAATTTTTGACTTTTCAAACTCTCAAATTTCCATTCTTTCTTGAAAATTTCTGAAATTAATAAAAAAAAATTCTAATTTTTTTCTTGCAATTCTTTTGACTTTTCAAAGTCAGAGATTTCCAAGTTTTTATCTTGAAAATTTATGATCTAAATAATAATCTATAACTAATAATAACTAATAATCTAAAACTGTCAGATTTTTTAGGCAGAAATGCACTGCTCCTTTTTTCTATCTCGAATGGCCCTGATACACTGCTGTAGAGAAACTATGAGCAGCTGAGTTTTTTTAGGTAGTTGCTGTTACTTATCAGTGTAATTCTTGCCTCAACCAATTTAAACCATTTCTGATAAAGATGACTGGTCCAGTAGCTTTGAGTAAAGTTTGTTGTTGGTGCTGAAGCTGTGTAGATAGAGGAGTTTCTGAAGTTCATCTGACCTCACTCTGCAGTTCGTACGCTCTCTTGGCAGCCTGCACCTTCATGTCATCGGGCAGCGATGTGTAGTGATGCAGAGACAGCCGGTAGTCGTGATCGCTGACCAAAGACTGCGCCTTTTTAGCGTGAGCAACCTCAACCATATCCATAGGCAGGTGGAATTTTGAGAGCTGATTTGCTGACTCCTTCTTATACTTAATCTAAATTCAAAACAGAATTCATAAATGTAATTTCTAATTGCTTATTTCTAGATAAACATCAGGGCATAAGCACTCACATCACTCTGTAGCTTGCTGGCGTGAACCGAATGCGCAATGTTCAAGTCGTCCTGCAGCCCCTTCAGTCCAATCATCTTCCCTTTGCTCTTCTCAAATTCTTCTCTGTATTTTACCTGAAATCAACCAGTTTATGTGTCACACAAATTATTTCCACAGTAAAACTTTCTGTGTGTGATTGAACTTAATTGAAGTTAACATATTCTTGTTTTTGAGTACATCTAACTCAAACTTTTCTATTGATCTGAAATTTATGACTATTGATTAAATGAAATAAGCAATAATGATGGAATAATAATAATTGGAGATTAATCTCAGAAACTTTTAAGAAAAAACACGAACATTTCTGAGTTTCAAAGTCAAACATTTGCTGTAATTTTTTTCTAAAGGTTAAAAAAAACCTTGGACTTTTGAAAAATTTCAAACTTTTCTAGACATTTTTAGGTTAATATAAAACATTTTTAGGTTTTTTTTCTAGTAAGTTTTCCCACTTTTCCCATTTTGAAGTTCCCAGGTTATTTCTTGAAATTTTCAGAGATTGATTTCAAACTTTTAGGGTGTTTCTAGCTATTTTTTGACTTTTCAAACTCAGAAATTTCAACATTTCTTCTTGAAGGTTTCTTAGATTAATCTCAAAATTTCAGATTTTTTTCAAGTAAATGTTTAACTTTTCAAATTCAGACATTTCCATGCTTTCCTTAGAAAATTTCAGAAATTGATAAAAAAAAAAAAAATTTTCTGGCAACTTTTTTGACTTTTCAAACTCAGAAATTTCCAAATTTTTCCTTGAGAATTTCTGACATTGATCTCAAACTTTTTTTGTTTTTCAAGCAAATTTTCAACTTTTCAAACTTGGAAACTTTTAGGTTCTTTTCTTGAAAATGTTTTGATTTCAAAATTTTAGAGTTTTTTCTAGCAAATTTTCAAATTTTCAAACTCTTTCTTGAACATTTAATATTGAGTGTCACACCAATGATTTCCAGAGTAAGACTGTCTGTGTGTGGTTGAACAGGGTCTCACATCACTGAGGATGTCTGCAGACGCTTTGGCAGACTGGAAAGGAATCGCGTCCAGACGCAGCTTGTAGCCGCCGTCACGTAACTTTGTCCATGATTCCTTGTATTGACTCTGTAAGTGTAAAAGTATCATGAAAAACCAACTCATGGAAACATAAGAATGAGATCAATAAGCAGAATAAAAAACAAAGCTTTACCTCACTGATGTTTCTGGCATTGATTCTTGCTTGCACCAACTCTGGCAGCTCTTCACTCACTGTGTAATTGTGTTTTATGTTTTCTCCCTTCTCTCTGTACAATCTCTGCAAAAACAAAAAACAAACAAAACAGGACGACGAACATTACTGCAGGAAACCAGATTTCAGTCTGCATGAGTGTTGAAACTACAAAATAAATCCTTTGTGTGGTTATTTGTAGTGAGAGGATAATATTACATTTACCTCAACAGCACTTGACACTGTCTATGAAATATGGGTATTATTATATTCATTTAAAATAATGTAAATTATTTTGTGTTTTATATTTAAAAAATATTGAAAAATAGGAACCAAAAATTCTGACGACAAATTTAAGATTTAAAAATATTATTTTTGCATATTTCCCCATCTTCTCTACAGCGCCCCCTGGCGGTCCCAGATTTAAGAATTTATATATGTATTTACAGTAAGTATATGTAGTATTATATTTATATATATTTAAAATAATTTAAATGAATTATTTTCATTTGTGTTCTTTTTTTTTTTTTTTAAAACAGGAAACCAAAATTATGATGAAAAATTTAAAATTAAAAAAATATTATTTTGCGTGTTTTTTCCCCCATCTTCCACACACCTGGCGGCCCTAGATTTCATAATATATATATCAATATATATTATAATGTATATGTGTTATTATATTTATTTTAAATAATTGTAATATTATTTTTTTGTGTTTCATATCTAAAAAATTTGAAAAACAGGAAACAAAAATTATGATGAAAAATTTAAGATTAAAAAAATATTTTTTTGCGTGTTTTTTCCCATCTTCTGCACATCGCAGAAGTTGGTCCCAACTAGATGTTGGCTGAACATTTTTAGTTTAACTACATATTTAGTCTTTAGTTAAATATTTGTTTTTTTTAACTAAATATTCAGCTTGATAATTAAATATTTAGTTGAAACTGACATATATAAATGAAATATGAACATTTTTCTTTTAATGCAGGGCCAAATAAAGCAAATTGACTGTAAATTTACACATGGCATTCTGTAGAATTCTTCTTTTTATATAGTCTATATAAATATCTGGATTTGACTGTAAAGACTTATAATATTGATATTTGTTGTAGCTAAACTTACGTCAATAGCCAGTTTGTTGCTGAGTTTGGCCTGATTCATCTCTGGAGTGTCTTCAACACTGGTGAACTTCAGAGAGCTCACATCCTGACGGTACTTTTTCTGCAGAAAAAAACCCAATTTGTACAGATGAGGCAAAGAATAAAACTGAAAGTGCACAAATGTCATATGACCAGTAGAGGGGGCACTGAAAAACTGCAAATATAAAAATGATCACACAGCTGATGTTGCTGTTGTACCAACATAAATGAAACATCCATTCATCCATTTTCTTCCGCTTATCCGGGGTCGGGTCGCGGGGATAGCAGCTTCAGAAGGGAGGCCCAGACTTCCCTCTCCCCAGCCACTTCTTCCAGCTCCTCCGGGGGAATCCCGAGGC